>NC_070620.1:14218484-14521515 GCF_027172205.1 Podarcis raffonei | reverse complement strand
CCCCACTCCCCGATGGAGGAGAAGCTGGTCCTGACTCACGTGACTCTTCCCCCCCACTGTGCTCTGGTGGGGGAACTGGCCCTACTCCTCCGCTACTCCTTTGGGACTCCCCTCTGGTTCCTTGTTTATGGATCGTCCCCCCTGGGACTCGCCTCGCCCTTACCATAGGCGCCCCCTCCTGGGAATCTTCTGATTCGCTGGAGAAGCTCATGGAATCTCTCGGTCCACTGTCATATTCCCCTACGCTCCCCTCTGATTCCTCTCCTCCGCTCTCTATTTGCTCTCTCCCCTGCTCTTCTGCTCCTGAGCCTCTGACAGTAATCCATTCTGAAAGACCGTTCTACTTCCAAAACGTTCAACAATCGAGGTGCAATGGGTGGTCGGCAAAATCCATGGGGGGAAAATGGAGAAACGTGCCTCAGAAGCTGTTCGATTTCCGAGGCACGTTTGAAAATGGAAGCATTCATTTACGGGTTGTCGGCATTTGAAAGCCGAAACATTTTACTTCCAAAGCATTTGACAGGCAAGGTTCCACTGTATAGTTGAATTTTGACCCATGCCCAGCACAGAAATGGGGGTCAGAGTGAGCAAGCTTTAAGAGTTTCGGGAGAAAAAAACCAAAAGTTTTAGCAATTTCACAATTTCTACATGTGGGTAGTTTTACTTATGTAAATAACTTCTACCAAGCAGTCACCTGCTCCTGTGCTGCTGCCACCTCTAATCCTGCTCTCAACCCAGATGCCATCTGGGTCAAATGGTGGGGATACCACCCCCAAATACTCCATAGCATTGTGTAATTAAAACAGCAGTGCTAAGGAAACTGCACACTGCTCACCGCCCCAGTTTTGCTGCTATTTTAAAAATAAAGGCAGCAGCATGATGGTGCTGCATGGCTCTGGTCTGATGGCAACCAATTTGTCACACAGAAAGGTACCCCCAAGGGTCATTTAATCCAACCCCCGGCAACACAGGAATCTCAACTAAAGCATCCCTGACATACGGCTATCCAACCTCTGCATTAAAATTTCTAGTGAAGGAGAGTTCACCACCTTCTGAGGGAGATCGTTTCACTGTCGAACAGCTCTTACCACCAGAAAGTTCTTCGTGATGTTTAGTCAGAATCTCATTTCTTTGCATTTTAATGCATTGGTTTGGGTCCTAGCCTCTGGAGCGGCAGAAAACGAGCTTGCTCCCTCTTCAATGTGACACCCCTTCAGATATTTGAAGACAGCCATCATCGTTCACAGGTGACTGGACATATACTCAACTAAGAAACTTCCTCCCCTGAAACACCAGGACCCAATGGCCTGACAGCTAAATATTTAAAAAACAACTCCAGAACTCTCTGGTGCAGCCATTGAAAGATGTTATGAATGAAATTTTAAAGAACGGTAAAGTACCAGAGGCCTGGAAAGAGGCATTCATTACCTTAATCCCAAAGCAAGACGCAGACTTAAAGGTAGGTACCCCTGCCCGTACGGGCCAGTCGTGTCCGACTGTAGGGTTGTGCGCCCATCTCACTTAAGAGGTCAGGGGCCAGCGCTGTCCGGAGACACTTCCGGGTCACGTGGCCAGCGTGACGAAGCTGCTCTGGAGAGCCAGCACCAGCGCAGCACACGGAAACACCATTTACCTTCCCGCTATAAAGCGGTACCTATTTATCTACTTGCACTTAGGGGTGCTTTCGAACTGCTAGGTGGGCAGGAGCTGGGACCGAAAGACGGGAGCTCACCCCGCCACAGGGATTCGAACCGCCGACCATACGATCGGCAAGTCCTAGGCACTGAGGTTTTACCCACAGCGCCACCCGCGTCCTAAGACGCAGACTTACTTTTGGTTAAAAGCTATAGACCGATCTCTCTATTAAACGACGATTATAAATTATTTGCAAACATCTTGGCCAATAGATTGAAAGGAGTCTTGACAGAAATAATCCATTATGATCAAGCTGGTTTTCTACCAGGACACCAGATGAAGGATAATATAAGGAATATAATTGATGTTATAGAGCACACCTGGAAGTTAGAAATGAGATGGTAATATAAAAGATGAATTTTGAGGAGACCTTTGGGAGAGGTATTGATGCAGTATACTCCAATCAACAAGCAATGTTAATTGTGAATAATGTTACAACAGAAAAATGTAAGATATTAAAGGGGACAAGACAAGGCTGTTCCCTGTCACCATTATTATTTATTTTAGTGCTAGAGGTCCTGGTGACGAAGATAAGCACAGATGAAACAATTAGAGGAATAACTGTAGGAAATAAAGCATATGAATTAAAAGCATTTGCTGATGACTTTGTGATTACGGTAGAGGACCCCAAAAACTCATTACCAAAGGTATTGGAAAAAATTCAGGACTTTGGACAGGTGTCAGGTTTCAAACTGAATAAAATAAGACTAAGGTTTTATTGAAAAATGTGATGGAGCAATACAAAAAGGAGTTACAACAGATAATGGATTTAAATATACATTAAAAAGTAAAATATCTGGGGGTATGGTTGACAGCTAAAATATTAATATATTCAAAGATAATTATGAAAAAAATGGAAAGAAATAAAAAGGAATTTAGAATTTGGGGAGAATGAATTTATCGTTATGGGGGAGAATTTCAATGATTAAAATGAATGTATTGTCAAGAATGTTATCTCAATCAATCCCGGTGATAAGCAGTACTGGATGCTTCAAAGAATGGCAAATATATATTTCTAGATTCATCTGGCAAGGGAAGAAACCAAGAATAAAATATAAATTATTATCAGATATGAGAGAGAGAAGGTTTTGCCCTGCCGGATTTGAGATTATACTATGAGGCATCTTGCATCTGCTGGATCCGGGAATGGATAATATTGAAAAACAGATATGTGTTAGATCTAGAAGGACATAGTAGATTTGGATGGCATGCATATTTATGGTATGATAAAGTAAAAGTACATAAAGGATTTCAGAATCATTTCAGAGGTGATGCACGGCACCTCTCCAGCCGGGAGAACGCGCATGGGGCTAAAGAAGCCATAGCCCCGCAGGAGCCTCTTTAGCCACGCCCCACCTCTCCAGCCGGGAGAGTGCGCGCGGGGCTAAAGAAGCCCCCCGCGACCCTCTCCCGGCTGGAAAGGTGACGCGCGGCTATGGCAGGAGCCTCTATAGCCGCGAGCCACCTCTCCAGCCGGGAGAGCACGCGCGGGGCTAAAGAAGCCTTAGCCCCGCAACCCTCTCCCAGCTGGAGAGGTGACGTGTGACTATGGCAGCAGCCTCTCCGCTGTGCGCCTTTCCACTGCTCCCCGACCTGCTCTTTGGGGCTGGTGGTGGGCTTCCCCCCGCCAGCCCCAAAGAGCAGGTCGAAAGGAACCTGAAGCCTGGAGAGCGAGAGGGGTCGGTGCGCACCGACCCCTCTCGCTCTCCAGGCTTCCAAGGTAGCCGCCTGAAGGCAACTGAGCGCACCTTAAACGGCACCTTGTTTTAGAGGGGGAAAACAAGAGGGGGGAAATTCTCCCCCTCTCTGCGCAGCGCCTCCTGCCGCTTCCTGGTGCGTCCTATGGTGCGAAAAATATGCCTGCAGAAGCCTTTCCTGGAGCCCACATGGTCCTCTCTTTGCAGCTGAAATTAGACTTGGAAAAAAGCATTCTGTTGTACTCAACAGAATAGGTCATGATGGGTGTGTGGTGCCCACAGCAGTTTCACCTGTTTGCACATGTGTCCATAGGCCCAAAAAGGTTGGCGATTCCTGCCTTACAGCAAGAGATTTTTTTAAAAATGTACAACACACCAGAGGCTGCTTATTGGAATTAAAATAAATTTTGTCCAGCACCAGCTCTAGTTTTTGTAAACTAACACAGAAACACAATCCTCTCTGCCTGGATATATGACTTTATAACACTGTTGAGATTTTTTTTTAATTTTAAAAAAAGACCTTCCGCCATCACTGGACAAAGAGGAAAATACAATTAAGAACAATAGCTGTTACAAACAGTCATCCCTGCAAAACTACATGACCTCAGAGGATGAGCAAAACTAATTATAATCATTAAAGCAATAATTTTAATAGCACATAGACCCTACTATGAACATCTTAGAAACAGGAGAGGAGCGAGATGCAGCTACAGTTATAATTATTACACTTGTGTCTTTCTTTTTCTTCCCAAAATACAAGCAGTTTTCTACTGTAATAATATTACTATAATAAATACATGTATCGAAGACATATCATTCTGCACTCCTGGAAAGCATAGAAAGATACATATATACCTAACTTTATGAAAAACACTGAATGGGAACAGGCATTTTCATTTTGTGCTCCTAGAAGGAACAGCACGATATAAGTGAAATAAGAATAATAATAGTAAGAAGAGCACACACTGGCAGACCCCCCCCCCTCAAGATGCGCGATAAGGATTGCTGATTATTATTCTGAGAGAAACGGAGATCTGGACAATGAGATTACAGAGTTTTAAACCTCTTTTTTCGGATTTATTTGGAAAAGGAAGAACAGGCGATCCAGGCCTGCCTACTCACCCAAATATGACCGCGTTCCACACCATTATGTTGTTCTCCGAGGGAGCCCCACTGACTCCGGCTGGAGGGTCCTCCTGAAGCCTGTTTTGGGAGGGAGGAACGGGAAAAAGAGACACCCAATTCAGTGGCGGGAGAGAGTATCACCGTCCACCCAATCAGGGCAAACGACGTAACTCTCCATCCATGTGCGCCACTGCCTGCCTTGTGCAAGTAACACAACTCTGTCACTACGCTACCTTTATTAGCGCCATGTTGGATCACCTCACCTCTTCCTTACTTGCTTTCCTCGTTAGCCTCTGGGAAGGGGGGTCCCGACTCAGCGCTTACCTTTTGAAGTCCCGCATGAGGCGCCTCCGGGCGGGCGTGGACATCGCGAGCTCGCGATGTTAAAACACTCATACACACCAGCCCCCAGGGAAGGTGGGGCGCGGGGCACAAAAGGCAGTGGCAGGTTCCGAGAGGCTCCCTGAGCTGTAACACCTTCTAACACTTCAACAAAGGCGCGGGCGATCAAACGGCAGGGCGATCAAACAACGCGTCTTAACAATGGCGGAGGCTGCTGGGCAGTTCCAGACCGCACCACTGCCGTTGCGAGGGAGGGGTCTTTGGTAATAGACAAGAGGCTGCGCTAGATTGAGCCAAATCAGGGCAATACCACTAGAGAGAAGCTGAAAGTGATCACACTTAAGAGTGGGCAGTGACGTAAACCGAAAGATTCTGGACGATACCAATGGAAAAGGGGAGCATAGCTGTCAACGTTTCCCTTTTTTTAAAGGGGAATTCCCTTATTCCGAATAGGATTCCTCGCAAGAAAAGGGAAAAGTTGACAGCTATGAAGGGGAGGGAGAAACCATCCTGTGTATAAGCCTCTTCTGTAGTACCTGTAGGCTTCGTCTTGGCTGCCCTCCTCCTTATTGATGCATAAGAACATAAGCCCAGCCTGCTTGATCTGGCCAATGGTTCATTGAGTCCAGCATCCTGCTCTCACAGTAGCCAACCAAATGCCTGTGCAAAAACCGGCAAGCAGGATTTGAGCACAAGGGCACTCTCCCCTCCTGCAATTTTTTTAAAAGATATTTATTAGAATTTTACAAAATGAAAAAAGAAAAAAGAAAAATACAAAGTAAAAATAGATTAAAAAAAAACAGTTCCATCTTTCCATCACTTTCTTTTGTTTGCTTATTTCCCGGACCTCCTCACACCTCCCTTTTTGTATTCCAGTTCAGTTTGTTAGTTCAGCAAATCCTTCCCCTCTTTGTTTATCCTAATCTTTAATCTTAAAATAATATAACATTAAATTTTTGTCTGTTAATAGTCCTTTTTTTTTCATACACCTTATAGCATTATAGCTAAAAACCACATAACTTTCATCCAACATCATTTTAACACTCATTAATTTTACAATATTTCTGTAGGTAGTCTTTAAATTTCTTCCAATCTTCTTCCACCGACTCTTCTCCCTGGTCTCGGATTCTGCCAGTCATTTCTGCCAGTTCCATGTAGTCCATCACCTTCATCTGCCATTCTTCCAGGGTGGGTAGATCTTGTGTCTTCCAATACTTTGCGATAAGTATTCTTACTGCTGTCGTAGCATACATAAAGAAAGTTCTATCCTTCTTTGGCACCAGTTGGCCGACCATGCCCAGGAGAAAGGCCTCTGGTTTCTTCAGAAAGGTATATTTAAATACCTTTTTCATTTCATTATATATCATCTCCCAGAAAGCCTTAATACTTGGGCACGTCCACCAAAGGTGAAAGAATGTACCTTCAGTTTCTTTACATTTCCAACACTTATTATCGGGCAAATGATAGATTTTTGCAAGCTTGACTGGTGTCATGTACCACCTGTATATCATTTTCATAATATTCTCTCTTAAGGCATTACATGCCGTAAACTTCATACCTGTGGTCCACAACTGTTCCCAGTCAGCAAACATAATGTTATATCCAACATCTTGTGCCCATTTAATCATAGCAGATTTCACCGTTTCATCCTGAGTATTCCATTTCAACAGCAAGTTATACATTCTTGACAAAGTCTTAGTTTTGGGATTTAACAGTTCTGTTTCCAATTTTGATTTTTCCACCTGGAATCCAATTTTCTTATCCGAATTGTATGCCTCCATTATTTGATAATAATGAAGCCAATCACGCACTTTGTTTTTTAGTTTTTCATAACTCTGCAATTTCAATTTGTCTCCCACTTGTTCCAAAATTTCCCAATATTTCGGCCATTTGGCCTCCATATTAAGTTTTTTCTGAGCCTTCGCTTCCATCGGTGACAACCACCTTGGGGTTTTATTTTCAAGCAAATCCTTATATCTTGTCCAAACATTAAACAATGCTTTCCTGACTCTCCCCTCCTGCAATTTTCAGCAACTGGTATCATCATCATCATCAATTAACATTAATAATTTGTATACTTCACCTGAAGATCTCAGGGCGGTTCACAACAGAAAAACACAAAATAAGATTACAAAATACATAACATAACAAAACAAAACCGTAAACCCGCTCCCAGAAACACATTTTAAAAGTCATAGACTGCTAATTAGCCAAAGAGAAACATTTTTGCCTGGCACCTAAATATATGCAATGAAGGTGCCAGGCGAGCTTCCCTGGGGAGAGCATCCCACAAACGGTGAGACACAGCAGAAAAGGCCCATTCTCATGTTGCCACCCCCAAGAACTCTTGTGGAGGAAGCACACAAAGAAGGGCCACTGGTGGTGATTGCAGGGTCTGGGACAGTTTATATGGGTGAACAGCAGTCCTTGAAGTACTGCAGTCACAAGCCGCTTTGGGCTTTATGGGTCAAAACCAGTACAGTGGTACCTCGGATTAGAAACTTAATTCATTCTGGAGGTCCGTTCTTAACCTGAAACCATTCTTAACCTGAGGTGCGCTTTCACTAATGGGGCCTACGGCTGCCACCGCACCACCGGCGCACAATTTCCATTCTGATCCTGGGGCAAAGTTCTCAACCCAAGGTACTACTTCTGGGTTAGAGGAGTTTGTAACCCAAAGTGTTTGTAACCCAAAGCATTTGTAACCTGAGGTGCCACTGTAGTTTTAATAGGGACTGGAAACTAATTGGCAGCCGGTGCAGCTGGACCAGAATCAGTGTAATATGCTCAAACTGTCTTGCCCCAGTGAGCAACCTGTGCACCAAATTCTGCAGTAGCTGAAGTTTCCAAACTGTCTTCAGAGGTAGACTTATGTATAACATATTGCAGTAATCTAAGCTAGGAGTTACCAGAGCATATATGATAGTTAGGCTATCCCTGTCCAGATTGTGGTGCAGCTGGACCACCAGTTGAAGTTGATGGAAGGCACTCCACACCACTGAGGCCACCTGAGCCTCAAGTGACAACAAATGACACAGAACTACCCCTAAGCTACGTACCCACTCCATCAAGAGCAGGTAACCTCCCATCCATCCGATCTAGGGAACCACCCATGTCAGGAGATGATTGGTGGGTGCTAGAAGAGATAAGAGTCCGGGAAATCAGCCAGATTTACAGGATTTATTAGTTCCATTCTCCTATTTACACAGAGCTCTCAGAGCACATCTGCATCATTCGGGACCAAGTTACGGTAATCTGGCAATCGTAAGGCCGGTGCGGTGGTAACGTGTTGGCCTCTCTCTCACTGAACACTTCCTCCAAGTCTCGGTATTGTGGAGGGATTCCGCCTTTCTTTCCCAGACACGTTGGCCCTCCTTTCCCGAGGTTCCCCTACTCCCAGGCAGTTCTCCAAACAGTCAGGGACCGCTGGTGCCATGAAACCACCGGGTCGTGCAAAGCCAACCAACTCATTCCCAGAATAATCGGTGGCCCCACCAAGGTGGCTACGTGAAAGGCGATGGTCTTGGAGTGCGTGGAAATCCTCATCCTCATGGGAGGAGTCTGATGCGTCACTTCCCCTCCCAAAAGTTCCCTTACATCAACGGTGGTCACTTGCAGAGGAAAATCCAGAGGCCGAAGATGCAACTGGTGCTGCGCAGCAAAGTCCCTGCTGAAGAAGTTCACACTGGCCCCTGAGTCCACTAGAGCGTGGACCTCCATTGCGTGGCCATTTGGGAGCTCCAGCAGCACCCTCACCACTATGCCTGGTTTGGGGTGGCCTGGTCGGGGCTCTTCGCTGCTGCTGCTGCCTGGCTGCTACCCCAGTTCACCACCAGCCAGGCCTTCCCATTTCCCTGCACCTGGGGCACTTCCTCTTCTCCCTGTGGAGTGGCCCCCATCATTCTCTGCCAGTTACGATGCTCCGGACACACTCTGGCAAAGTGTCCTGGTTTCTGGCACAAAAAACACCTCTTGGCCGCCTGCCAGTCCTTTCCCTCCTTTCTGCTCTGCAGTTGGGCTTTTGAATGTTCCCGCGCGCAGGCTGAGTCGATCTCCATGGGCTCTTGCTGACTCTGACCTTGAGTAGCCCCTGCTGGCATCTCAAGAATGCGATTGCCATGGAAACGCTCCCCTATGCTCTGCCTCCTCTCCAGCAAACGGGCTTCCTGCCTGAGGCCCACCGGGGCCCTCTGGCAAGCTCATCTTTCATGTCAGAATTTAGTTTGGCCTTAAACTGCACTGGTTCGGAACGCAAATCCCAACCCAGCTTGTGGACCAGCATTGCGAACTGAGACCAGTAACTGCGCACAGTCAAATTGCCTTGCTTCAAAGCCAAGAGTTCCTGCTGAGTCATATCATCTTGACTCTCATTTGTAAACATGGCGTCCATCGCCTGACAGAACTTTGCCAAGTCCTGGAGTGCATCGTTACCGGCTGCTATCAGTGGCCTCACCCACTCTCTAGCTGGCCCCGATAGGTGGCTAATTATAAAAGCCACACTCTGTCCATCATTGGCAAAATCAGTTCCCTGCAGTTCTAAGGCATATTTCATCTCCTTTTTAAAGCTTAAATATTCCTGAGGATCGCTGTCAAACCTACCCACCAACGTAGGCATTTTTCTTCCCAGCAGGTCCCCTTTCGGTTCTTTATGTTGCGCCCGACTCTCTTCCAATCTGATACGCAGCTCCTCCGCGTGTCTTTCCAGATCGGCGTGGCTTTCCTTCAAAGCAGCAAATTCCCTCTCCATTGCTCTTATCTGTCCTTTCTTGCTAGCACCCGGCATAAGAGTCTCTGCAAGCTGTCAGGGGATGATTGGTGGGTGCTAGAAGAGATAAGAGTCTGGGAAACCGGCCAGATTTACAGGATTTATTAGTTCCATTCTCCTATTTACACAGAGCTCTCAGAGCACATCTGCATCATTCGGTATCAGTTGCAGAGACTACCTGTTCCTTTCTTTTCCTCCAGCATAGCCACTTCCAGAGCCCTCCCCTTTTACTTCCTCTGTTACGTGAAGAGCTAAGCCCCGGAAACTGCTCCCCCCCTCTGATTCATTGCTTCCTGACAACCCTTCGTCACCCTCCTCCTCCGAGGAAGTGCAACTACTAACGATCGGAGGCTTATCTCTATATGTCCCCATTCTTTCCCCCTTCTCAGCCCCTAGTTCCCTGACAACCCACTAACATTGCCTCAGTCTTTTCTGGATTGAGCTTCAGTTTGTTGGCTCTCATTCAGTCCATTACTGAGGCAAGACACCGGTCCAGCACTTTCACTGCCTCACCTGCAAATGTAAAGAAGTAGAGCTGCGTATCATCAGCATATTGCTAACAGCATACTCCAAAACACTGTGTGGTTGTGTGTTCTGCTAGAGGACATGGTCTGCGGGGGAGGGGATACTGCTGAGAGGAAGCCAGGCTGAATGAGGAAGTGAGTTGAAGGAGAATTTAGCTGCCAGCAGCAGTAATACTTAGCTGATTGCAGCTTCTGGGAGCTCCCAACGAGGAGCTCATAAACAGGGGGTTTGCAAGGGCATTTAGTGGTAGAGTTTGAGTAGGAGGTCTAGAGCAGGGGTCAGCAAACTTTTTCAGCAGGGGGCCAGCCCACTATCCCTCAGACCCTTTGGGGGGGGCCAGACTATATATATATATTTTTGGGGGGGAATGAACGAATTCCTATGCCCCACAAATAACCCAGAGATACATTTAAAATAAAAGCACACATTCTACTCATTGGCGATCTGCCCCCTTGGGAAAGGCTGACTCCTCTTCCCAGGCACAGGGGCCTCTCTCCGGTGGTCTGCCTCTGGCTGGTCTTTGCTCAGTCCAGAGAGACCGGTGATAAGTGACACCTCCCTTTTGAGAGATGCACACTCACTTTCCCCTTGCATCTCAGCAAAAGAAAGAAACAGTCTGAAAGTAGCCTAGCATTCTACTTTATTCACAGACTGTACACTGTACTCGGAGCTAGTACAAACATGTCTGCTCTCTCAGCAGCCTCCGTACAACATGTTGTGTATTGAGTCAAAGGATTTTATATCTGTATTATTATTGTCTGTATTTGCATTAGGGTAAAGTAACTGCCTTTTGGTTCCAGAGGGTACAGCTACTATTGGTTCATTTAAGCTGCTGTATTTGGATCCTCTGTCTTATTGGTTTCCTCCAAAAGGCAGGACTGTGATTGCCTGATATTGTTCCCTCCAAAATGTATCCTTTCTAGCTAGTTCCCTGTCCCTATAAATGTAGCTCTCCCCTCCTCAGTTCTCAGTCTTGTTTGCTTTAATAAAGAAGTGTTACTACAGAACTGTCTCCAGCATATTATGTCAAGAGAGCTGAAATCACAAACCCCACGTCACAACTACTGGCGACGAAGGTGGGATCCGGAATGCTGAGGAGCGGTTAAACGCAGCCCTGCCTCAGAGTCCGGATTGTAGCTAAGAACAAGACTCACTGGCCAGCTGAGAAGACGACCCTGCCCACAGGACAATGGAGAGTCCAAGGGTATTGGAGCCCTTCCAGCCATCAGAGCCCCACACGTGGGAAGACTACGTCGAACGCTTCGAGTTCTTCGCAGTGGCTCAAGGGATCACCGATGCCAGCAAAAGAAGGGCCACATTCCTGAGCTACTGTGGGCCTGAGACCTTCAAGCTGGCCAAGGCATTGCTTGCTCCAGCGAAGCTAAGTGAGACACCTCTCAAAGATATTCTTGCCTGCCTGACAAGCCATTTGGCGCCTACTGAGACCAAGATGGCCCGGCGGTTGGAGTTTCATAAGAGGCAGCAGCGTGCTGGGGAGTCTGTATCTGCATTCCTAGCTGAACTGCGGAAGCTCGCTCAGCACTGCAACTTCCATGATCTGGAAGAGACTCTCCTGGATCGGTTTATCGGTGGTCTGAGCAGCAAGAAAGCCAGAAGACGCATCGTGGCTAAAGAAGAGGTTACCCTTGCTTCAGCCTTGAAGGAGGCCACCGCTACGGAGAATTATGAAAGAGAGGAGCTTGATGCCAGTCGCAAGGCCCCTAAGCCACAGATAGAAGTTGCGCATGCCATGGATGAGCTAGAGGCTACTCCGAGCCAAAGCCCAGTCCGTGGGGTCGAGTCAGTGCGTCAGGCCTGCACAGTGCACAAAGAGCACCGAGGCAGGTGCCCTGGTTGTGGCGGAAACCATGAGCGGAAGAGTTGTCGTTTCCGGGATGCTATGTGCCGGACGTGCGGGAAGACAGGTCACATCGCCAGGGTCTGTAGATCGGCGGCGTTGGGAGCGACAGGAGCACCTAGACTGGAGCATCGCAGACCGCCCACGGCAAACCATGTTCTAAAGGACTGCCACTACGTAACGGAGATCAACGGGAGGGTCGTGCAGTTTCCAGCGCAAGGCAAGGCACACGTCAAGGTGAAGATTGAGGGTCAGCTGTGCGACATGGAGGTGGACTCCGGATCTGGATTCACTATCGTGTCGGACCAGACCGCGAGGACATTCTTCCCCAGGGGTAAGTTGCCCCCTCTGGAGCCCTTCCCGGCAACTTTGCAGTCATACTCAGCGGGCCGCATCCATATCATGGGAATGTGTGCCGTGAGAGTACAGTTCCGGGACAAACAGGCGGTACTCAAACTGGTGATTGCGAAGGGCAGTCGCCCCAGTCTCCTGGGCACTGACTGGTTCCCCGCCCTGGGACTGAGTATATCAGGGCTTAATTCAATCCAAACCTGCCCTGAGATGAGCGAGGCATTATGCAAAGAATTTGCTGGTCTCTTTAATGGAAAACTGGGTTGTTATAAAGGGCCCCCAGTTGACTTCGAATTGGACCCTGGGGTGGCCCCAATCCGACTCAAACCAAGGCGAGTGCCATTTGCACTGCAACCCAAGATCGAAGCAGAGCTGGATAAATTGGTCAAGCAGGGAGTTCTCTCACCCATGGACTCTGCTAAGTGGGAGACTCCAATCGTCACGCCCCTTAAAGCAAATGGGGAAGTCAGGATCTGTGCAGATTACAAATGTACTATCAATAAGGCACTCAGGGGAAACTCATACCCCATTCCAGTCGTATCACATCTGTTGGCTAAACTGGCTGGGGGCAAGGTGTTCGCCAAAATTGACCTGGCACAAGCTTACCAACAGCTGCCAGTAACCCCACAATCAGCGGAAGCACAGACTATTGTCACACATAAAGGGGCGTTCAGAGTTAACAGATTACAATTTGGAGTTTGTGTGGCCCCAGGGATTTTTCAAGGGCTCATGGAACGCCTGTTAAGAGGTCTGCCGGGGGTCTTGCCATTTTTTGATGACGTTTTGATTGCTGGAAAAGACCCACAGGAACTGGTTGCGCGTGTCCGTGCAGTGTTGCTCAAGTTCAAGGAGGTGGGGTTGCAACTGAAAAAGGAAAAATGCAGTTTTGGGGTGCCAACTGTGGATTTCTTGGGGTTTAAAATTGATGCATCAGGAATCCACCCCACAGATGCTAAGATTAAGGCCATCATCGAGGCACCACGACCACAGAACAAGACGGAGTTGCAGTCATTCCTGGGACTTATTAACTTTTACCATTCGTTCTTACCCCAGAAAGCTTCGGTAGCTGAACCATTACATCGACTGTTGCAGAAAAAGAATGTGTGGCGATGGGGGCAGGGGCAGCAGAAGGCTTTTGACTCCTTGCGAGGAATGCTGAGTAGCAGGAGCGTCCTTGCTCATTATGATGAGTCGAAGCCGCTGGTCCTGGCATGTGATGCCTCTCAATACGGCCTGGGGGCGGTGCTGAGTCATAGGGAACCGGATGGGTCGGAAAAGCCCATCTCTTTCTATTCCCGTACGTTGTCGCCCACGGAGCGCAACTATGCTCAAATTGACAAAGAGGCGCTTGCAATTGTGGCAGGGATCAAAAAGTTCCATGATTATGTGTATGGTCGCCATTTCTCCATTGAAATGGACCACAAACCACTGTTAGGGTTGTTCAACCCGAACAAACAAACGCCACAAATTCTCTCCCCCAGAATGTTGCGTTGGTCTATATTCCTGAACGGGTTCCAGTACACCTTGACCCATGTGCCGGGGAAACGGTTGTGCCACGCTGATGCGCTGAGTCGATTGCCTCTTCCTGGCGGGAGCAATGAGGATCCTGCTCCAGCGGAGCACATAATGATGCTGGAAACACTTCCGGGGGCTCCTGTAACGGCTACTGATATAGCTGAGAAAACAAGGAAAGATGCTGTTCTCTACCGTGTGCTCACTTGGGTGGGGAGGGGGTGGCCAGGTGGTCCGCATGAAGACAAATTCAGGCCTTATGCGACAAGGCAGCACGAGTTGTCCATGCATAAGGGTTGTCTCCTGTGGGGAGATAGGGTGATCATCCCAGCACCACTGAGAAACAGGGTTCTTGAGACGCTTCACATGGGACACCCAGGAATGGTCAGGATGAAGTCGCTAGCCCGATGTTATGTGTGGTGGCCTGGAATGGACCAGAACATAGAACAATGGGTACGAACATGCAAGGCATGCCAAGAGGTGCGGCCAGAAGTGGCCAGAGCACCAGTTCACTGGTGGGAGCAGTCCAGATCTCCCTGGAGCCGGCTGCACTTAGATTTTGCTGGGCCATTCCAGGGGAAGGTCTTTTTGGTTATCGTCGATGCATATTCCAAATGGTTAGAAGTGGCGATGGTCCCTAGCATGGCATCAGCTGCCGTAATCAAGGTGTTGAGGCAGCTGTTTGCAACCCACGGGTTACCTGAGACCATTGTATCAGATAATGGGGCAGCTTTTGTATCCCAAGAATTCAGGGCATTCTTGGCTGATAACTTCGTAAGAGGGGTCACATCCGCGCCCTTTCACCCATCCTCCAATGGGCAGGCTGAGCGCATGGTAAGAACAGCCAAAGAATCCATTGCGCGCTTAATGGAGGGTAACTGGTCAGCTCGCATCGCGCGAATGTTATTTTTGCAGCATGCGACGCCGTGTACTGCGACGGGCAAGTCGCCAGCTGAGCTGCTCTTGGGTAGAAGACTGGTAACGGTGCTGGATTATGTCCACCTCGATAAAATGCCAAACCGTAATTCAAGAGCAACCCCCCAGGCTGAGGCTGACACAACAAGGTATCTCGCCCCTGAAGATCTGGTCTGGGTGAGGAACTATTCACGAGGTTCGCGGTGGGTGGCTGGTGTGGTCACCCGGACTAGTGGACCTGTGTCCTATTATGTGACCTTGGAAAATGGGCAAGTTTGGAAGAGACATATAGATCAGCTGAGGCGCCGGGCGCTCAGCAGGGAGGGGTCAGATAATTCATCCCTGGCTAACGACGCAGAGCTGCAAGACCAGAGTGAAAATGGCCCAGAGGTGCAGTCACCAGGGGCTTCAGCAAATGAACCAGGGTCTGCTAGTCCTCAGGATGACGAGGTACAGGTAGGGGACCCTGCGATGTCTGGGACTCCATCTGTTCCTGACGAAACCCCTATAGCACCCCCTCTACCACAGGTAACATCCAATCCAGAACCGGCAACACCTGTTGTCAGGAGATCAAGTAGAAGTTGTAGGACCCCACAGTACCTGAGAGATTACGTCTGCGGTGCTCACTGGGGGGGGAGGGGTGTTGTGTATTGAGTCAAAGGATTTTATATCTGTATTATTATTGTCTGTATTTGCATTAGGGTAAAGTAACTGCCTTTTGGTTCCAGAGGGTACAGCTACTATTGGTTCATTTAAGCTGCTGTATTTGGATCCTCTGTCTTATTGGTTTCCTCCAAAAGGCAGGACTGTGATTGCCTGATATTGTTCCCTCCAAAATGTATCCTTTCTAGCTAGTTCCCTGTCCCTATAAATGTAGCTCTCCCCTCCTCAGTTCTCAGTCTTGTTTGCTTTAATAAAGAAGTGTTACTACAGAACTGTCTCCAGCATATTATGTCAAGAGAGCTGAAATCACAAACCCCACGTCACAACACAACACACTGCTTCCTTTGCAGCAACAACAGGAAGGTCTCAAGTTACACTGAGAACACAACCCTGAGAACAGCGTAGGACATCCTGTCTCACGCTCAGTAACATCAGAAATATCACATGATGTAAACAATGTGCTGCTAGCACGCAGCTGGTGAGTACTCATATCCCAACTGTAAAAACATGCCGATTCCCGGACCGTCCATGGGCTGGATTTAGAAGGACCGGATCCGGCCCCCGGGCCTTAGTTTGACTGCCCATGGTCTAGAGTGCTGTCTCACGATGCATGTAGGACCAAGAGACACAGAGGGTGAGGGAGCTGCTGCAGTCACCTGCAATACCTGTGTCTTCCTGCCTGAGAATGTGAAAAACTATACCTGCAACAAGTGCGACCTGGTTGCCTGTCTGGAATAGAAGGTACAGCTGGAAGAGAAGGTACAACAATTTGTTGGCTATTTGCAGTTTAGTTGCACTGCAGAAAGCTTGCTGGGGAGACCACGCATTACAAGGAACTCAAAAATAACTTTATCAAGGTTTTAATAACAAAAACAAAAACTTCTTTTACACTAAATATATCAACAAGCATGACCCATTCCCCAGGGTACTAAGAGAGCTAGGTGCTGCTATTTATATACTATACCCAATTGCTGACACAGCTTAATTAACACAACTTAGCAGCACCTGCTATACTGTTTCACAGCTGTAAAACTGGGTCTCGTTATTTTCTCTGGCCCTTAAAGACATACACATCTTGTGGAACAATAATGAACCTTCAAATTTAAAGAGACCATTCAACACAATTTGAGGCCTGCCTATCCAAACTTCAAGCCACTGGGCGAGATGCGGAATTTCATTATGATGATGATGATGATGATGATTGATTTTTACATATCATTCCCAAAAATAATATAACATATTTTCTTATCTTATACAATATTTTGGAAGTCCATCAACCGCATCTGAAGGTTTTTCAATCTTTATCACTTAATCTACATTTCATTAATTTCCTTATTACTTTTAATAATCCTTAACTAACAATTCTCTTCATAATCTTGTCTGCAATGTTTCGCATAGTCCTCCTTACAAAACTTCTTGCAGTCCTACTAGCGTAATCTGTTTATTACAATTGCTTTTCAAATAGTTCAAATATTTACTCCAGTCCTCTGAGAATCTCTGGTCCTGCAGGTTTCAAATCCTTCCTGTCATCTAATTCTGCATAGTCCATTAATTTCATCTGCCATTCTTCTTTTGTCAGTAGTTCTTCTTGTTTCCATTTCTGTGCCAATAATACTCTTGCTGCCGTTGTTGCATATAAAAACAATTTACTATCCTATCTGTTAATATCCTCCCCTACAATGCCAAGTAAAAATGCTTCTGGTTTTTTAATAAATGTATATTTCAACATCTTTTTCATCTCATTATATATCATTTCACTTTCTTACAATCCCACCACATGTGATAAAAGATCCTTCTTTTTCTTTACATTTCCAACATTTATTACTTGTTTTATACATTTTTAGCTAATTTCACTGGTGTAATATACCATCTGTACATAATTTTCATCACATTTTCTTTCAAGGCATTGCATGCTGTAAATTTTAATCCTTCTTTCCATAGTTTTTCCCAATCTTTTAACTGTATATTATCCCCAAAATCCTTGGCCCAATGTATCATAACCTACTTTACTTCTTCATCTTTCAAATGCAATTCCAACAGCAATTTATACATTTTAGACAATCTTTTACAATTATTATTCAATACCTCAATTTCAAATTTTGATTTATTATGATCAAATCCATTTTCCTTTAAATCTTGTTTAAACATTTCATTGATTTGGCGATAGTGCAGCCAATCATTTACATATTCTTTTACCTCTTCATAAGGTTTCATTTTCCATTTATTTCCTTCCTCTTGTACTAATTTTTCATATGTAACCCAGTTTTTACTCATATTTATCTTTTTCACACTCATTGCTTCTAAAGGGGACAACCACCACGGTGTTTTACGTTCTAATAGGTTTTTATACCTATCCCATATTTCAAACAGAGATCTTCGGAATATATGGTTACCAAATCCTTTATGGACTTTTGTTATACCATAAATATGCATGCCAACCAAACCTATTATCAAAATCTTCTAAACCCAACAAATCTGTATTTTCTAACAACACCCATTCCTTCAACCAACAGAGGCAAGACGCTTCGTAGTACTATTTCAAGTCTGGCAAGGCGAAGCCCCCTCTTTCTTTAACATCTGTTAACAATTTAAATTGAATTCTTGGTTTCTTCCCCTGCCAGATATATCTTGAAATTATTTTCTGCCATTCCTTAAAAATTGCTGCCCCCTTGATTATTGGAATTGATTGAAATAACATATTTGATAGCACATTCATTTTAATAACAGAAATCCTACCCCAAAGGGATAGTTTCATCCTTCCCCATACTTCCAGATCTCTCTTAATTCCATTCCACACCAGTGTATAATTATTTTGAAATAAATCTATATTCTTTGATGTTAACGATATTCCTAAATATTTAACTTTTTTGACTGCTTCTATACTGTAATGGGTATGAGTTACTCGTGCGTAAACTGCCGCCTCTCCAGGCTAAATTGCCTTGTTAGACCGTTCTGACTGCACAGCCCATCTCAACGTGGCTGCCTCAGTCGCTAGCAGAATCCGTCAGTGGGCGTTTCTTAAACCTCTTCCAACATAAAAGCTGTTTGACTCCCAGTCTCCTCCTCCTCTCACTGCGCAGGAGTCTTCTGCGCAGGGAGGGCGTGGGTAGCGGAGGACCTGTGCGCTCCTCACTGATGTCCAGTGAAGAGTCCTGGAGCCCTCTCTTCGATTCCCCCATCTGCCCCCCTTTATCCCTGGTGTTGCGCTGATTTCCTTCCCCCTCTACTGAGCTGCTTCTCCCCCTGCTGCTGGGTCCTTCGCCAGCATCATCTGGGAGCCTCCCCTTTGCCTCTCGCTCCGATGTCAGTTCCCTGACATATACCAATCTGCTGCTGCAACATATCCACCAAATCTTGTTTCATATTTTTAACTAGCATTTTAGTTTTCTTTTTATTCAATTTAAAACCTGCTACTTGTCCAAATTGTTCTATCTCTTCTAATACTTCTTTAGTGTTGTGGTTCTGGACAGTTAAGAGTTAACACTCCAGGAGTGTTCTTATCAACTGGGTGCACTGCCCACATGACCTGGGCATTTTCCTTTGATCTGTGCTCTGTGGGGGCTGAGCTCTCTCTGGAGAGCAGTCTGTCTGAGAAATGTGAGCAAGGTAGTTTCGTTTTTGTTAGAGACAGAAAGCTGCAAGCATGCAGCTAGATTCTGTAGGTTTTTCTTTCCTGTTTGTTATGCTTCTAAATAAAGAGTGTTAGATTAGAAGCACTGGTGTTGAGCTGAGTTATTAAAGACACCACGGTGACACAGACAAACCATTTTATGCTGCGTGTGAACTCTGCTATTATCTGGCAACTGAGAAGAGTGGCAGTGTGCGGAGTGGAAGCGTGTGGATGCCATTGGAGTTTGTCAGAGTGGCAATAAATCAAATTTATTGCAGGGCCGTTGCAGCAGACTCAGTGGGTCAAAGGATTTATGACCCACAAACTTTAACAGGTTATGGGATGCAGTAACACGCTAATGGCTGAGTGTCCTGAGGTGATTGATGGCCAGGACTGGGGGTCTGTGTCTCTGCTGCAGTCAGCAGCTTGAAAGTCCAGCTGGAGCCCTGTTTCCGTGCCATGCTTGAAGGCACAGAACAGTAGAAACTCGCTGGTGAAGCAAGCCATTTTTCCGGAGCTGGGAGCTGGGAGTTGAGAACTGGGAGCTGGAGATAGCGGCAGCTGTGTGAGTAACACAAGCCCCCCCCCCGGGGGGGGGGGAATGGCAGAGGTGCAGGAAAAATTTATGGCAGCTTTCCCAAAGCTGATGGGGAAGAACTGAGTGGACTGGTCCAAGAAAATGCAGGTTTTGTTAACTGCAAAAGGCCTTTGGACTTGCACCCAGAACCCACCTATGCAGGCCCAGGATGGGGCCGCAGCTGGGGTTCTAGCTGCTGCAGCCGAGGAGCTGAGGAGGGACCAGAGAGCCGTTGCTCACTTAGTCATGGCCATAGATGAAGCCCAGATGGTTTACATTGACCATGCCACCTACACTCACGAGGTCTGGGGTGCCCTGCAGCGTGTGCATCAGCAGGACACGGCTGGGATGGATTATTACACTCCGAGATAAAGGGCAAGCAGCCAAGGAGATCAAAGAGTGGGTGGTGGCAGTAGAACTGGAGTTTGACACCCGTGTCAAAGCGTTTCAGACAGACAGAGGGTCGGAGTTTATGGCCTCTAGTCATAAACTTCTTCTGTGCGAAGGGTATTAAGCACAGGAAGTCAGCGCCTTATTCCCCCCAACAAAATGGAGTTGCAGATTGCACTAATCGAACCCTGCAAGAGGCCATGGAGGCTCTTCTGTTCGATTCAGGGCTGCCCAAATGCTATTGGGCCAAGGCTGTGAAGGCAGTGTCGTTCACGTTGAACAGGACGTATAACTCAGTGGTTGTGAACACGCCCTATTTCATGCTCCATGGAAGGAAACCTACTACTTTCGTACCTTTGGGGTGCACTACTTTCGTACCTTTGGGACAGAGGCTTGGGTATTAATTCCCAAACAGCAGTGCAGGAAAGGTGGTCCTAGATCGCGCAAAATGATTTTCTGTGGATATGAGCCAGGGTCAAAAGCCTGGAGGTTTGCGTATCCAAGTGGAGATCGCTCATGGGTGGTAATCAGCAGGAACGCTGAATTTTGTGAGCAGGCTGGTTGGGACAGGATTCACGGAAACCCTGAAGTGCTCACAGATTTGCTTAGAGGTCTTGGTTCAGGGGATCAACCAATTGCACCTGCTGGTGGAGTTGATGGCGGTGCACCTGCTGGTGGTCCGGGCCGAGCTGCCAACCACCACCAGGGGGCAGTGCCAGATGGGGCAATTCCAAAGAGAGAGGTGAAGTCAGAACCCAGGAGTGTACCCTCATCTCCGCAGGCTTGGCCTAGTTGGCGCAGGCGCGGAAGCTCTCCCTTGTGTCTCACAGACAGGCGCAGTCCAGGAGCGCAACGCAGGCGCAGCAAGTCACTTGGTGGTTCACCAGATGCCAGGGACTCACAGGCAGAGTCCAGCACATCTGGGTCAGAGGGGGAGTCCGGCCTGGGACCAAGACAGTCTAAGTGGACCATGAAGGGTAAACCACCTGATCGTTTCATGGTCACGAATGTGTTGGGTTATCGCCCGCCCGGGAGCACTGCCAGCATCCCGACGCACTCCGGGGTGATTAGTCTGGTGGTCATCCTCTGGCTGCTGTCCAGGAATCCTCCTTCAGTCCAGAGAGACCGATAATTAAGCGACTTCTCTCTTATGAGAAAAGCACACTAATTTATCCTGAGTAAAACATCAGAAGAAAAGGCAGTTCGTAGAATTCATCTACTTTATTAAACTGCATACAGAACAACACGTGTGGCTGGTCGTCCCGATCAGCCCAGCTTGGGAGTACTACGACTCAACACTGCTCCAGTCCAGGAGCGGAAGGGACGAAAGTAACCACCCCGGTTACGCTGAAGACAGTCTGAGAACTGACTCACACTTCCTTTCTCACGCTGTGAGACATCTGATGTAAACAGCTCTTGCTGTTTCCTGGCAGCTTGGCAGCTGGTGGGAACCGAAATCCCAACAGAATGTGTGGGGTGGTTTTGCTCAGTGTGAACCAGAAAGCTTTGCTGAGGTTCAGAAGTTACCTCAGGCAGAATCCAGCAAGTGGCAGCAAGCCATGGAAAAGGAGCTTAGTGCCATGAAGTCTCTAGGAGTCTTCACCCTCACAACTTTGCCAGCTGACCAGCAGGCAGTGAGTTCTCGCTGGGTCTACAGGTTGAAACCCACTGCAGGTGGAGAGCCACAATATAAAGGTAGATTGGTGGCAAGAGGTTTCAGCCAGTGACCAGGGCTACACTATTCCCAGGTGTACGTGCCCACAGCCAGAAATGAGACCATGCGATTGCTTTTGGCGATAGCAGCGCAGAGAGGTTCTGAAGTCACTCATTTTGACATTGATGTTGCCTATTTAAACTCACTGCTGCAGGAGGAGATCTACATGTTACCTCCACCAGGGTTTGAGGGCGACAAACCAGGTCTGGCATGGAGACTGCACTGTTCCCTTTATGGCTTGAAGCAATCAGCCAGAAATTGGAATTTATGTCTCAATGAAGCTCTGGGGAAGCTAGGGTTTCAGAAGAGTCTTGCAGACAGCTGCCTGTACCTGAAGGGGTCAGGCCAGAAGCAGGAACTGGCTCTTATCTTTGTTGACAACATTGTATTTGTTTCCAGGGCAGGTAAACAGGTGCAGGAGTTTGCAAGGAAGCTGAAGCAGCACTTCAAACTCAAGGAGTTAGGTCCTGTGAGCTTGTACCTTGGGGTGCAGATTCACAGGGACAAAGATGGCTGTTTTTTGCTAAAACAGAGAGCAAAGATAGAGCAATTACTGCAAAAGTTCAAGATGGCAGACTGCAAAGGTGTCAGAACACCAATGGAAACATGTTTTCTGAAAGACAGCCAGTCTGAGGTAAAGCCAAGAACCGGGAGGTGTTTCAATCTGCTCTGGGGAGTCTGCTATATCTCTCACAATGGAGCAGTCCCGATATAGCCTTTGCTGTTAATCTCCTGAGCAGAGAGGCTGCGAAACCCAGTGTGGTGGCCTGGAATGGCGTAAAAAGGGTCCTTTGTTGTTGTTGTTTAGTTGTTTAGTCGTGTCCGTCTCTTTGTGACCCCATGGACCAGAGCACGCCAGGCACTTCTGTCTTTCACTGCCTCCCCCAGTTTGGTCAAACTCATGCTGGTAGCTTCGAGAACACTATCCAACCATCTTGTCCTCTGTCGTCCCCTTCTCATTGTGCCCTCCATCTTTCCCAACATCAGGGTCTTTTCCAGGGAGTCTTCTCTTCTCATGAGGTGGCCAAAGTACTGGAGCCTCAGCTTCACGATCTGTCCTTCCAGTGAGCACTCAGGGCTAATTTCCTTAAGAATGGATAGGTTTGATCTTCTTGCAGTCCATGGGACTCTCAAGTGTCTCCTCCAGCACCATAATTCAAAAGCATTAATTCTTCAGCGATCAGCCTTCTTTATGGTCCAGCTTTCACTTCCATACATCACTACTGGAAAAACCATAGCTTTTACTATATGGACCTTTGTTGGCAAGGTGATGTCTCTACTTTTTAAGATGCTGTCTAGGTTTTTCATTGCTTTTCTCCCAAGAAGCAGGCGTCTTTTAATTTCGTGACTGCTGTCACCATCTGCAGTGATCATGGAGCCCAAGAAAGTAAAATCTCTCACTGCCTCCATTTCTTCCCCTTCTATTTGCCAGGAAGTGATGGGACCAGTGGCCATGATCTTCGTTTTTTTGATGTTGAGCTTCAGACCATATTTTGCGCTCTCCTCTTTCACCCTCATTAAAAGATTCTTTAATTCCTCCTCACTTTCTGCCATCAAGGTCGTGTCATCTGCATATCTGAGGTTGTTGATATTTCTTTCGGCAATCTTAATTCCGGCTAAGGATTCATCCAGCCCAGCCTTTTGCATGATGAATTCTGCATATAAGTTAAACAAACAGGGAGACGATATACAGCCTTGTCGTACTCCTTTCCCAATTTTGAACCAATCAGTTGTTCCATATCCAGTTCTAACTGTAGCTTCTTGACCCACATAGAGATTTCTCAGGAGACAGATGAGGTGATCAGGCACTCCCATTTCTTTAAGAACTTGCCATAGTTTGCTGTGGTCGACACAGTCAAAGGCTTTTGCATAGTCAATGAAGCAGAAGTAGATGTTTTTCTGGAACTCTCTAGCTTTCTCCATAATCCAGCGCATGTTTGCAATTTGGTCTCTGGTTCCTCTACCTCTTCTAAATCCAGCCTGCACTTCTGGGAGTTCTCGGTCCACATACTGCTTGAGCCTGCCTTGTATAATTTTATGCATAACCTTGCTAGCGTGTGAAATGAGTGCAATTGTGCGGTAGTTGGAGCATTCTTTGGCACTGCCCTTCTTTGGGATTGGGATGTAGACTGATCTTCTCCAATCCTCTGGCCACTGCTGTGTTTTCCAAACTTGCTGGCATATTGAGTGTAGCACCTTAACAGCATCATCTTTTAAAATTTTAAATAGTTCAGCTGGAATGCCATCACTTCCACTGGCCTTGTTATTAGCAGTGCTTTCTAAGGCCCATTTGACTTCACTCTCCAGGATGTCTGGCCCAAGGTCAGCAACCACACTGCCTGGGGTGTACGAGACATCCATATCTTTCTGGTATAATTCCTCTGTGTATTCTTGCCACCTCTTCTTGATGTCTTCTGCTTCTGTTAGGTCCTTACCACTTTTGTCCTTTATTATGGTAATCTTTATACGCAATGTTCCTTTCATATCTCCAATTTTCTTGAACAGATCTCTGCTTCTTCCCATTCTGTTGTTTTCCTCTATTTCTTTGCATTGCTCGTTTAAGAAGGCCTTCTTGTCTCTCCTTGCTATTTTTTGGAAATCTGCATTCAATTTCCTGTATCTTTCACTATCTCCCTCGCATTTTGCTTGCCTTCTCTCCCCCGCTATTTGTAAGGCCTCGTTGGACAGCCACTTTGCTTTCTTGCATTTCCTTTTCATTGGGATGGTTTTCGTTGCTGCCTCCTGTATAATGTTACGAGCCTCCATCCATAGTTCTTCAGGCACTCTGTCCACCAAATCTAAATCCTTAAACCTGCTCCTCACTTCCACTGTGTATTCATAAGGGATTTGACTTAGATTGTATCTTACCGGCCCAGTGGTTTTTCCTACTTTCTTCAGTTTAAGCTTGAATTTTGCTATAAGAAGCTGATGATCTGAGCCACAGTCCGCTCCAGGTCTTGTTTTTGCTGACTGTATAGAGCTTCTCCATCTTTGGCTGCAGAGAATATAATCAATCTGATTTCGATGCTGCCCATCTGGTGATGTCCATGTGTAGAGTCGTCTCTTGTGTTGTTGGAAAAGAGTGTTTGTGATGACCAGCTTGTTCTCTTGGCAGAACTCTATTAGCCTTTGCCCTGCTTTGTTTTGATCTCCAAGGCCAAACTTGCCAGTTGTTCCTTTTATCTCTTGACTCCCTACTTTAGCATTCCAATCCCCTATAATGAGAAGAACATCCTTCTTTGGTGTCACTTCTATAAGGTGTTGTAAGTCTTCATAGAATTGGTCAATTTCAGTTTCTTCAGCACCAGTAGTTGGTGCATAAACTTGGATTACTGTGATGTTAAAAGGTCTGCCTTGGATTCGTATCGAGATCATTCTGTCTTTTTTGAGATTGCATCCCAGTACAGCTTTCACCACTCTTTTGTTGACTATGAGGGTCACTCCATTTCTTTTACGGGTTTCTTGCCCACAGTAGTAGATATGATGGTCATCTGAACTGAATTCGCCCATTCCCATCCATTTTAGTTCACTGATGCCCAGGATGTCAATATTTATTCTTGCCATCTCATTTTTTACCACATCCAACTTACCCAGGTTCTTACATTCCAGGTTCCTATGCAATATATATATATGTGATCTTTATTTAAAAAAAAATTACATACTGTACATACACATACATTATATTTCACATTTGTCTTGTTCTCCCGAGCTGACTTCCCTCCTTCCTTCTTGTGGCTTTTTTATGTCCTCTTTGACTTTTCGCATTGTCATTATCCATTTTCCATAAGATTGTTCTTCTTCGTTTTTCCATTAAGTGTCCATAAACAAATAAATCTTTCTATATATACAAATACTTGCTGTCTGTCTATATTCATTTACAAATATTGTTCAATAATAATCCTAATATACATTTGTAATTCATTTTGATATTGTTATCCAGTAAATTTCTTGTATTTTCCGGTTATGAGATATTATTTTAATTCTACTGGTTTCCCTATTTCACATCATCTTCTCTATATATAACATAAAATTTCCCCATTCTTTTTGATATGTTTCATCCCCCTGGTGTCGAATTTTTGCTGTTAATTTGGCTATTTCTGCGTACTCCATAACCTTGTACTGCTATTCTTCTATTGTAGGCAATTTTTGCTGTTTCCATACCTGAGCCAGCAATAATCTTGCCGCCGTTGTTGTGTATAAGAACAGTTTCTGGTCATTCTTGTCAATGTCTTCTCCCACCATTCCCAACAGAAATGACTCTGGTTTTTTCAAAAACGTATACTTAAAAATCTTCTTTAATTCGTTATATATATATTCCCAATACGTTTTCACTATATCACAAGTCCACCACATGTGGAAGAAACTGCCTTCTTTCACCCTACACTTCCAACAATTTTTATTTCCTGTTTTATACATCTTTGACAACCTAACTGGCGTGAGGTACCACCTGTACATCATTTTTAACAGATTTTCTTTTAACGATGTACATGCTGTAAATTTTAAGCCAGTATTCCATAGTTTTATCCACTTTTCATACTCAGTGTTGTGACCTACATCTATTGCCCACTTAATCATGACACTTTTGATTTCTTCATCTTTTGTGTGCCATTCTAATAAATACTCATAGACCTTAGACAGTGCCTTTTTGTTAATTTGTAGTACTGCAGTTTCTAATATTGATTTTGTTTGTTCAAACCCTCTTGTTTTCTTATCCTTTGAGAAGATATCACCCGTTTGATGGTACTCCATCCAACTTTGCAGTTTATCTTTCAATTCCTCATATGGTTTGATCTTAATTACATTATTCTCTTCCAATAACATGTCTCTATAGGTCAACCATTTTCCTTTCATATTTAGTCTTTTCAGTGAAAAGGCCTCTTGAGGTGACAGCCACCACGGCATCTTTCTTTCAAACCAGTCTTTATATCTTTTCCAGACTTCAAATAATGGTCTTTTTATGATGTGATTTAAAAAGTCCCGATGTACTCTGACCTTATCATACCAGAGGTATGCGTGCCACCCATATCTGTTTCCGAAACCTTCTAGATCTAATATATCCGTGTCTTCCAGGCTAAACCACTCTTTTAGCCATATTATAGATGCAGCTTCATAATATATTTTGAGGTCCGGTAGTGAAAAGCCTCCTCTTTCTTTTTTGTCCGTTAAAAGTTTGAATTTTATTCTGGGCTTTTCCCCTTGCCATACAAACCTGGAAATCACTTTTTGCCGCTCATTAAATTGGCCTTGTCCTGTTATAATTGGAATGGTCTGAAATAAAAAGAGCATTTTTGGTAGGACATTCATCTTTATAGCTGCTATCCTTCCACAGAAGGATAGCTTCAATCTGTCCCATATTTCCAATTTCGTTTTTACTTCTTTCCATGTTGTTTTATAATTATCTTTAAATAGGTTTGTATTTTTCGGGGAGAGCCAGACACCCAAATATTTTATTTTCTTTACCATTGTTATTTCTGTTTTGCTTTGTAGTTGGTCTAGTTGTTCCTCATTCATGTTCTTTACCATCATTTTTGTTTTACTTTTATTAATTTTAAATCCTGCCATCGCTCCAAATTCTTCTATTACTTTTAATGCTTCTACTATCGAAATTTGAGGTTCTTGTAATGGCAGGACTATGTCATCGGCGAAGGCCTTAACTTTGTATTCCTTTTCTCCACATTTTATTCCTGTAATTTCCCCTGTTTCTCTTATATTTTGAAGTAATACTTCCAGTATTGAAATGAATAATATGTCGCGTATTCCACGCGGCGCTTTCAGCGAGACACTAAGAGTTCCAGGTTTTTCCAGTGCAGTCTTTTTAAATGTGAGCTATATACAGGCATTTACAAAAGAAACAGTCCATACAGAGTACTTACAAACGAATACTCTCCACCACAGCACCACCACACTACAGCACAACCACCACACCCACTGTTAAACAGGCTTTCCTTTTAAAACAGGTGATAGCCAATCACACTAATCACACTCCTGCTGAGTCACTCTGACCCAGCAGAGTATTGCATCATCCTGTTGAAGCCTGCAGACTTATCCAGTATCCTGCAAATCCCCAACACTCCTCCTTAAGTCAAAGGCTTGAGACCTAATAATTCTCTTAAGTCTCGAAATTTAGGAGCATCCAAACATTTTGTATACAAATCTGCCACATTACATTTTGTGTTACAGTGCTGTACCTTTAACACATTTCTTTCCAAAGCATTTTTCACATTTCTGTATCTTATAGCAATATGTTTACTCTTGCTTTTAAAGTTCTGTTGGTTGGCAAGCTGTTGTGCAGCCATGTTGTCACTTAGCACAGTGATTGGCATTTCAGAAGGTATTCCAAGCTCTTTTGTTAGGCAAGCAAACCACTCTATTTGTGACACACATTCGCTTATGGCTGAGTACTCTGCTTCACAAGTATTTGTGGCAACAAATGTTTGTTTCTGGGATTTCCACTGAACCAGGGCATTTCCAATATATATGGCATAGCCAGTGGTAGACTTTCCATTTTCTCTGTTCCCCCAGCTGGCATCAGCGTATGCATACACTTGCTGATCATAACCTGTATCCAGCACCAGTTTGTAATCTTTTGTGCCTTTCAGATACCTTAGGATTCTTTTAAGTGCTACCCAATCTCTCTGAGCTGGGTCTGCACTTCTTTGGCTTAACATATGCACTGCCAATGTTATGTCGGGTCTTGTCCAACAACTTAAATATAACAGAGAACCCAACAGAGAATGAAACGCTGTTGCATTCTCACATTTTTGCCCTTCTGGTTCATTTTTGTACTGGGTAGTTATGGGAGTGTCAACCTCATTTGCCCTCTCCATTCCATATGTGTCAGGGAACTGCCATCTGAGACGCAGGAGGTGAAGGGGCTCACGGAGGGTGAGAGAGACCATTCAGCTGAGGAGGGGACCAGCAGGGGGAGAAGTGGAGTTCCAAGGGAAAGTGAGTCGGAGGGAGGGCTCAGAGACACTTCAAGCGAGAACAGTGGGGAGGTTTCAGGACCTCCTGTAGGGACACCCACTCCTCGCCGGAAACTGTCACGCCGAGAGTCCAGAAGACGCGTTTCCGTTAAGGAGCTTTTATGCTGGAAGAAGTTCCGTAAACGCCCACTGTCCGATTCAACGAGCGACTGATGGAGCCATGCTTAAGGAGCTCCGTCACAGACAGATGTTTGTGGACTTAGCCAAACTCAGGGACTAGGATTTTACGCACAAGCAGCTCACCATCCCATCACAGCAATCGGACAGTCCCTGAAAGCAGCTTGTGCAGAGAGGCATCATGAGCAACCCAGCCGGAGCCGGGGGAGCAGGAGGAGCTGGAGAGGGTCCAAGCCTGGAAGAAAGGTACAGGGTGTTGGAAGTCCAGCTAGCACTGCAAACGGCGAGGCTAGAGGAAAGGAGGGCGCAGGATGCAGAAAAGGCAAAAGGCGCTACACTAGCAAGAAAGATGCCAGGTTTGGTGCAGAAGTTTGGGGGGGACCCCAGGAACTACCAAGCCTTTAGGACAGAGATGCAGTATGCTCTCGAACTGCAGTTTAACGACTTTCCCGACGAGGCATCGCGAGTGGTGTTTGTGATTGGCCATCTCGAAGGGGGGGCGAGAGACTGGGTTAGACCCCTGATGGCAGGGAATAGTGAAATGCTGAAGGACACGAGGAAGTTTTTTCGCGCCATGGATTTGATGTTTTCCAGCGAGATTGAACAGGGACTGGTGCGCAGACAATTGATGGCTTGCAAACAGGGTAGCCGATCGGTTCGTGAGTACTGGACTGAGTTTACAATGTTGATACATAAATTAGGGTGGGACCTATCGGCGGAACCCATTCAAATGCTCTTTGAAGAGGGGCTTTCTTCGGCGGTGAAAGACGAACTTTCCCGAGCGCCCAGGGCGGAGTCTATGGACCAGCTGACCAAATCAGCGCTGACCATTGGAGCGCGCCAGGAGGCAAGAGCCTTGGAGAAGCGGGAGGGGAAAGGAGAGCGTTGGAGGGATTTCCGCATTCCAGAGATTCCAGAGCCGAGTTTCCCGCCAGGAGAGCCGATGGAAGTTGGAACAGCGCGCGCGCGCGCAGTTTCAAATCCCAGTGAAGGGAGGAAGAAGGAGGAAAAGAGCGCCAAGAAATGTTATCTTTGCCAGCAGCCAGGTCACTTTGCCAGAGTCTGCCCGCAAAGAAAGGAATGGCAAGGGATGGCGGGAGCTGTTGGGGGGAAGGAGGAGGGAGTACAGGAGCCAGTAAAAGCCAACGCCTGGCTGCCACCGTCAGGGCACTGCAGCCAGGCCAAGGAGCAGTAAAAGTGCCCACTCCGGAACCTCCAAGACCAGCCCTAGTAATAGAGGTGTTGCTAGAGCTGGCAAACGGATACCCACTAAAGACAAAGGCGCTGTTGGACTCAGGCAGCTCCTGTAATTTTATGAGTAAGGAGTTTGCAGCCGAACACCAGATACAGATACTCCCTTTAAGCAACCCCCTGCAGGTGACCACGATCGATGGGAGGGAGCTGTTGGGAGGAGAAGTTAGCCTACAGACCGTCCCAATGGTTATGAGGGTGGCCAGGCACACCGAAAGGATAGCGTTCAATGTGGCCACCCTGGGAGGGGCTCCCGTCATTTTGGGAATGAGCTGGCTAGCGTTGCATGACCCGCTAGTGGGCTGGCATCAGAGAGTGGTCTCCTTTGGGTCAGCACATTGCCTGGAACACTGCAGAGAAGGAAAGGTGCCAGAAGGGGCAAAAGCCTTTCTAGCAGGGACGGAAGTGGCGGACAAAGGGAAGGTGCCCAAACAATACGCTGACCTGAGCAAGGTCTTCAGCGAAAGGGAAGCAGATAAACTACCACCGCATAGAGACTTTGACTGCCAAATTAACCTGGTCCCTGGGGCCCAGCTCCCCGTGGGCAAGCTGTACGCCATGTCAGACAGGGAAATGCAGGAGTTAAGGGAGTTTATTGATAAAAACCTGAAGAGGGGCTTCATCAGAGAGTCCAGAGCGGTGGGGGGGAGCCCAGTGTTTTTTGTGGACAAAAAAAACACGGATAAACCCAGGCTTGTAGTGGACTACCGGCGGCTAAATGCCGTGTCAGAACCAGTGACTTTCCCCATGCCCAGGATTGATGACATTTTGACCAGGGTGAGGAAGGGAAAGATATTCACGAAACTGGACCTGAGAGGGGCATACAACCTGATACGAATAAGGAAAGGGGATGAATGGAAAACCACCATGTTCACCCCTTTGGGGGCTTTTGAATATCTCGTTATGCCATTCGGATTGCAATCAGGCTCCGCCTGTTTTCAATCGCTCATGAACCATGTCCTGGGACCTTTGCTTTACAAGAATTGCGTGGCCTTCCTCGATGACGTGCTGATATATTCAGAGAATGAGGAGCAGCATGTAAAGGATGTCAGGGAAGTGCTGAGCCAGCTGCAAGCAAACCAGCTGTGGGTGAAATTGGAGAAGTGTCAGTTTCACACCAAGGAGGTAGAATTCCTGGGGTACCGCTTATCAGACAAGGGATTAGCCATGGATCCAGGCAAGGTCCAGGCGGTGCTGGAATGGAAGACACCGAAAACGAAAAAGGATGTGCAAAGGTTCTTAGGGTTTGGGAACTTTTACCGTAAATTCATCAAGAACTTTGCCCACTTAACGGCTCCCATCACGGACTGTCTAAGCAGCAAGAAGAAATTCGTTTGGACGGCGGAGGCGGAGCAAGCATTTGAGGAATTGAAAAGGGCATTCGCTTCGGAAGAACAGCTCCTGCATGTGGATTTACAAAAACCCATGAGAGTGGAAACTGATGCCTCAGACCGGGCGGTGGGGGCGGTGCTGCTTCAGCCAGGGAGCAATAAGTCGGAATGGAGACCGTGTGCCTTCTTTTCGCGTAAGCTGAACAAATCCGAGAGGAACTACACCGTATATGACCGAGAACTACTCGCCATTCACGAAGCGTTCCGGAGATGGAGACATTTACTAATTGGCGCACAGCATAAGGTGCAAGTGTGTACGGACCACAAGAATTTGGAGTATTGGAGAACGGCACGAGTGCTCAACCAACGACAAGTGAGGTGGGCCCAGGAGTTCTCCAAATTCCATTTTGAAATCTGCTATGTGCCAGGTCCAGAAAACATTAGAGCGGACGCTCTCTCACGCAAACCAGAATATTTGGAGGGGGAGGGAGCGCCTGAAGAGAGACATATTATCCCAGAGGACCACTGGGTGTGTGGTGCGGCCTGGGTGGGGCAAAGAAAACTGGTAGAGGGAACGGTAAATGATGAATACGCCCAGGATAAGCTCAGAGGTTTAAGGAGAGAGGGAGAAGACCCCGGAGGTTTTGAAGAAAGAAACGGGGCATTGTATTACAAAGGGGCACTATATATACCCGAAGGGGAATTGAGGGGGAGAGTACTCAAACAGCTGCACGACAACCCCACAGCGGGGCATTTTGGGCAACACAAGACCATGTGGTTGGTGACCAGGGAGTTTTGGTGGCCCAAGGTGAGGGAGGATGTACGGGAGTATGTGAGAAGGTGTGACCAATGCCAGAGAGCCAAAGGAGAAAGGCGGGCGCCAGCGGGGTTATTAGAACCGTTACCCACACCAGAACGACCGTGGGAGGCGGTATTGATAGATTTTATGACTGATCTGCCCAAATCCCAGGGGAAAACCGCCATACTAGTCGTAGTAGACCTGTTAACTAAGATGGGTCACTTTGTAGCTTGCTCACATGCAGTCACGGCGGAAGAGACAGCGAAATTGTTTGTAGAACATATTTTTAGGCTGCATGGCGCCCCCTTGAGGGTGGTCTCCGACAGAGGGAAACAGTTCACGTCCAGATTCTGGAGGAAACTTATGAGCTTGTTGCACGTAGAGGTCAACTTTTCGACTGCCAGGCACCCTGAGACCAATGGGCAGGCGGAGAGGGCAAACGGTATCCTCCAACAATACCTGAGGTGTTATGTCAATGACAGAGAGAACGATTGGGTCGAAAAGTTGGCGCTAGCGGAATTTGCTTACAATAATGCAGAGAATGTGTCCACCGGGATGAGCCCCTTTTTGGCTAATTATGGGTGCCACCCCAGGGCGTTTCCAGGGGAAGGAGGGGAGAGATGGAGTGTCCCGGCCGCTGAACATTTTGTAGAAGAGATGGAAGCGATCCATCGTCAACTCCAACTCAGCTTAGAAAGGGCCAAAGAAGAATATAAGAGGCAGGCAGACAAGAGCAGAAGGGAAGGTGAAACCATTAGGGTGGGGAGTCAGGTCTGGCTATCAACCCAAGGGTTGCCGTTCAAGGGGGGTTGCAAGAAATTGAGACCCAAAAGATTGGGACCATTTGAGGTCATTCAACAGGTCAACCCAGTGGCTTTCAGACTCCGGTTACCGAACCACATGAAACTGCACCCAGTATTCCACAGGTCATTACTGTCACCATATAGGGGGGAAGGTGAAGGGGTATCCACACGGGGGCCAGCCATAGAAGAAAGGGAAAGCAGCAACCATGTGGCGGAAATCATCGACTCCAGGTGGAAGGGTAATCAGGTGGAGTATTTGGTCGCGTGGGAAGGGGAGCCGGAGTCGGAAAACACCTGGGTGACGGCAGAGGAGGTCCGTGACGAGATCTTGATCGAAACGTTCCACCAAAGGTTCCCCAGGAAACCTCAGCCAGTAGCGAGGTTCCGGAGGGAGTACTTTGGCACCACCGACGATGAGGAGGAACTGGAAGGATTCAGGGAATCGGAGTTGGAAGAAGGAACAGACTCCGATGAGGAGGGGTACTTGGAAACCGGAAACAGCAACAGGTGGAGGGAAGTGTTCGAAACTTCGGAAGATGAGGGAGGTTCCTTCAGGGGTTTTGCTCCCTCGCCTCCCGCAGAGGAGGGGAGGGAAGGGGGTGAAGGGGGCCCTGGAGGGGAGGTGGATGTCAGGGAACTGCCATCTGAGACGCAGGAGGTGAAGGGGCTCACGGAGGGTGAGAGAGACCATTCAGCTGAGGAGGGGACCAGCAGGGGGAGAAGTGGAGTTCCAAGGGAAAGTGAGTCGGAGGGAGGGCTCAGAGACACTTCAAGCGAGAACAGTGGGGAGGTTTCAGGACCTCCTGTAGGGACACCCACTCCTCGCCGGAAACTGTCACGCCGAGAGTCCAGAAGACGCGTTTCCGTTAAGGAGCTTTTATGCTGGAAGAAGTTCCGTAAACGCCCACTGTCCGATTCAACGAGCGACTGATGGAGCCATGCTTAAGGAGCTCCGTCACAGACAGAGGTTTGTGGACTTAGCCAAACTCAGGGACTAGGATTTTACGCACAAGCAGCTCACCATCCCATCACAATATGTCTTCAGTAACTTTTCGATTTTTTCCTTCTGACTCAGAGAGTAGACGCCCTTTTCATTTCTCTGAACCTCTACTCCTAAGTAATTCTGAATCTCTCCCAAATACTTCAGTTTGTATTTGTTACCTAGGCTGTTTATAAACCAAGACACTTGCTTTTGTGCAGTTGTTATTAGACAGATATCATCAACATACAAAAGTAAATAACAAACACTTTCTTGCACCATTGCTGAATATAAACAGGAATCAGCCAGGCTTTGTTTGAATCCCATCTTTTTTAAAGTTGTGTCTATGCATTCATGCCATAGACGTGCACTTTGGTGTAAACCGTATAGTGCCCTTTGCAGTTTTAACACCATGCTGTCTTTTTCCAGCTCATAACCTGGTATTTGCTGTAAATACACCTCGGCGTCAATAGGAGCATTTAAATATGCTGAGGCAACATCAAAATGATTAACTTTTAACCCTCTCAGACTTGCCATTGCTAAAACTGATTTTACTGTTTCAGCCTTTGCTGTTGGGGCAAACACTTCATCATAATGTATCATTTTCCTTTGTGTAAAGCCCCTTGCAACCAACCTGGCTTTCCTCTGACAACTACCATCAGCCAGCTTTTTCACTTTAAAAACCCACTTACAGCTTATGGGCTTTTTACCTTCAGGCAATTCTGTAGGTACAAAGACATTGTTGTTTAGCAGAGAGTTATACTCTGCCTGCATTGCCTTTAACCACGCCTCTTTCTCTGGAGTAGGTAACTCTTGCACTTCTTCAAAGTTTTCTGGCTCAGTTACACAAACCTGGTTTATGGTGGCTGGGAACCCATAACGGTCTGGAGGTTGACCTTTATTACTTCTTGCAGACCTCCTTGGTTCATTAATCTCACCCCCTGGGCTACCTTCAGGACTGCTTTTGGGGTGGATTGACTCTGTAGATCTACCTCCTCCTGTCCCTGTTGCACTTTCTTCTCTCCCCTGCTTTATGCTAGCAGCTGGAGAAAAATGCTCAACCTTTACCTCCTCCCTTTCAGTTTTTCTGGGAGAGCTGCCAATTCTTAACTTTGTTTCAGTTGCCTTATCAGGTACGCTCGGCAGTAAAACTTTTTCTGGCAGCAGGTTTGCATGTATCTTGGGCCAATTTCTTTGCTCATTAAAGCTGGCTGAACGACTATAACTCAAAAGATTTTTATCATCTTCAAACCTGTAGGCTTTCGTACCACTTTCATACCCAAGAAACAGCAACTGCTGTGCCCTTTTCCCACCTTTTCTTCGGTTCTTTACAGGTATGTCAACCCATGCCTTTGTCCCAAAGATTCTCAAATGTTGCAAACTGGGACTTTTGTTATAGAGAATTTTATAGGGTATGTCATCTAGTACCCTTGACCACAAGCGATTCCCAATATAATTTGCGGTCTTAATACTCTCAGCCCAGTACTTAATTGGAAGATTTGCATCTGCTAACAATGCTTTCATTTGTGTCTGCAAGACGCCTCCCCTACGCTCTGCTACCCCATTCTCCTGAGGCGTCGCCACATTGGTAAGCCTATGTTTAATCCCTTGGGAACGCAACCAGTTTCTTAGGGAGCTTGCCATAAACTCTCCTCCCCTGTCTGTCTGAATAGAGCACACCTTTTCGCCAAGTTGCCTTTCTACCCTTCTTACCCAGAACTTCAAAGTTTGGGCAACGTCAGACTTTTGCTTTAATGGATAGACCCAGCCAAATCTAGAATAGTCATCCACTAGGATCAAACAGTACTTGTTGTGGGAGACACTTGGTGGAAAAGGACCAGTTACATCAGCATGAATCAACTCCAGTGGTTTTTTGGTTTCTCTCTGGCTTGCTCTTGCTACTGGGCAAGCCCTGCTTTTAACCTCCTTGCAGATATTGCAGTCTAAGTAATTATCACAACTTTTAATGTTTTTCATTCCCCCACACAACTCTAATGTTTTGTTCAGCACCTTAAAGCTAGCATGAGCCAGACGCCTGTGCAGGAGATGAATACACATATCATGGGTTGGGACATTTTGCACATTCGCAACCTTAGACTCACACTGCAGTACATACATATTAGTTCTAAGGTTAGCATTTGCCAACACAGCCCCATTTTGCTTTATCTGGCACTGATCTCCCACAAAGTTTACTTCAAAGCCTGCTTTTGCCAAGTCAGGAATGCTCAGGAGATTGTTTTGCAAACTAGGCACACACAACACATTCCTGAATGTGTGTCCCAGCATTGGGAACACAACCTCCCCCTCACAAACCACATTAGCTTTCTGGCCCGTAGCAAGACTTACATGTTTTTTGTTTGAAGCCCTAGCATCAGTTAGCAATGCTTTTCTTTTACAAAAGGTTTGAGAAGCTCCACTGTCCAGAACCCACAGCTCTTCATCTTCTTGACCAACTGCAGACACCCAAGCGGTAGACTCCGTCTGCTGCCTCTTGTGCTTCTGCTGTTTTTGTTGTTTTCTTGGGCAGTCCCGCAGCAGATGTCCACTGGACTTGCAGCAAAAACACCTTTTTACTTTGTTGACCACCGGCTGGTCTGCAGCAGCTCCTCCTGGCTGTTTCTCCGGCTCCCGACACCTCTGCTCTTCCCGGCTGTTGTTCCCTCTGGGATGCTCCAACAGCTGGGCTGAGGTCATCTTTCGCTCTGCACGCCTGTCCTCTTCTGCATACAACCGTCCGGTAACGTATTCCAGAGTCAGCTTATCAGTCTCTACCGACTCGAGGGAGTTGACCAGCATATCATAGCTGTCATCAAGGGAACTCAGGACTATAAAGACTTTGTCCTCTTCCCCCACAGGCCTACCTCTTAAGGCTAGCTCCTGGAAACAGCCTGTTAGGAATTTTAGGTGGTTTACCAGGGAGTCCCCCGGTATCTTCCGACACCGGTACAGTCTCCTGGTCAGTGTTATCAGTGAGCCAGCTGTCTCTCGCACATAGACAGCCTCGAGCGCATTCCACGCCTCACTTGCTGTCACCTTATCAGCTACGTAGACTAGCTGGCTGTCGTCCACTCCAAGGATGATCGTAGCCAAAGCTTTCTCATCCCTTTCAAGCTGGGCCTCTGCTAGTGCCAGCTTTTCATCGTCGTCCTCATCCTCCTCAGGGGGCTGCGGTGGAGTTTCCACCACCTTCCACAGGCCCTTGAGGAAGTGTTGCATGCGGACCGACCAGGTGCTGTAGTTCGTGGCCGTCAGCTTCTCCAGCAACACGCCAGTTCTGGACTGCTTCATCCCTGCAGCTCACCTCCAGCACCCACGGCTAGATAACTGCCACCTGTACTCTTGCGCAGCGGAAGCGTGCTGGGTCCATAACCCTGTCGCGTATTCCACGCGGCGCTTTCAGCGAGACACTAAGTTCCAGGTTTTTCCAGTGCAGTCTTTTTTAATGTGAGCTATATACAGGCATTTACAAAAGAAACAGTCCATACAGAGTACTTACAAACGAATACTCACCACCACACTACAGCACAACCACCACACCCACTGTTAAACAGGCTTTCCTTTTAAAACAGGTGATAGCCAATCACACTAATCACACTCCTGCTGAGTCACTCTGACCCAGCAGAGTATTGCATCATCCTGTTGAAGCCTGCAGACTTATCCAGTATCCTGCAAATCCCCAACATAATAGGGGTGACAATGGGCAACCCTGTCTTGTGCCCTTTGTAATATGGAAGTTCTCTGTTACTCCGTTGTTTATTATAAGTTTTGCATTCTGATCTTTATAAATTGCTTCTATGCTTCTTAAAAACTTTGTACCCAAACCCATCATTTATAAATTGTATTTCATAAAAAACCAAGACACGTTATCAAACGCCTTTTCTGCGTCTATGAAGATTAATGCAGCCTGCTTGTTTATTTTTGTTTCCAAATATTCAATTATATTTATTATATTTCTTATGTTGTCTTTCAACTGCCATCCTGGTAAAAAGCCTGCCTGATCCGAGTGTATATGTGAAGTCATAATGTTTTTTAATCTCTGCGCTAGTATATTTGCAAACAGTTTATAATTATTATTAAGCAATGATATCGGTCTAAATATTTTACGTTTGTAAGGTCAGTTCCTTGTTTTGGTATTAGGGAAATAAATGCTTCTTCCCATGTCTTGGGAATCTGCCCTTTTTCCAGTATATTATTCATTACTTCCTTTAGTGTGGAGACTAATTGTTGACTTAATTTCTTATAATACTTAATTGGTATGCCATCCGGCCCTGGGGCCTTCCCATTCTTTCCTTGCTTAATTGCATCTATAATCTCTTCTTCTGATATTGGTTTTTCTAATTGTTCTCTTCTTTCTTGGGAAATTGCCCTCAGTTTATGTTTTCCTATATAAGTTCTTATCTTCTCATTCTCTTTGGGTGCTTTATATAATTCTCTATAAAATTTAAGGAACACTTTCCATATTTCTTTGGGATTATCTATTATTTCATTATTGTCCTTTATTGTATTTATAATCTTCTGTCATTGTTTTTTCTTTAGTTGCCAAGCTAACCATTTCCCTGTTTTGTTTGCTGATTCAAAACTTTGCTGTTTTAGTAGTTTAATTTTCCATTCCACCTCTTGGTTTATAATCATGGATAGTTTCGTTTCCAACAATTTACTTGTTTGTTTTAATTTTGGGTCCTCTGGTTTCCTAACCAACTGCTTTTCTATATCTTTTATTTTATTTAATATTTCTACTTTATTCTTTTCCCTTTCCCTCTTTTGAATACAGTTCTGTTGCAAGAAGAATCCTCGCATAACTGCTTTGCTTGCATCCCAGACTACATTTATGTCTGTGCCTTTATTTAGGTTTAGTTCAAAGTAAGTACTTAGATGTTTTTTAGTTCTTTCTAATATTTCTGTATTGTCTAACAAATTGTCGTTTATTCTCCACCTCCTAATTGTTGGGTCTTTAGTCTTCCATTCCATTGTAATGGCATTATGATCTGATAACGTCTTTGGTAAAATTTCAGCTTTCACCACTCTTGTGGTTAATTCTTTTGATGTCCAGATTTGATCTATCCGGCTCCAGCTTTGATCTATCCGGCTCCAGCTTTGGTTTGGTTCTGAGTAATATGTGAATTGTTTTGTTAATGAGTTTTTTAATCTCCATATATCCACTAATTCATTGTTTTCTGTTAAGGATATTGTCAGGGAACTGCCATCGGAGCCTAGAGTGGAGGTAAGGCTCCCTAACGATGCAGGAGAAGGGACCAGCAGGGAGAGAGAGCAAACTTCCTTTGAGGAAGGAAATAGGAGGGACACCAGGAAGCAAGGGGAGACTGCGGAGAGAGGGCTCCAAGACTCTTCCACAGAGAGCAGCGGGGAGAGCCCAGGACCTCCGTTGGGCACGCCCACTCTGCGCAGGAGACTTCCGCGCAGAGAGGCTAGGAGGAGACTTGGGGTCAAAGAGTTTTTATGTTGGAAGAAGTTCAGAAAACGCCCACTGACGGATTCTGCCAGCGACTGACACAGCCATGGAGAAAGGGTTGTCCAGCCAAGGAAAGGTTTAGCCAGGCAACGTTGCCTAGAGCTGCAGCACCCTTTTCGCACAAGCAACCCCCAATTCCCTTTACAGCAATCCGTCAGTCCTTGACGTTGCTTGTGCACAAAGACAAGACAGGCAGCATCATGAGTCAAACCGGAGGAGCAGGCGCCGGAGAGGGAGCAGCGGCAGCGCCAAATCTGGAGGAGAGAAACCAAGATTTGGAACAGCAGGTGGCTCTGTTAGCGGCGCGGCTAGATGAAAGGAGGACTCAGGATGCCCAGGGGAAGCCCACCCCCATCGCAAGGAAGGTACCGGGACTGGTGCACAAGTTTGGGGGAAACCCCAGGGATTATAATGCATTCAGGACTGAGGTACAGTACACGCTGGAACTGCAGTATGACGACTTTGTGGATGATGGGGAGAGGGTCGCTTATGTTATCGGGCATCTTCAAGACGCTGCCAGGGAATGGATCCGGCCATTAATGGCAACGCAGAATGCTGCCCTAAAGGACCTTAGGAAATTTTTTGGCGCCATGGACGCCATGTTCTCAAGTGGAGTGGAGCAGAGTGTGGTTCGCAGGGAACTGATGGCGTGCAAGCAAGGGGGCCAGTCAGTTAGAGAGTACTGGTCGCGTTTTGCTATGCTTATCCATAGACTTGGGTGGGAACTGGGCTCGGAACCAGTGCAAATGTTATTTGAGGAAGGCTTATCCCCCTCAGTGAAGGACGAACTCTCCCGCGCGCCCCGCCCTCAATCGATGGATCAGCTGACTAAGGCTGTACTTGCGATTGGAGCGCGCCAAGAAGCGCACGCTTTAGAGAAGCGGGAGGGGAGAGGAGAGCGTTGGCATGACAACCGCATTCCTGAAATACCGGACCAACCTTCCCAGCCAGTGGAACCAATGGAGATTGGGGGAGCGCGTGCGCGCGGGGTTTCTAACTCCAGCGAAGTTCGAAAGAAGGAGGGAAAGGAGGGGAAAACAGCCAAGAAGTGTTTCCTCTGCCAACAGCCAGGACATTTTGCCAGGGTCTGCCCTCAAAGGAAAGCATGGCAAGGAATGGTGGGGGCTGCTGGCTGTGAGGAGGGGGGAGAGGAGGAGCAGGGAAAAGCCAACGCTTGGCTGCCGATCACCGGCACAGCAGCCAGGCCAGCAACCAGTAAAAGTGCCCAAGCCAGACCCCCCCCAAGCAGCCATAGCCTTAGAGGTGGTGCTAGAACTCCCCAATGGGCACCCAATCAAGGTTAAAGCACTGCTGGATTCAGGTAGTTCCTGTAATTTTTTCAGCAAGGATTTCGCCCTGGAGCACCAGCTGTACCTCCTGCCTCTAGACTGTCCCTTACAAGTAACGACCATTGATGGCAGAGAACTCTTGGGAGGGGAGGTGACGCACCAGACTCCCCCCATGAGAATGAGGGTTTCCAGACACACAGAGACCATTGCCTTTCACGTAGCCACACTGGCAGGACCACCCATCATACTGGGAATGAGCTGGTTGGCACTACATGATCCAGTAGTGGCATGGCACCAGCGGACAGTTTCTTTTGGGTCAGCTCACTGCTTGGAACACTGTCACGGGGGGGAAACCCTGAGGATGGCTGTAGCCAGGGTGGCAGGGATGGCGGTGGGGGAAAAGGGGAAGGTACCACCACAATACGCTGACCTGCAGGATGTCTTCAGCGAGAAGGAAGCGGATAAACTACCCCCCCCCATAGACCCTTCGACTGTCAAATCAACCTACTCCCAGGGGCTCAGCTACCAGTGGGTAAACTGTATGCCATGTCGGACAGGGAGATGCAGGAGTTGCGGGAGTTTATTGACAAGAACCTGAAAAGAGGTTTCATAAGAGAATCAAGGGCGGTGGGAGGCAGTCCGGTGTTCTTTGTGGACAAAAAAGACACCAAACAGCCCAGATTGGTCGTAGACTTTAGGTCCTTGAACCTTGTATCGGAAGCAGTGACCTTCCCAATTCCCAGGATTGACGATATTTTAACCAGGGTGAGGAAGGGGAAAATTTTTACTAAGCTGGACCTTCGGGGTGCGTACAATTTGATTAGGATGAGGGAGGGGGATGAATGGAAAACCACCATGTTCACCCCTCTGGGGGCCATTGAATACCTCGTTATGCCTTTTGGATTACAATCAGGCTCCGCCTGTTTTCAATCTTTCATGCACCACGTGTTGGGATCCCTGCTGTACAAGAATTGCGTGGCCTTTTTAGATGACGTGTTAATCTATTCGGACAACGAGGAGCAGCATGTCAGAGACGTCCGGGAAGTGCTAAAGAGGCTACAGGAACATCAGTTGTGGGTCAAACTGGAGAAGTGCCAGTTCCACGCCCGAGAGGTCGAGTTCCTGGGATACAGGTTGTCGGACAAGGGCCTAGCTATGGACCCAGGAAAGGTGCAGGCGGTGCTGGAATGGAAGACCCCCAAGACCCGGAAGGACGTACAGAGGTTCCTGGGGTTTGGGAACTTCTACCGGAAGTTCATCAAGAACTTCGCCCACTTGACAGCGCCCATCACAGATTGTCTCAGTAGCAAAAAGAAATTCATCTGGACGGAAGATGCACAGCAGGCCTTTGAAAGGCTGAAGAAGGCCTTCGCTTCGGAAGAGCAGCTCTTGCACGTGGATCTGCAGAAGCCAATGAGGCTGGAGACAGATGCGTCAGACCGAGCTGTAGGGGCGGTGCTACTCCAGCCGGGAGACCAGTCCAGCTGGAGACCGTGCGCGTTCTTCTCGAGGAAGCTGAGCAAGTCGGAGCAAAACTACACGGTCTATGACCGAGAACTGCTTGCAATTTATGAAGCCTTTCGACGCTGGAGACATTTGTTAATAGGGGCGCAGCACAAGATCCAGGTGTGCACGGACCATAAGAACCTGGAATACTGGAGGGCTGCACGAGTACTCAACCAGCGACAGGTGCGATGGGCTCAGGAGTTCTCCAAGTTTTTCTTCGAGATTCGGTACGTACCGGGAGAGGAAAACGTCAGAGCAGACGCCCTCTCCCGGAAGCCGGAGTATATGGCAGGAGAAGGACCACCAGAAGCCCGACATGTGATCCCCAAGAACTGATGGGTGTGTGGGGGAGTATTAGTAGAGAGACGAGAACTAGCCGGGCTGACGAAGGACGACGAGTTCGCACAAACCAAGATCAGGGAACTCAGGAGCAAGGGGGAAAACCATGGGGGTTTTGAGGAGAAAGAAGGGGTACTGTATTACAGGGGAGCACTGTACGTACCAGGGGATGACTTGAGGAGAAGGGTACTCAAACAACTCCATGATAAGCCGATGGTGGGGCATTTTGGTCAACACAAAACCATGTTGCTGGTCACCAGGCAGTTCTGGTGGCCAAGGGTGAGGGAAGATGTACGGGAGTATGTGTTGGGATACTGCCAGGGAGATAAAGTCCATCTGAGCCCCCAAGCTCGGTGCCGGACGATCCATCAACCTCCCGTAGTCAGGCAATATCAGCAATCAGCGACACGAAGCCTCAGGCTTGTGCACACTCTATCAGCAGAATTCACACAGCAAAAGATGCACAGCAGGAAAGCATATTTACAGTTTATTCAGCGTTGGTCAGAACAAAAGAAGACATGACCGTCTGCTCCGACTGCTCAGGCAAACAGCAGAAAACGAAAGGAACAGACAACAGAAACATCCTGTGAGACAGGAAATACGCAGGCTGTGACACAAACATCCTGCTCCCTTTTAAGGTGGAACGGAAATATCCTAACATCCTCCCCCTTTCCGTGTAACCTGTAGTACCTGTGGTTCAACCCAATTGCAACCTTTGTACGTAAACCTTAAGTTGTTCTCTGTTAACAACCTTAGACAACAGATCAGCAGAAATTTCATTTCCTGGCATGTAGGACACCTGAATGAGTCCTTTCTGAATACACTCTCTTGCACGATGTAGCTTAATCTGCAAGTACTTGGTTCTTTGCTTGCAACTCTCCGAGTTCAGCAAAGCCAAACAAGATCTATTGTCTTGATACACGTGTATAAGACATTTCACAGAAACCCCGATGTCCTTAAACAGTTGCATCAACCATTCACAATCCATGAGTGAAAATGACAGAGCATTGAGTTCTGCTTCACAGGAACTTAGGCTAACTGTCGTCTGCTTTTTTGCACAACCAGTCAAACAGGCAGTGGTTGTACATGTAGCATACTCCAGAAGTGCTCGTACCATCCGTGGTGTCACTTCCAAAACTCGCATCTGCAAAGATTTCAAGACCTCCAGTCTTCTGACTGGTGAACCTCAGCCTGTAGTGCATAGTCCCTTTCAAATAGTGGGCTATGCGCTTCAGAGCTTTCCAATCCTGAACAGTAGGATTGTTAGCATGTCTGCTAAGCAGGTTAGTGCTTACAGCAATGTCAGGTCTTGAACATCTCGCAATGAAATTCAACTTGCCTAGAATGCATCTGTACAGCGTTGTGTCAGAAAACGCTTCAGCAGTACTATCTACCTGGTAACCTGTCACCATCGGTGTGTCTGCTGGGTTTGCATCAACCAAATTCAACCTGGTTAATACATCAGCAATTTTCTGTGTTTGGTGTACCAGAAAATTACCTGCTTGGTCCCTCTCCACCTGCAGAGAAAGATAGTTGGATACCTCACCAAGATCCTTCATGTCAAAGTGCTCCTTCAGCTGAGCTAGGGTGCTTTGGTACAAAGCCTGATTCTTCCAAAACATCAGAAGATCATCAACAAAACATAAACAATACAGTTTGTTTTGCCCCTCCTCCTTGACAAATACACATGGATCAGCTTTGCCCTGGTGAAAACCTAGAGAAAGCAACGTCTCAGTGAGTTTTGTGTTCCAACACCTGGCACTCTGCTTGAGACCATATAAGGACTTCCGAAGTTTACAGACCATTCCCTTCTGTATCTGCATTCCATCAGGTGGAAGCATAAACAGCTCCTCCCCCAAAACCCCGTACAAAAAAGCTGTATTAATGTCATGATGGGAAACATGCAGTTTCTCCTCCGCAGCAATCTTGAGCATCAGCCGAATGCTCTCATATTTGACGGTGGGTGAGTAGGTCTCGTGGTAATCCTGTCCTGGTACCTGTGAAAAACCTCTGGCAACCAATCTGGCTTTGTGTCTGACAATCTTGCCATTCTGGTCTGTCTTGGCCTTGAAGACCCATTTGCTGCCAACCAGTTTCATCCCTGGGACTACCGGTACCAGTTCCCAAGTTTGGTTCCTGTTCAAGGAATCAACTTCAGCCTTCATGGCATTTAGCCAAGGCTCAGCATCTTTAGAGGTTAACCCCTGAACCTCTTTGAAGCTTGAAGGTTCCCACACCTTCTCTGAGCTACTAAGAACAGCAGTTGCCGTCTTAGCAAACTCATCAGCAAATCTCTTCGGAGGTTTGCCTTTGGTCGCCCTCTCAGACCTGCGAACCAGACGCATGTCTTCTGGACTCATCTCCTCCTTCTTAGGAGAAGAGTGACCAATGGTGAACAGTGGTTCTTCCAGTTCATTGTCAGACTCATCAGATGGTCTGACTGAGGCCTTTGCGCTCTTGTAGTCTGCTGTGTCATCACTGTCACTGACACCAGCAGCAGCGCCGCCCACTGAACTGGAATCCGAACTCTGATCATCATCATCCTCAGTTTCCTTGGCATGATCTGCTTTCTTCACATCACCTACATCTTCCTCTGGGTAACTCTGGAAAATTCCCACATTTCCCCCCCACTTAGGATTGTACTCAACACTCCTTGTAAACTTAATGGATTTAGAGTTAGACATCCATACCCTGTATGCACCTTTTTCGTACCCCATGAACAAACCATGTGCCCCACGCTTCCCAAGCTTGTTGCTTCGTGGGGTGTGTACCCACATGTCAGAACCAAAGATTCTCATGTGCCTGACATTAGGTTTCCTCCCAAACATCTTCTCATAAGGAGTACAACCAATAGGTGATGACAGTCTCCTGTTAAAAGTGTAAACAAAATTCGAGAGAGCCTCCCCCCAAAACTTCTCAGGGAGGTTGGCATCATGCAACAAGGTTTTTAGTCCTTGCAGCAACGTTTGATTTGCTCGCTCCGCAAGCCCATTCATCCATGGCGATCTAGGCGTTGACAAGTCATGCTGGATTCCCTTCTCAGTCAGGAAAGCTTCAAACTGCTGAGAAGTGAACTCCCCACCTCGATCAGTAAACAGACAGCCGATACGTTTACCATGAGCATTCTCCAACCAAGCACAGAATGCCTTGAACCTAGGAAATGCTTGCGATTTCTGCTCGAGCATAAACACATGAATGTACCTGGAAAAAGAATCAATTAGAACCATGAAGTACCTTGCTCTACCCAAAGAGGGCGCAAGAGGACCTACCAGGTCTGCGTGCACTAGCTGGTAGGGTTTGGAAGCCTGCCTGCTAGACTCCTTGCCTTTTGGAGCAACCTTCACCTTGTTCTCTGCACAAGATACACATTTCATGTGAAACTTACAGGGTTTGATGCTCAAACCTTCAACCAACCCAGGCATCTTGGCTAGCGCTTGCCAAGACAGGTGAGCAAATCTTCGATGTGCATCGTGAATGCATCCTGCATGAAGAACCTTGTTAGTTTGTGCAACACAACAAGTATCAGCATTAGATATAACAGCATTGTCATCATAAGTTAGACAGAACAAACCATCCATCAACTTTGCATGCCAAAAGTCCTCTTTGCCTTTTCTGATGACACAGACAGTCCTCTTGAAGGAAACTTCAAAACCACGCCCAGTCAGCTGTGGGACACTAATCAAATTGTCCGCAGCTCCTGGAACAAAAAGTACATCTCTGATGGTAGTATGCAGACTTGCAAGTTTCACAGTCCCAACTCCTGCAATTTGTAAAGTCCTTCCATCAGCTAGGTGGATCTCTCCATCTTGAGGTGTGAAGGAGATAAACAGATGGCGGTCCTTCGCCAGATGGCGACTGGCCCCAGAGTCCACAACAAACCTGGCCTTGGCCTTGTTTCCCACCGGCGTGGGCTTTTGCAGCTTGCCTTTAGCCTTTGGTGAAGCTGTGCCAGCAAACATAGCCTTGTTTTCCACTGGCGAGGGCTTTTGCAGCTTGCCTTTAGCCTTTGGTGAAGCTGTGCCAGCAAACATAGCCTTGTTTTCCACTGGCGAGGGCTTTTGCAACTTGCCCTCCTGCTCCTGGCCATCTGCAAGCATCTTGCTCTGTTTACATCTGGCCTTCCGGCCTCTGCAAAGGCTCTGACCTTGGTTCTCACGAGAAACAGCTCTCAGCTGCCGACTCCTTGGCTCCCCCTGGAGGCTGGAATGCTGCCTGGGATGACGTGACAGTCTGCTCCCCCTGCAGCTTGCAACCGGTGCCATCAGCATCCCTGCATTCACTCGCATTCTGGGAAACAGCCAGGACCTCTGATGCATTCAAACCCTGGGCTGGGATGATTGGCAGGTGGGCTTTTTTCAAAGCATCCCACATGTCACGTGCCGTGAGATTTCCAGCAAGCGTTTTTATTTCCTCCAGAGAGACGGATAAGACTATTACGTCAATGGCCCTCGAATGCTGGGCCTCCCATTTCTCTGTCCGAGGAACTGGAGTGGCTTCAGACACAGTATGCCAGACTCCAAACTGACGCAGCAAACTCTCACACCATTCTGCCCAGGTCTGATAATTGTGCCGATTTAACTTTGGGCACTCAGTGGCCTCAGAAGCATGGAAATTCTCCATTCCAGCTTTTTGCTTGAGCCGTGCGTCTTTATGCCTTCAAAGACGTCTTATCTCGGCAGCCCATAAATCACGATGCCTCTGGCTCGGCTCCCAGGCCAATTAGACCAGCCGGACATCAAAGGCTCTTGCCGGCATTCAAAAAAGCCTCTGCTTTCGCTTTTCCAACACATACCTCAGCAGTCTGTTGCTGTCTTACTCTCCTGTAAGTGCCGTGAATCTGGGCCCGAAACCTGTTGTTGGGATACTGCCAGGGAGATAAAGTCCATCTGAGCCCCCAAGCTCGGTGCCGGACGATCCATCAACCTCCCGTAGTCAGGCAATATCAGCAATCAGCGACACGAAGCCTCAGGCTTGTGCACACTCTATCAGCAGAATTCACACAGCAAAAGATGCACAGCAGGAAAGCATATTTACAGTTTATTCAGCGTTGGTCAGAACAAAAGAAGACATGACCGTCTGCTCCGACTGCTCAGGCAAACAGCAGAAAACGAAAGGAACAGACAACAGAAACATCCTGTGAGACAGGAAATACGCAGGCTGTGACACAAACATCCTGCTCCCTTTTAAGGTGGAACGGAAATATCCTAACAGTATGTACGAGGGTGCGACTGCTGCCAGCGAGCAAAGGGGGAGAGGGCGGCGCCCGCGGGGTTACTAGAACCCTTACCCACACTGGGAAGACCATGGGAGGTGGTATCCATAGATTTTATGACCGATTTGCCCAAGTCAAGGGGGAAAACAGCCGTCATGGTGGTTGTCGACCTGTTAACAAAAATGTGCCACTTTATCGCTTGCTCACATGCGGTGACAGCAGAGGAAACTGCCAGGCTGTTTGTGGAGCACATCTTCAGGCTGCATGGCGCCCCCTTGAGGGTTTTGTCCGACCGAGGGAAGCAATTTACTTCCAGGTTCTGGAGGAAGCTCATGAGCTTGCTGCAAGTCGAGGTAAGCTTCTCAACGGCCAGACACCCGGAGACCAACGGGCAAGCGGAAAGAGCGAACAGTATACTCCAACAATACCTACGCTGCTATGTCAGCGAGAGACAGAACGATTGGGTGGAGAAACTAGCGTTGGCCGAATTTGCGTACAATAACGCGGAACATGTGTCCACGGGAATGAGCCTGTTCATGGCCAATCATGGGTGTCACCCCAGGGCCTTCCTGTTACGAAAAAGGAGCAATGCAGAAGCGAGCTCCAGGTGGCTGGAATGGTAAACAGGAAACTGATGTTATTGGAATGTACCGTGGGAACAAGGGACAGTGTACAGAGCTCCGGATGTTAGCTCAGAGTGTCACATGACCCTGTACTGGAAGTACATGGGTGGAGTTTTTCTCTCTCTGCAGTTGTGATGAGAGGGTACAGACACGATTTCTCTGTACTGCTGAAAGACAGAAATAAAAGCATGTAGATACATTTCTGTCTGTCTCATTCCCCCCCCCCTGGTTATGGGAGGGGGAGGAGTGGTGTGTCCTTCTTCATGTTGAAAAGGATCGCCGAAGAGACCTCCCCTTGATCCTGCTGGAGAATGCAGCCAGGGAGGTCAACAAGGATTCAAGCCGGGCACCTGGAGGGTGGCCAATTTTCCTCTGGACTTCGCTGGCTCTGCTGGCTTGAACCGACATCTGGTAGCAGTGCCGATGGCTAAAGATCTATGAGAATCAGCATGAGAGGTGAGAGGTCGATGAATCGTTGCCATCCTCTGCACCTAAGGAGATAATTAAAGCGTCTGCCTGCAGCCAGAAGCTGAACAGAACAGACAGCTGGATACCAAAAGGCAACGGAGCCAAAGAGGTATGCTGCATTTCGGGCTAATGAGAGTGAACAGAAAGGTTTAATTCTCTGTTCACGAGAGAGCTGCGTTTGAGAAAAACAGCTCTGAAAAAAAAAGGCTTGCATACCAGGGATTCTTGTGGTTAGATAAGAATTCCCGTCTTGAGCAGGTTGCTAGGCAACGACCGCCAGTACTTGTAAAGTTACTGAATGGCTCAAAAAGAGCCTGGGAAGTGGAATTGTTTTGATATCTGCGCAGCATGTGCAAGGATTTTGAAAACAGCCCAAAAGTTTGCCTGCCAGTGAAGCAGTAAACAGCCCAGAAGAGAACTTTTGGATTTTACTGGCTTGAAAGTGAAAGCTGGCCTGAGATTGAGAGCACACACTTGGATTCAGCATGGATGCCAGGAAGGGGGGGAGCGTTACCTAATCCACCTCCCCTGACTAATGACAATTATTCATCTTGGTCTATAAAGATGAAAGCCCTGCTGCAGAATCAGAGGATCTTTGACGTGATTGAGAACCCCATCCCTGCAGCACCAACCCGAGGTTGGGAGTCACAGAATCTGAAAGCCAGAACGGCTATAATTCTGTGTGTGTCAGATGACCAATTGGTGCATATTCAGGGTTTGGAATATGCACGGGAAATTTGGGAAATGCTGCGTAGAACACATCAGAGGGATGCTGGTTCTTCAGCGTTGCTGTATTTTGAGAAGCTGACCAATCTGAGGCTTGCGCCTGATGGAGATGTTCAAGCGCACCTGACGGAGATGAAATATCTGCGCCAGCAGATGGTGGAACGCAATTTCCGTCTGCAGGAGGAAGTGTTTTGCTTCATGATGATCAACAGCCTAAATCGGACTTACAAAACCGTTGCCAGTCAGCTTGGTTCCCTCACGGCTCAAGATTTGACCGCGGAAAGGGTGTCTGCCGTCGTTTTGAATGAACATGACAGACTTGCTGCACTGGAAGAAAAGGACAGGGGGAGGGAGGAACAGAGTTCTAATTCCCCCGCAGATGAAGCTACTGGAGAAAAAGCTCTAGCTTTGAACGCTGTCCGATGTTACAATTGTGGACAGGCTGGGCATCTTCAGCGGAACTGTAAGAAGCCACGTCAGCCAAAAGGAGCTAAGGGCCGCTCAGCAAAGCCTGAGGCGTCAGGCAAAGGTCATACCAAGCCTTCGGTGAGACCTGGAAAGGCTTTGATGGCGAAAGGAACCACGCCAGATGTTGGGAACTCGTTTGTTATTGACACTGGAGCGACCGTCCATATGTCCCCACACAGAGGGCTCTTTTCAACGTTTAAGAAGCAAAGCTTCGCTGTGAAACAGGCCAACGGTCAGGAGCTGGAAGCGACCGGCGTAGGGACTGTCTATCTTAAGAGTCTGAACTTGACAATAAACAATGTTTAATTGGTTCCTGAACTGAAGTTCAATCTGCTGAGTGTTTCACAGATTGCAAAGAAAGGACTGAGACTGTCCTATGATGCTGAGAGCTGCAAGATCTACAAAGATGGAGAGTTATTTCTTTCGGCCAGAGAGAAAGATGGACTATATTTGTTGACTTTTGCACAGAGTGATTACATGGAATGTAATTCATCTGTGTCTAACCTAGTTTCTCTTGCAGGTGTGAGCAAGAAGGTGACCGGGGTCAACAGAGCATTTCAGCGGGTGTATGCTGATGTGATTGGTCCTCTAGAACCATCTAGAGGCAATGCAAGATTTTATCTTGTGTGTGTGGATCATTTCTCTATGTCTGGGTTTATGTGTTGAGAAAGCCACAGGAAGCCTTGGAGAGGTTTCAGGAGTTTTGTGACAAGGTTAAGAGTATGCATGATGCTAACATTGATTGTCTATTCACAGATGAGAAGCAGATTTTTCTTTTACAGGATTTCCAGAGTTTTCTGCAGAAGAAAGGAATAAGACACAAAGTTGCTGTTTCAGCGGAAGCGTGGAACAGGGGTGTCTGTGTACGGGTGAACAGAGAATTGCAAAAGGGGATGAATGCGCAATTGCTTAGTTCACATCTGCCACATGAGTTCTGGGCCGAGTCTCTGATGTCGTATTGTTATACGAAAGTGAGAAAGGTTTCAAAAGAGTTGGGAAGTTCTCCTTTTGAGAAACTGTTCCACAGAAAACCTTCTGTTGCCCATTTCAAGGTTTTTGGGTCTCATGTGAGAACAGAAGCTCCAGGTGGAGTAAAGAATGCCAGAGGCATTTTTGTGGGGTATGAAAAGGGTCTCTACAGAGTAATTTTGTCTGAATCTGGTCACAAAATTTCTAGAGAGTGCTCCTGAACAGGAGAGAGTGATAGTACACACATTTCCCACTGAGGACGATTCAGATGATGATGGTGATTTTACTGATTACAGTGGTACTGAGAGTGATGACACTGATAGCTCGGAGAGCTCAGTTGTGGTTCGAGGACCCGACCCCCGCGATGTGGAAAGAATACACAAGGACACGTAATATAAGGTTAATGGGCAATGGAAGGCCACAACTTTATTGATTACAGCAGTGAAAAGGTATTGGCTTAGGCATTGGATCTCTCAAGCAAATGGGTTTATTCACCAGCAGGTGGAGCCTGTTGATGCTAATCCAACTATAGGCTCACCCCTGATGTCACCGAGGGTCGTGCCATGGCCTCCCGCCAAGCAGGCATCGGACAGAATACACGACCGCCAGATTCCTTTAACGGAATACCCCTAAATTGAAGGCATAGGCGATGGCCACACCTAGCTCTTCGACACACCAAAACACATATATTCCAATGCCTAACCTACCCACCAATACCACAAAAGTTGTGACGATTGCTACGAGGTAGGCGAAAAAACCAAAAAGCCTAATGCCAAATGGAAAAACTCCTACCAGGCCCCCTAGCCAACCAGGGCGACCAACCTAAGGTCCATAGCAAGGCCAATGACCTAAGCCCTAACTAAAAGGGAGTGGAGGGTGGGTGACTCGCGGCGAGACGACGAAGAATGAGGCCGGGCAGGGGCTGGCGCCTCAGCAAAAGGCTGCTGAACACGCCCCCTCTCAGGCACCTGGTTGGGTGCCTGCCGAGGGGCGTGGGCGCCAGCCAGGTGAGATGGAGGCAGGGGGCTACGCCCCCTGCTAGGGGCGGGGCTCGGCTCCCGCCCACAACCACTCCCCTCACTTGGAGGGAGGAGAGTCTTTGTGGTTCGAGGACCCGACCCCCGCGATGTGGAAAGAATACACAAGGACACGTAATATAAGGTTAATGGGCAATGGAAGGCCACAACTTTATTGATTACAGCAGTGAAAAGGTATTGGCTTAGGCATTGGATCTCTCAAGCAAATGGGTTTATTCACCAGCAGGTGGAGCCTGTTGATGCTAATCCAACTATAGGCTCACCCCTGATGTCACCGAGGGTCGTGCCATGGCCTCCCGCCAAGCAGGCATCGGACAGAATACACGACCGCCAGATTCCTTTAACGGAATACCCCTAAATTGAAGGCATAGGCGATGGCCACACCTAGCTCTTCGACACACCAAAACACATATATTCCAATGCCTAACCGCCACCCGAGCCAAAGGCTCGCCGCCAATACCCTCACGGCTGCAACCAATCCCGGATGCAATTGACGACACTATCTAACCAAATGTCATTCCCCAGGTCTGATAAATGCACCCCGTCATTCCGGTATAAGGCTTGGTTGCCGATCCGGATACGGTCATGATAGATTACTCGGCCATCACTGAAGCGCACCCAACGGGCCACTGCCCGATTTACGAGTTTCCTGGTTTTTTCAATGGCCATACAGCTCAGCGCACCGCGCCAAAATATTCTCTTCAGCAACGAGGACCAGAACACCGTTGTTCTGGGACATAAGGCCGCAAACGCCTGCAAGTCTCTTTTTATGTCTGACAACAAGTCCACAGTCCTTCTGCTGGCAAGGTCCTTCTCCCCTAATTGAATGACAAGGATATCGGGAGGGCCGAACGTGGCAACTTTCTCCCAGAGCAATGGCATAAGCTCGTCCCAGCGCATGCCTCTTCTCGAAAACCAGGAAACTCGAACTCCAGGTGGTAAACCAAGATTAGGCGTGAGGCCGCAGCTGGCTGCCCGAACGCGGGCCCAATAGACAATACTGTGACCACAAATCCACACGCATCTCCTGTGCACAGCTGAGGATGAAAGGAAGAGAAAGGAACCGGTAAGTAGGGTTGATGTATCCGAGCGCAATCTAACGAATGTAACTTTTATAAGCATTGGATTTCCAGCGACCCAATTCTTTGATCTTATCCGCAGGCAGACCCAAGTGAGCGGCTGTTGTTGCGGCACCGATTCTGAAAGAGTGCGCGGCATATTCAAGGGACGGTAAACCGCATGCCTCAATAGCTTTGCGGAGTACCCTGGTGAATTGGTTTCTCAACAAGGGTGACCCATCTTCGTGAACCAGGAGCGGCCCTGGGCCGGGTGGTCTAAGGTAGAGGTACCGCTTAGTGTCCTTTACCGGGCATGGGCCCTGCTGAGCCGACGCTGTCAGCTTAACTAGGACCCCTCTACCAGCCTGATCAGTTTTGGATTGGCGTACCCTAACCATCAAAGTCGATTCAGACAACTGCACGTCCTCCATAAGGAGGCCGCGCGTTGAACCCCTTGCGCCAACTTCCACCACGACTTCACCAACTCTCAGGGCGCCAAAAAAGGCGATGGCGTACGCCGCAGAAAAGAGGCGAGCCTCAAACTTACTCCAACAAATTGACCTGAGCTTCATGCGTATTTGAGATAGCAACCCATAAGAAATTGGCTTACGTCCCTCAGCCCTGGGGGGTTGTGACCTGCCCCAACCTTCGATAGCTCTACGGATCAGAAAGTTGCCGCAGGGGTCATCAGAAAACGTGGCTTTAGAGAAGAAACTGATGGCTGCTACGTGTATCTTTAGTGTTTTGGGAGCACGTCCCAAATCATCGAGGTGGGAAAGGTACTGAAGCACATCGTCAGAGGTGGGTGGTACGTTATGTGACAGCCCAGATAACCCAGACCTGAAACCCAGGAAATCGCACCAGGCCTTCTTATAAGACCTGAGAGTGGAGGGTGCGACAGACGCTAATACTCCCTGAATCACTTTGCGTCTCCAACGTTCCACAGGTGCTCCGGAAAGGGCTCGGGCAACGGTTGTGCACCAGGTGCTAGCGACCGGAAGCGAGGTATCTGAAAGCGAGACAAAGCATCGGCTATATCATTACTGGTCCCCGGAATAAATTTAGCTGAAAATATTATGTTGTACTCAAGGCACCGGAGGACGAACGCCCGCAGAAGGGAGGAGACCCTCGCGGACCGAGATGACTGCCTGGCTAGTATGTTCACCACTGCCATGTTGTCGGTCCTGAAGCATACGCGGCGATTTCGAAATTCCTCCGTCCAGATGTGAACGGCCACCACTATAGGGAAAAACTCAAGAAAGGTGAGATCCCGCGTGATGGCCTGACCCTGCCATCCCGAAGGCCATCGCTGCGCGCACCAACGTCCCCTGAAGTACAAGCCAAAGCCTAGAGACCCAGCCGCGTCTGATTGGACCTGGAAGTCTGATGACAAATTTAAAACGTCCTGCCATAGAGATACCCCGTTATATTTCTCCAAAAATGTCATCCACACCTCCAGGTCGGCCTTAACTGATTTGGGCAGACGGATCCTGTGGTGTGGGTGCCTGAGACCAACTGACAGCCTGGCTAGGCGAGCACAGAAGGGGCGACCAGGGGAAACTACCCTGCAAGCGAAGTTAAAATGACCTAATAGAGATTGAATTTGTCTAAGGGTGATCTTCCTCAGGGTAAGGGCATCTCGGATTGTTTCCTTAAGGGCGTCAATTTTTTCCTCAGGTAGGCGGGATGACTGGGCCACTGTATCCAACTCGATGCCCAGATACGTGAGGCGCGTGGCCGGTCCCTCAGTTTTTTCGGCTGCGAGGGGAACACCCAGGTCCCGGGCCAGAGCTGAGAAGGCCTCAAGCAAGGAGGCGCATTCTCCCGTGTTGGACTTTCCCACGAAAAGAAAATCATCCAGATAGTGCGTAACCCCAGTGGCATTGGTCCTAAAACGCAAGGCCCAGTCCAAGAATGTGCTAAAAGTTTCGAATGCCGAACAGGCCACTGCACAGCCCATTGGCATGGACCTGTCAATGTAGTATTTTCCCTGAAATTTGAAACCCAGCAACCAGAAGTCGCTGGGGTGCACTGGCAAAAGGCGGAACGCCGATTCGATATCGCACTTTGCTAAAAGTGCCCCGCGACCAAAACTCCGGATTAGTTTAACTGCCTGGTCAAAGGAGGCGTATTTTACCGAGCATAACTCTTGCGGGATGGCGTCGTTAACCGAGCCGCCTTTCGGATAAGAAAGGTTGTGAATAAGCCTAAATTCCCCAGGGGTCTTCTTGGGGACGATGCCTAATGGTGATACGTGTAGGTTGGGGATGGGGGGTCTGTCAAACGGGCCCGCTACCCTGCCTGCGCTCACTTCCTTGGCTATCTTTCTTTCGGCGACTTCCGGTCTCTCTCTGACGGACTTCTGATTGGGGGAATCTTTAGCTATCAAAGAACCTGATATAGGGATTCTAAACCCACTGGAAAATCCTTCCTGGAGGTAGGAAGCTGCATTTTTATCTGGATAAAAGGACAGCAGATCGCAAAGGGGGGTGAGCTTGATAGGGGAAAACGCCAATTCTAAAACTACCTCATCTTCTGTTCCCTGCCGCGGGGGCTCCCCTGGAACTGGAGTGATGGAACCCCCGGCCTCCACGAAAGGGCTGTTTCCCCCCCCTAAAGCAAGATGTAACAGGGTGGGCCCCGGCACATCTTTCGCATTCATGCGTGTATTTACAAGATGGCCTTTGACACAACCCTTTATTGTACTCCCAACATACCCTGCGCTTGAAATCCCTTCTTTGTTCGGTCCTGACCAATCGATATGGGTCGACCGGTTTCTTCTCAACATATGGACCAACTGCTACTGACCAGATGCCGTTTTCGATCTGATCCCAACGCGCTAATGGGATCCTAGAAGCCTTCCTTCGAAACTTTTTGTCATAGCTTATGGCGGCGGCTTCCCCTGAAAGGGCGCAAGCCGTACGGATATGTGAAAGGTAAGCAACAAGGTGAACCGCTCGCTTGGGATACGCCGCTACAATCATTCCCATAAAGGCCTGGAAGCCATCGAGCCAGTTCTCAAATGTCCTAGGCACGGACGGGTACTTGCTCTTTCTCTTCCCATGGGAAGGCCTCTTCTCGCCCCTACCTAATTCCTCTGCTGGGGGAACTAACTTGAACATATCAACAAACTCTCCGTTTAAGATTTTCGCGCGTAATTTAGGGGATAGATGATCACCAGGGATAACATCTGAAGTGGAATATGTGGATGTGGTTGCGTCCTTTACCAGAGCCCCATCCTTCCACTCCTGGGTACCCCCAAACTTTTTTCGGTGGCTGTTGGCCCTCCTAGATAGCGCCCAGTCCGGGAGACCAGACACATCCTCTCCTTTACCCCAGTAGGAGCCCAGGGACGCGTCGCTATCGTACTCAGAAGAAGAAGTACCTGTCTCGTCATCTGTGTCATTCTTCCTTGACCTGCTTCTCCTACAAGTGTGCTTCTTCTTCTCGCGCCTCTTACCCGAAGGCTTTTCCACCGACGCTGCAGCAGTGGCGTCCCCCACTTCATGTTGCTCGTCCTCTGCCGCCGATGAAGAGGCTGAATCAGGCGACTGCACCATGGGCCGCTTAGCCTGTGCACGATTAGAAGAGCTAGAGGCAACAAGATTGTTATTGCGGGCAGACTTAGATGTCGCTTTCCCCCCCCGAACCCGAGACGCGGATGCCGAGGCCTGTGCCTGGGACCTAGTCCGAACTGGTTCTGAGCTGATATTCACAGCCGGCCCTGCGAACTGAGAATCATTAAAGAGGGCGGCCGATGTGCTAGGTAGTTCGTCCCATTGGGACGATCGTGAACTCTCTGGGGCCACCTGAGTGTCCGGGATGACATCGGGGGAAGAGGGAGGGCTAGGGTTCTCGTCGGGGAAGCGTTGTTCATAATCATCTATGAATGACCTAAAAGCGCTGAGGAAATGGGAAATAGGCTTTTGATTATTACTTTTTCCCTGTTGTCCCCGTGATGTGCTCCCTGATGCATTGCGTGCCCCAGATGCACGCTTTCTCTTGGGAGCCATGGGGTGCGCTTTGTACAATACTAGTGTAACGGCTGTTAGGGTGTGTGTGTGTGTGTGTGTGTGTGTGTGTTGAAATATATATATGCAAATATATACAACTAGTTGTATCTATTTAGTCTATCTATTATTTATTTATTTTATTTTATTTTATTTTATTTTATTATTTTTTTATTTTATTTATTTATATTTTATTTTTTTACTTTTTATTTTATTTTTATTTTTTATTTTATTATTATTATTATTATTATTTTAAATTTATTTATTTATTTATTTATTTATAATTTTTTTATTTTTATTTATTTATTTATTTATTTTTATTATTATTATTTAAATTGTATTTGATCTTATTATTATTTTATTTTATTTTAATAAATTTATATTATTATTATTATTATTATTATTATTATTATTATTATTTAATTATTGATTATATTTGATTAAAATATTTATTAATTATTATTATTAGTAATTCCAAATTTGTTATTATTATTCTCAATTGATTAGAAATTATTATGATCAACAGCCAGTATTGCCCGCAATGAAATCTCAAAATTTGAATTTAACCTGGGTACAATTGACTGGATAACCAGTAACTATTGCTGTTGATACTTATTCCAAGTCAAATGATGCTGTTATTCAGAGCCAATCTGAGCTATCAACCGAGAAATAAAGTGAGACGCAGCTGGGTAAGAAAAGCCACTCCCCTTATGGGAGTTAACCCGAGTAAGCTGACGCTTAAACTTCTACAAAGAAGTAGGATGCAACAACGGAGGCTTCCCAACAGCTGCTAAGCTCCACTATACTACAAAGAAAAACTATAAACAATGGCTCAGGCTACCCCAACTGCTAAGCTTATCCAAGCTATGCAAACAGGAAACTGCAAGTTAATCAGTTGCCCGGCAACCAGGCAACACTAACGATCCTACGGCTGCTAGAACAAAAGGTAACACTACGAGTGCAGCTGCAGGTATGTTGTCTCTTTTTAAATGGGCAGGCTGCGAAACAAAAGCCCTTAACTATCGGTCGTTGGCTACTATATTTCTTGCCGGTCAACAGCACAATAGCAGCATGAGTCACCCGGAAAACAGAAACAAAAGTTGACCTATACTCAAGGTGAAGGGGGGGGTGACCAAGACTCAGAGCACAGAGGGTTGAATGAAATAAAATAAATGGAATAATATAAAGTGTGTAAGGTGAGGGAGCGGGGGGGGGGGTTTAGAAAAGGGATAAGTTTTTTAAGGTAACTAGAGAGCTGGAAAGAGGGAACAGGCAATGAAACACCCCTCAACAAATTGCGTTCAACAGAGAAGCCCGAGGGAAGCCCCCACCAAATATCCCCCTGTTTACTGGTGTTCTGAATAAAATGGCTACGACCGAAGTTTTAAATGCCCCTGTAACTGATACGGGTAAACAGATGCAGTCAAGCGTTTCTAAACCGCGCTCCCAATGTTATAGTTTACTCAAACGGAAGCCGCAGCAGAAACACGTGGGGCTAACGCACGTGGGCAACAGAAAATTGCAAGGCCATGAAAATGGAGTCCCTCAAGCAAAGTGAATTAAACGGACGCAGCAACACGTGTAGGCAATTAGATGAAACTCAGGGCACCCTTACAAATGAGAAGGCTGTGGGACAAAGCCCTTAGCTATCGCTCTTTTACCCCCTTTGTTTCTGCACTTAAGCAGCAAATGCTTTTGCCCGTCGACAGATTGAGTCACACAGAAACAGGAAGTAAAGCCAAACTCCTTCTAGGAAAGGGGAGGGGGAAATGAGAACCCGGGGCAAAGTTGGATTTGAACAATTTTAAAGTCTAAAAAAAAATAAAAAAAAATTACTAAGGTGACGGGGAATGGGGGGGGAGGTGGTCAAATGGAATGAACAAAGCTCTTCCCCAAGCTGCCTGGGATTACTAAACAAGAGAGGCTGCAGAAACAACTCCCTCAGCAGGATAGCGAGTAAGGAGAATGACAAAACAATAGAGACAGCAGAAACGCACGTGGAGGCTTGAACACACTGAGCCGGATAGCTGATAGGAGTACCAGTAAACAAAAGAGACACGCACGTGTCTGAAACGCACACCGTCAGGCAGGCTCTTATTTAAGAGAGTAAACAAGCCTGCGAAGGCTGGCTGCCACTCGCAATACTTTAGTTGCCCCTAAAGAAAAACCGATACACCAATAAAACGCACACACACTGTCAGAGGAGCTCTAAGGGAGAAATCACGGAGCGGACCCTCGGAGGAAGAGGGGGAGCGGCAGAAGGCGGCAGGCAGGAACACAAAGGGATCGCAACAAACGCACACAGGGATAATGAGGAGAGGCAGCAAGCACACAGGGATAATGAGGAGTGGCAGCAAGCACAGACACACAAGAGCTCGGGACGTGCACAGGGGTAAGGGGTAAGGCTGCACAAGAATAAAGCTACGGGCTACTTCCCTGCTAAAAGGTCCTTTTCTGCTGATCCACGTGGTCGCAGCGATGAGAAGGACGACCTGACTCGCGGCGAGACGACGAAGAATGAGGCCGGGCAGGGGCTGGCGCATCAGCAAAAGGCTGCTGAACACGCCCCCTCTCAGGCACCTGGTTGGGTGCCTGCCGAGGGGCGTGGGCGCCAGCCAGGTGAGATGGAGGCAGGGGGCTACGCCCCCTGCTAGGGGCGGGGCTCGGCTCCCGCCCACAACCACTCCCCTCACTTGGAGGGAGGAGAGTCTTTGTCACAGTCATTGAGAGGAAGTCTCACACAATGGATAGGCCTTCACAACTGAAGGATGAACCACTGTTTACCATTGGAACTGGTTCTCCAAAGAGTCCAGTGAGTCCAGTGAGCAGAGAGGATCAGCACCTCATACGAAGGTCTGAGAGAGTTACAAAGGGTCAACCACCCAAGAGGTACTCAAAAGAGTTTGCTAACTTAGCTGTTGCATGTGTTGCTGTTGTAAACAACCGAGGACAGGTTGGAGCTGTGTCTAAGTCAAAGACAAAGACAAAGACACAACAGAGAGTTGCTAGCCAAGGTAATGCAGATGCACTCATTCCTTGGAAGCCAGACAACCAGAGAGGTACACTGGGGAAACCAGTGGCGGGGAGTTCCGAGGGTGGAACTGAAACAACAGGGGAGTGTTATGTGTATAACAACTGTTTGTTTTCTTCTCTGGATCACGCTTTGCTTGCTGCAACACACATTGATTCTTTTGGGGGAGGATGTTACGAAAAAGGAGCAATGCAGAAGCGAGCTCCAGGTGGCTGGAATGGTAAACAGGAAACTGATGTTATTGGAATGTACCGTGGGAACAAGGGACAGTGTACTGAGCTCCGGATGTTAGCTCAGAGTGTCACATGACCCTGTACTGGAAGTACATGGGTGGAGTTTTTCTCTCTCTGCAGTTGTGATGAGAGGGTACAGACACGATTTCTCTGTACTGCTGAAAGACAGAAATAAAAGCATGTAGATACATTTCTGTCTGTCTCATTCCCCCCCCCTGGTTATGGGAGGGGGAGGAGTGGTGTGTCCTTCTTCACGTTGAAAAGGATCGCCGAAGAGACCTCCCCTTGATCCTGCTGGAGAATGCAGCCAGGGAGGTCAACAAGGATTCAAGCCGGGCACCTGGAGGGTGGCCAATTTTCCTCTGGACTTCGCTGGCTCTGCTGGCTTGAACCGACACTTCCCAGGGGGAGGGGAGGAGAGGTGGAGTGTGCCGGCAGCGGAGCAGTTTGTGCAAGAAATGGAGGCCTTACACCAACAACTTAAGATGAACTTGGAATGGGCCAAGGAAGTGTATAAGAGGCAGGCCGACAAACACCGTAGGGAAGGAGAAACCATACGGGTAGGGGACCGGGTGTGGTTGTCGACCCAAGGGTTACCGTTCAAGGGGGGTTGCAAGAAGTTGCGGCCAAGGCGGCTGGGACCTTTCAAGGTGACACAGCAGGTTAATCCCGTGGCCTTTAGACTCAAGTTGCCAACCAGCATGAAACTATACCCGGTGTTCCATAGATCCCTACTCTCTCCGTACAGGGAGGGACTGGAATTGCCGGGGCGAGAGAGAGTGGTCCCCACTCACCCACATGTAGAGGAGAGGGAATTCAGTAGTCAAGCCATGGAAATACTCGATTCAAGATGGCAAGGGGGACAAGTGGAGTATTTGGTGGCTTGGGAGGGGGAACCAGAATCGGAAAACACGTGGGTTCCTGCGGAAAACATCAGGGATGAGTATCTCCGGGGGGAGTTTCACGGCAGGTTCCCTAGGAAGCCCAAACCCACATCGAGGTTCTGGGAGGAGCAATTTGGCACCACAGATGAGGAAGAAGATTTTATGGGGTTTCCGGCCTCCGAAGAGGAGGGAGGAGAGGTATCCGGGGGAGAGGAATCGGACTGGGAAGAGTACCCTGTGCGAAGAGATAGCAGCAGGTGGAGAGAAATGTTTGAATCTTCGGAGGAGGGAGATAGCTCCTTCCGGGGATTCCCCGCATCACCGTCAGGGGAAAGGGAGGAATTTAGGCCAAAGGAACGGAACGGAGGTGAGGGGGGTCCTGGAGGGGAGGTGGATGTCAGGGAACTGCCATCGGAGCCTAGAGTGGAGGTAAGGCTCCCTAACGATGCAGGAGAAGGGACCAGCAGGGAGAGAGAGCAAACTTCCTTTGAGGAAGGAAATAGGAGGGACACCAGGAAGCAAGGGGAGACTGCGGAGAGAGGGCTCCAAGACTCTTCCACAGAGAGCAGCGGGGAGAGCCCAGGACCTCCGTTGGGCACGCCCACTCTGCGCAGGAGACTTCCGCGCAGAGAGGCTAGGAGGAGACTTGGGGTCAAAGAGTTTTTATGTTGGAAGAAGTTCAGAAAACGCCCACTGACGGATTCTGCCAGCGACTGACACAGCCATGGAGAAAGGGTTGTCCAGCCAGGGAAAGGTTTAGCCAGGCAACGTTGCCTAGAGCTGCAGCACCCTTTACGCACAAGCAACCCCCAATTCCCTTTACAGATATAAAGGAATTCGGCAGTTTCCCCTGGTCCGATTTCACTCTTCTTATTTCAGTGGATTTCACTCTTTCTTATTTCAGTCCATTTCAGTGAAGATTACCCCGTTGAAGTCTCCCAACAATATAATGTTATACTCTATGTAGTCCATCAGTATTTCCTCTAATTTTTTGTAAAGGTCTGCTTTCTTTTCATTTGGCGCATATATCCCCACTATGATTATTTTTTCACCTTCTATTTGTACTTGTATTCCTATTATTCTTCCTTCATTATCTTTAAATACTTGTTGTGCACTATATTTATTTTTGACATATATAACAACTCCTGTCTTCTTTTGCACATCTGAGGAAATAAATTCATTCCCCAATTTTTTATTTTTTAAAAATCTGTTATGTTTCCGTGTTACATGTGTTTCTTGTAAGCAAGTTATGTCTGTGGTTTTTTTAATAACTCATTTTCGATTTTATGTCTTTTGGCTTTATTGTTCATGCCATTAACATTCCATGATATAATTCTAATTGTCATTTTGATTTATTTATTTATTTAAATACAATTTTATTTTGTTATTTACATTTAATTATCTGCCTCTTCTCCCTCTTGTTCTTGTTTATCCTCTTCACTTTCCTGTTCCCCTCCCTCCATCTTTCCCAACTCCTTATATCTTCTCCCAAATTTCTGCATTTCTTGTAATGTCTTAATTTTGAATTTCTTGTCTTTATAATAAAATGACACACCCTCTGGATACTCCCATCGAAACCTTAATTTGTTAGCTGTTAAGTTTTTTGTCAATTCTTTGTAGACATTTCTCTTGCGTAAAAAACGATTGGGAATATCCTTGAACACCACAATTGTTTTCCCATCTATGATCAATTGTTTTTCTCGACTCTTCCTCAGAATAGTATTCCTCACTTCTGCTGAATTAAAAATTGCTAAACAGTCTCCAGGGTATTTTTTTTATCTTGCCTGGGCCGAGGTGACTTTTATTCTAAAAACATTAGTCACCATGTAATCTAAATCTTCTCCCCTCATTTCTAATAGTTTAGCAATTTCTTTAATGAGTCTTTCTCTCACGTTCTCCCCCTCTTTCTCTGGAATTCCCCGAAATTTCAAATTTTGTGCTTTCTGGTTCATTTCAAGAAAAGCTAAGTTATCTAATGTATTTTCTTGTGTTTTTGAAAGTTCTTCTATTTGCCCTTTCATTCTTTCCCCTTCTTTTTTGTTTTCCCTCATTTCTTTTTGCATTTTTTTGATTGTTCCTCTACTGTTTGTATTTTTACTTTCAATTCTTTCATTTGTCCTGATAAATCTGAAGCCACGTCCAATAATTTCCCCCAATATTTTTTTCGCTTTCCTTTACTTCTCTCCTGATTTCTCTTATTTCTGCCAATATTTTTGCAAAATCTCCCTCCCCTTCTATCTCAGCTTTTGATTCCCTTCTCTCTCCTGGTGTTGTTATTTTTGATGGCTTACTCATGTTTCTTTAATAAACAAACAAACAAATAAATAATGATTTTCCAAAATGCAATTCCACTAACTTCCACTAGGGGGCTTATTTTACCCTGTTTACCAAAGCACTTATTTTCCCTGCTATTCCCTCACTCACCACAAGGCGTATCTATCGCTCCTACTTCCTCCTTTATCACACACAGCTGTAGCTGATTATAAACAATAATAGTCTGAATTTCCTCTGTTAAAGAACAACTTAACTCAAACTAGTATACAATCAAATACTTGACATAATCAATATCAGTCCAGTCATGTTCTATTTGTATCAACACCTTACGTTTCCCCTGATTTCAGTCCCTCCCTCCCATTCAGTTCACAGCCCGCTCCGTTGTTCTGTCGTTCTCCTTCGTTCTCCACAACTTCGCGAGTCGCAAACAATGGGGGAGAGGATGTAGCAGTTCTGATTCTCTCTCTGTTGCCAAAAGAAAGAAAGTCTCAAATCGCCCAATTCCAGTACTTATAAAAGTAGAGAGGAGAGCTGCAAACAATGACTCAAAGCTCTCTGCAGTCCAGGACCTTCAATAACTTCCAGCAGCTAGGTTGTTACAATGTTACAATGTTGTTATGATATATCGATGGGTCTTACGTTCAATTGTGTTTCCAACCTACTATTCCCAAAAGTGCCTTAACAATATGTACAAAGTTCTAAATTCCTCACAGAAATACTAAGTTTCATGGGTATTAGAAACATTGTCTTATATCTCCCAATTAATTTTACTTGTTTAGCTTTTTACCGTCTCTTAGCCTTTCTAGGAGCAGAGATTCTTTTGCTTCTTGTTACTCAGCAGAGTTTCTTTTTTAAAACGCCGACTCACTCATACCAAATTTTCCTTGCGTCTCTTTATCCACCAGCATCAGTGTGATGGTATTGACGGAGTACGAAGGGGAGGAGGAGAGACGAGCAGAGGAAGGGGGGCAGGAAGAGCCAGTGCAGGAAAGGGGGGAAAGCCAGGAGGAGGAAAGGCTCTCAGATGCTGGAGCAGAGCCTCAACCCCGCACAGGAAGTTCTGGAACGGATAGCGATGCAGTGTCAGTTCCATCTGCTCAGGAACGGAGAGGGTTAAAGCGGAGAGGGCAGAGACGTCAGTTGAGAATGCCGCGCCTCTTCTGCTGGAAAAGGGGCGGACGTAAATCACTCCGGGAATCTGACTCACAGGATTCGGACGTGTAATTATGTGTGCTGCTTGTACATATGTAAAATAAAGACTGTATCTATGTATCTCTGAGTGAGCAGAAGCACTTCTTGTGAAGAGTATTCTCAAGCCATCACAATCAGGAAGGATTTTCTTTACTCCCAAATTGTTATAACACTCCCCTGTACCTCCTTATTCTTTTGCTTCTGTCCCACTTTTCCTTTTATTTGAGGTATGGGGGTTTAATCTTGAGCCTTGGAATGCTTTACCGCTTCACCTTTCAGAGCCCGTGGCATCGCTTTGCGGGTCAGAATGGATCCTAGCGCTCGTGTCCTCAATCCTGCCTCCTTGCCGAACCCCGACAGGTCCGGTGTGTACACAGGAGAGACGCCTTTGAACGCAGCCAGACCCCCCAGCCTTGAGAATTTACCTCCTCAAGTTACGAGGTTCGCTTTTGCCCTAGCGTACTTCTTTTTGCCTTGCAAAGCTCAGGACCTCTCCGGAGAGCTGATCCTGCACTCCTTCAATGGTGGCGGTCAAACAGGAAGTCCCTATGCAATATTTTTCTTTACAGCATTGGACTTTTCTTTCGCTTCCAGGCATATCTGCAACTGAGCGTCTTTTCGGCTTTGGCCCAGCTGCTTCATCAGCTCTGAATCTACTTGTACTTGTCCTCCGCTCTTCCTCAGTAGCATGTTGGACGCCTTCTGACCTGAGGGGCTCATCTTCCAGCGTCATAACTTTTATATGCCTGTTGTCTTTGTCCATGGAGTTTTCTTGGCAGGTATACTGGAGTGGCTTGCTGGTTCCTCCTCCAGGTGGATCACGTTTGGTCAAAACTCTCCACTATGACCTGTTCATCTTGGGTGCCCTGCTCAGCATAGTTCATAGCTTCTCTGAGTTATTCAAGCCCCTTCGCCACAGCAAGGCAGTGATCCATAAAGTGGGAAAAGGGTCCTTAGGTATCTGCAAGAGACCAAGGAGTATAGCCTCACACTGTCAGCTCAGGGAGATGCACAGCTACAGTGCTGGGCTGAAGCAGATTTGGCCAACACTTCAGACAGGAAGTCTATCTCCAGAATGGTTGTAATGTACGGAGATTCTGTAATTGGCTGGAGGTCCAAGAAACAAAGCCTCATTGCTCTGTTATCAACTGAGGCAGAATTCAGGGCTCTTTCAGGAGTGTGCAGAGAGCTGGAATTCTACACATGTCTGGTCTGGGAGATATGTGGAGATTGTTGCCTACCCATAACAGTGTGGGAAGATAATCAAGCTTGCCTGAAAGTGGCAGAGTGGACTTCCGCTTGTGGTGCCACGGAAGATGGCTGACAATACCATCTCTCCAGCTCCCACGAGGCAGTTTAGAGGCTGAGATGGGAGTAATCAGCCTCCCAAATTCTTCCCGGTGTAAGGGAAGATGCAGTCTCATCCGCGGATGCCCAATAAACCACCCCCAAGTTCGTAAAGAAGGAGGGGGTGGGGGCACTGGATGGAAAGCCCCCGAGGGTGTTCGGCTCTCCTGGACGCTGTCCCCTCAAGCGCACCAAGTTCCATTTCTTAAGATGAAAAATTGGATTTAAGTTTTGGACATGCTTCAAGTGAAGAGGGGGAAATTAATCTGCCAATTAAGCCAGCCACTGAGGTGCCAAGAGTGACGGAGAGGAAGAAAGAATAACATCTAAGAATAACATCTAAGCTGGTACGTTGGAATGGAATGGAAAAGGAGGGGGGTAAAGCTTTTTTTCTTTTACTACAATTTATTACAATACTTGACAACCCCCCCAGAAGAACTGTTGACATTATTTATAGCAAGTGAGATGGGAAAAAATAAACTGTGTGAAAATAACAATACTATATAACTAAAGCTTTTGCTTTTTAAAACACTTGGAAGAAGACAAAAGACTCTCCAAATATTGATATTAGAAAGAAGCAGGATCTCGCTAGCCGCTGGAGAGACTTCAAAAAACTTTGGAAAGACCGAGCTGCAGAGATAAATAGGGGAATTTGTTAATATATCTGCACTTCAAGTCCAATTTGGCAAATCTCCTCTGGAAAGGCTAATGTTTGATGCAACCAGTCTGGGAAAATTAATGAGCAAATGCCTAGTTTTGATTTCATCGGAACTGAGAGAAGATGGCGTCTGCCAGCGGCAAAATGACTTTTGGATTGATTCGGCATGACTTCCGGGTTAGCGCCATCGTCTAATGGCGGATTCCCTCCGAGCTCCGGAGGGAATCGGCTCAACAGGGGTCGGGTTCTGCCGCGGCGGCGACGCGGGGACCCTCAGAAACCACAGGCGCTGAAGCCTGTGGACCTGGTGACTCGGCGGGCACCATTTGCGCCCCCCCGACCCGCAAAGGAGCCTTTTTAAAGGCTCTGGAACGGGGGACGGAGAGCGGCGTGGTGCTGTGAGTCGACTGCTTCCCCTGCTGAGTGAAGCCGCATGCCATGGATGGAGAGCGCTAACTTCTTTCTCTGAACATTTGGATTAAAAGCAACAACCCGTGAGTAACACGGAAATTGGACTTAAAAGGGAAATTTTCTTTGGGAATTAGGCACGACCGGGTAAGGTGTTAAGAGGAAGTCCGCCTACCCGCCTTGTAAACATCGTAAAGCAAGGATTTTATTACTAAGGTTGTGAGAATACCTTTCTTCTTTGTGGAGAAAAGCAATTAACTCTACGTTGGGGCAATTTAAGTGATTGTGCTGGAGGATAAGAGCTAACATTGAGAACGGAATTCACCCCTCCCCCAAGACCCGGGAGCGATCGGTGAGAGAGCCTGCGGAAGAGGCATAAAGACTTTGACAGCTGTCAAACTAGCTGTCAAAGTTGGGGGAAAAAGGGAAACTTTGTTTTGGCTGTCTTTGCTGGTTATATTTGCTCCAATTTGGTAATAAATTGTTAAAATAAAGAAGAAAAGGCTAACTTGGCTTTTGGGTTGGAACTGGAAGACATTAAGAAACTAGAATCCCTCTAGAGGGGGTTTAGGACATTACAAAAATGGCTGTAAGTGGAAAAATACTGGCTGAACTGGAGAAGACCTTCTCTCTCCTGGGAAAATTGCAGGAACAGACTGATGTTTTGACTATAAACGTTACAATACTGAAGAGAACAGTAAATAAAGTTGCTGAGCCTGGAAGGGACTTGACTCAAGTTCTTGCAGATGAACAGGAAAACTTTGTAGTTGACCTAAAAATCTTTGCAGCCGAACAAGAAAAGAAATTTGAGAAATCTGAGAATGTGATTAAAGAGGAACATGATGATCTGAAGGAAAAAGAAGGAGGAGCTATAATGCCACAGATGGTTGAGGAGAGCCAGAGGCCGATTAAGATGGATATAAAAGAAAACAAGATCAGGATGATGGAAATTTGGTTTGAATTGAAGAATGGAAAATGGAGAGATCTCCCTATATGGAGATCTGAAGACATATGGAATACAAACCTGGCTAATGTGGAAATTGGAGCCTTTGGGACATTTGGACTTAAGAGAAGTAAGAAACAAGATCTTGGCTCCATTTTTAAATATGGAGGCCTGGCTGGAAGAAATATGGACCTTATTGGAACAGAGCTCCTTCGAGATTCGGAATTTAAAATAAAGGACTATCAAAAAAACCGGCAAAGAGGAATTGAGAGAGAGTTGAGAGCCTCAGACGTGAGGTCGCCAGGCTGACTGCAGATGGACTGATGGACTTTGGTTGGGGTTCGAAACCGGGAAAGGGGGTGGTGGGGCTTTGGGAATCCAAAGGGTGTATAACTATATTTTGTTTTAATTAATTTGGTTTTGCCACTAACATAAAAATGGGGATTTCGGGGAAGGGAATTGGGGCCGACCTTAGAAAAAGATTCTTAAGAATAAGTGTTGACGTATAAAGATTGAGGCTTTTAAGTTAAAATTGGTTAATTAAATTGATGGGGCGAATTTAGAAAAAGTTTTTTAAGAATAAGTATTGATATATAAAGATTGAGGCTTATAAGTTAAAATTGGTTAATTAAAATGAATTAGAGAAAATAAGGTAAAGTGTGGGGACAAGAATTTGCTGAGCTAAAAATTGGAATTGGAATACAAGAAGGGGAGGTGTGGGGAAGTCAAGGAAATTGGTTATGGAAAGCAAGAAATGTAAACTTTATGAGTTTTTAATTGTTCTTTTTTTCTGTTTTTTCTTTTTTGTTTTTTTCCCTTTACTTTTTGAAAATCCCAATAAATGTTTTTTAAAAAAAAAATGGATTGATTCGGCATAAACACCAGTGTGTGAGGATATACTGCAAACAATAGGCTTACCAGCTGCAATAATAGGAGAGTTAAGCATACCAATTTCATGCAGAAGCACATCACTGCTTACTTCAACTCGCCTGTGGAAACAACTCAGAGGCCATGAAAGAAGGAAGGGTAACAACAGGAAGAGTTAAAGGAACTATTGGAAACTCAAGGCAGTAGAGATATAAGATGATCAGAGCCCCACCGAACTTGAAGCATGGGAAGTCCCAATAAAAATTTATAATTTGGCAGAATATTTGGACTATATGATATGTATTTGTATAATTTGGAATATTTAATGTGATTTGATTGGATTGTTAAAATGGAAAAAATAATAAAATTATTTAAATAATAAAAAAAAAGAAATTGGCAGAGTCAGGCCAATTCAACGCCCGGACCAAGCATTTGGACATACGGTTCAAAAACGTGTGCGAGAGCGTTAGGACAAACGTGATCAAACTGAGGTATTGTCCTAGCGAAGAGAACCTTGCTCATGGTTTTACCAAGCCCTTAGATTTCCAGAAGCACAGAGAGTTCTGTGAGGGGCTAAACATGGGTTGAGCTGTTTGTACATTCGCACCCAGGTCATTGCGAACGAGAGGGGGTGTTGTGGTTCTGGACAGTTAAGAGTTAACACTCCAGGAGCATTCTTATCAACTGGGTGCACTGCCCACATGACCCGGGCATTTTCCTTTGATCTGTGCTCTGTGAGGGCTGAGCTCTCTCTGGGGAGCAGTCTGTTTGAGAATGTGAGCAAGGTAGTTTCTTTTTTGTTAGAGACAGAAAGCTGCAAGCATGCAGCTAGATTCTGTAGGGTTTTTTTTTCCTGTTTGTTATGCTTCTAAATAAAGAGTGTTAGTGGAACTGCCATCAGCTCAGGGGTGAGAGGGGGAAAGCCGGATGGATTACAGAGAGCCCCCAAAGATTGTGGGAAGCAGCACCTCCTCAGCGGAGGAGAGTAACCACGCCTCCAGTGGAGAGGAGCTGCAGGGCTCGGCGGTGCCAGGACACCTTGCCTGAACAAAGCGGGGAGGAGGAGGTCCCCCGTTACCCAAACCTTCCTTGCACAGTAGGCTTCCGCACAGAGAGGGGAGGCGCAGACTGGGCGTCAAGAAACTACTCTGCTGGGGAAGGTTTAAGGACCGCCCACTCTCAGATTCTGCCAGTGAATGAGCGGGCCACGGAATAGTGGCGCTCTGCATGGTGAAGGTTTTTTTGGCACCAATAACAAGGCTTTACAGCTGACCAGGGAGGCATTTGCCTGATTGCTCTCGAGCAACCCCCTGATACCCTTACAGCAATCTGAGAGTCCCTGACGTTGCTCGAGGGTAGCCGTGTGAAGGCAGCATGATGAGCCAGACCGGACCAGCCACGGAGACGGAGCAGGAAGCGATGGTGTGAGGGCTAATTGAGAGGAACCGAGAACTCGAGGCGCACGTTGCTACGCTGTCAGCCCGGGTGGAGGAGAGGCGAGCACAGGATGGTCAGGTCAAAGCCACCCCGATCGGACGGAAGGTCCCAGGGCTAGTGAATAAGTTTGGAGGGAAGCCCCAAGATTACAATGCGTTCCGGACAGAGATACAATACGCTTTGGAATTACAAGAAGGGGAATTTGCTAGCGACAAAGAGAAAGTTGCTTTCGTAATTGGACACCTTGAGGGAGGGACTAGAGAATGGATTATGTCGCTCATAGCAGCAGGGAACGATGCTTTGAAAGACCTGAATATATTTTATCAGGCAATGGATGCTATGTTCTCCAGCGAGGCGGAAGGATGTGTGACACGAAGTGAGCTGCTGAGTTGCAAACAGGGGACTTTGACCGTCAGGAGCTACTGGTCACGTTTTGCGATGTTAGTGCACAAGCTGGGCTGGGACCTAGACTCTGAACCCCTGCAAGCTCTGTTTGAGGCAGGTTTGAATCCTGAAGTAAAGGATGAATTTTCAAACGCCGGTGAACTCAGGAAGAAAGAGGGGAGGGACTGGAAAACAGCCAAAAAGTGTTTAATCTGTCAGCGCCCTCGACATTTCATGAATGTCTGTCCTCAGAAAAAAGCCTGGCAAGGCATGATGGGGGCAGCAGGCAGAGAGGAGGAGGAAGAGAAGGCTCAGGTGCAGGGAAACGAAAAAGCCTGGCTGCAGACCAACAGGGGCAGCAGCCAGGCAGGCGACCAGTAGAAGAGCCCCAGCCAGACCCTCCCAAGGCAGGCATAGCAGTTGAAGTGGTGCTAGAACTCCCTAATGGGCACCCAGTAGAAGTGAACGCTCTTCTGGATTTGAGGTCTTGCAATTTTTTCACCAGAGACTTCGCTCTGGAATACCAACTACACCTGTTGCCACTAGATTTCCCCTTGCAAGTGACGACCATTGATGGCAGGGAGCTACTGGGGGGGGGGAGTGACACACCAGACACCCCCAATGAGGATGAGGGTTTCTAGGCACGCGGAAACCATTGCTTTTCACATGGCCACACTGGCAGGACCCCCCATTATACTGGGAATGAGTTGGTTGGCACTCCATGACCCAGTGGTGTTGTGGCATCAACTTTCCCTCAACTTTGGGTTGGCTCACTGCTTGGAACACTGCCTGGGGGGGGGGGGAGAACCAAGAATGACTATGGCCAGGGTTGGGGGGTGACTCTGGAGGAGAAGGGGCGCATGCCACTGCAATATGCAGATTTGAAGGAGGTGTTCAGTGAGAGAGAGGCTGACAAGCTGCCCCCCCCACAGGCCCTATGACTGCCAAATCAACCTGCTTCCGGGGGCCCAGTTGCTGGTGGGTAAGCTGTATTCCATGTCTGACCAGGAGGTGCAAGAGTTGAGGCAGTTTATTGACAAGAACTTGAAGAGGGGTTTCATAAGGGAATCGAAGGCCGTAGGGGGGAGCCCAGTGTTCTTTGTGGACAAGAAAACAGCGAATCAACATAGGCTTCTAGTGGACTACCGCCTCTTGAACAAGGTAACTGAACCCGTAGCCTTCCCCATGCCCAGAATTGACGATGTTTTGACACGTGTGAGGCAGGGAATTTTTTTTTACCAAACTCGACCTAAGGAGAGCATACAATCTGATTAGAGTGAGAGAGGGGGACAAATGGAAGATGACCATGTTCACCCCCCCTGGGGGCTTTTGAGTATCTCGTCATGCCGTTTGGATTGCAACCAGGATCCGCCTGCTTTCAAGCCTTTATGCACCACGTGTTGGGCCCCCTGCTGTACAAGAATTGTATGGCATTTTTGGATGATGTTTTAATCTTCTCTGAAAATGAAGCACAGCACGTGAAAGACGTCAGGCAGGTGCTAGAGAGATTGAAGAAGCGTCAGTTGTGGGTCAAGCTGGAGAAATGCCAATTCCATGCTTGAGAGGTGGAGTTCCTGGGGTACCGACTGTCGGACAAGGGGCTGGCCATGGACCCAGAGAAGGTGAAAGCAGTGCTGGAATGGAAGAGCCCTAAAACAAAGAAGGATGTGCAGAGGTTCCTAGGGTTCAGCAACTTCTACAGGAAGTTCATCAATAACTTTGTTCACTTGACAGCACCCATAACGGATTGTCTCAGCGGCAAGAATAAGTTTGTGTGGACCAAGGAAGCGCAGCAGTCCTTTGAAAGGTTAAAGAAGGCTTTCGCCTCGGAGAAGCAGCTCCTGCACGTGGATCCGGGGAAGCCACTGAGAGTGGAGACGGACGCTTCAGACCGGGCCATCGGAGCAGTAATGTTGCAACAAGGGTCGGGGAGGACTGGAGACCTTGTGCGTTTTTCTCCAGGAAACTGAGCAAGTCAGAGCAAAATTACACTGTTTATGACAAAGAATTGCTGGCCATTTACACGGCCTTTCGGCAGTGGAGACACTTTTTGATTGGAGCGCAGCACCAGATCCAGGTCCGAACGGACCACAAGAACCTGGAATACTGGCGGACAGTGCGCGTGTGCTCAACCAGAGACAGGTCCGGTGGTCGCAGATGTTCTCACAGTATCACTTTGAGATACAATACGTACCTGGGGGGGGGGATGTGAGGGCGGACGCACTTTCCAGAAAACCTGAGTACATGGAAAGGGAAGGACCTCCTGTGGCCAGGCACGTGTTCCCAGAGGACCGATGGTTGTGTGGGGGAGCACTGGTAGGGGAGGAAGAACTGGTTGGGCTCACCAGACACGGTGAGTTTGCTCAGACTAAAATCAGGGAGCTCAGAGATGGAAAGGGGGGAAATGGGGGGGGGTTGAGGAAAAAGGAGGGCTCTTGTACTACAAAGGGGCACTGTATGCGCTGGGAGAGACATTGAAGGCCAAAATACTTAGGCAGCTCCATGACAACCCCACAGCCGGGCATTTTGGGCAGCATAAGACCATGCTACTAGTCACCAGACAGTTCTGGTGGCCCACGGTAAGGGAGGATGTACGTGAATATGTCCAGGGGTGCGACAGGTGCCAGAGGGCCAAAGGGGAAAGAACCGCATCAGCGGGGTTACTGGAACCTTTACCGAAACTGGAGAGGCCCTGGGAGGTGCTGTCGATTGATTTTATGACAGATCTGCCCAAGTCAAGGGGGAAAACAGCAGTGATGGTGGTGGTCAATCTACTGACCAAAATGTGTCATTTCGTGGCCTGCTCTCATGCGGTGTCAGCAGAGGAGACAGCCAGGCTGTTTGTGGACCACATTTTTAGGCTGCATGGGACGCCATTGAGGGTTGTATCCGATCGAGGAAGGCAATTTACCTCGCAGTTCTGGCGGAAACTCATGAGCTTTCTGCAGGTAGAGAAGAAGAGAAGAGTTTGGATTTGATATCCCGCTTTATCACTACCCGAAGGAATCTCTAAGCGGCTAACATTCTCCTTTCCCTTCCTCCCCCACAACAAACACTCTGTGAGGTGAGTGGGGCTGAGAGACTTCAAAGAAGTGTGACTGGCCCAAGGTCACTCAGCAGCTGCATGTGGAGGAGCGGAGACGCGAACCCAGTTCGCCAGATTACGAGTCCACCGCTCTTAACCATTACACCACACTGGCTCTCGACAGCAAGGCACCCAGAAACCAATGGCCAGGCCGAAAGAGCGAACAGAATATTGCAGCAGTACCTACGCTGTTATGTCAGTGAGAGGCAGAACGATTGGGTAGAGAAATTGGCGCTAGCCGAGTTTGCGTATAACAACACTGAACACGTGTCCACGGGAATGAGCCCCTTCATGGCCCATTACGGATGTCACCCCAGGGCCTTCCCAGGGTGCGGAGAGGAGGAATGGAGTGTGCCAGCAGCGGAGCAATTTGTAGAAGAGATGAAGGCTTTGCACCAACAACTCCGGCTAAATTTGGAACGGGCTAAAGAAGTCTACAGAAGGCAGGCAGACAGGCACCGCAGGCCAGGGGAGGTCATACGGGTGGGGGACAGGGTGTGGTTGTCGTCCCAGGGTTTGCCCCTAAAGGGAGGTTGCAAAAAATTGCAGCCTAGACGGCTGGGGCCCTTTGAGGTAATACAGCAGGTTAACCCAGTGACCTTCAGACTGAAATTGCTGGACAGCATGAGGATACATCCAATGTTTCATAGGTCCCTGCTTTCACGTTACAGGGAGGGGTGGGGCTTTCCAGGGAGGGAGGGACGGATGCCCACCCATCCATGGGCAGAGGAGAGGGAACACTGTAATGAAGCAATGGAAATTGTAGGAATGAAAATGAGACTTTTCCAGTTGAGTGAAGTATGAGGGCTGGCTGCGCAAGGGATCTGGCACGTCGGGGTCACCAGATGTAGGAATGAAAATCACGACAGACGAGTAGCAGGTGTCATGAGAGGCGTCTGCCGGGGCAAGCCCCGGAAACTCTCTTTTATTGAATATTACAAACATTGCCACAGGTGTGCTTGTGGCTGATTGGTTGATACAAACACAAAGCAACTTGTTGCTGATTGGTTAACATAAGTACAAGGCGGGAATTACATATAAACATTAATCTCCAATAGATTAAAGGCTGGGAGACGGGGCTGGAACTAGACAGGCGTGAAACCTCCTAATTAAATTATAACTAAAGATTGATACAGCATGACTAAAATAATTACTAATGATTGATCATAACATGAAAGAATATAATAATCGAGTTCCGTAGATGTGGTCAGCTATGCATTGAGAACAGGTCATCATGAACTTAAGATGAACTGAGCAAGGAGGGAATGTCTTGGTATTTGGAACAGGTTTGTACAGTGTGTGCAGAAGCAGAGAAAAGATTATAAGCGAGACTTCCCAGAATGCCAGAGAAAAGAAGCAATACTTCCCATAACAAGACTTCCCATAATGCCACAGTGTGTGCAGAAAGAGAACTTCCCTTTATCTCCCCCTTTCTTTTCTTGTTTGCGAGGTGTTCTGGGTAAATAAGGCAAAAATACTTCGGGATTAGTGCTGTGCCAGCGAATGCCCAAAATAAGTTCGCCAGGGTCGATGGGACAAAAATATTTCGGGATACGTGGTCTGCCAGCGCATGCCCAAAATAAGTCTGCCCATATCTCCCCTAAAGTTTACTGTTGGTTTTGCCATTTCGCAAAGTAGGCAGCAAGTAGTTTATTGGGTGGCTGAGGGGGAGAGAGAAGCCGAGAGAAAAGACTTATGAGGCCAGGAATGCATTGGAGGAAGCAACAGAACAAAATTAATATACATATAATGACAATGGCATATTGAAAAAGACTACGAAGCCAAGTAAAGTTTGGCAACCAAGCGGTAAGCCACTGGGTGAAAGAATCCCAGAGGCCAGAAAATCCAACGTCTTGTTTAATGTGGTGTGTAAGATTTTGCAAATGAGAAATTTGGCTTTGAATGGCTTTAGAATTATCTGTGATATTAAAACAACACATGTCGGCCACTTGTTCACAGCCATAATGATGAAGCATCAATAGATAATCGATAGCAGCGCGGTTCTGCAGGAGACCATGCTGGAGTTCACTCTGCTCTTTATTCAGAAGATGAAGCACTTGAGAAGTAAAATTCAGGGCTTTTGCTGCAGAACAAGCTAAAGAATTAATATTTCTACTATTGTGTACAGCCAATCCAGGAACTCCTAGGAGAGAAACAGCTAAAGAGATGTATTCAGACCTACTGGGAAGAGAAATTGAATCATCACAATCGTTAGTCAGTTCAACAGAGCGGCGATATCTAGAGCGGGACAAATGATGTTTTTTGGGTAATATGATAGACAAGCGGCTTAAACAGCAAGGTGTGCCATGGCTAATGTTTGCAGGAATGTAATTAAACGTAAATCCTGGACATGACCAGAACCAGCCTTCAGGCAGCTCTGTGTATTTATATACATAAGAAATATTTACATAATCAGAGCAATTAAAATTATCCTTGCCCATTTTCACACAGTTGGTTTTTGTGCAATTCACCATACAGGCGCAAGTGATATTAAAAGAGGCCACGTATGGGGTTAACAAGTCAATGGCCAAAGGTGGGCGTCGGCACACTTGGTTACCCCAGTTGTGGTAGCCGGTATAACCAAGGGTGCGGAGAGAATCATTTTGGGGTAGGGATGAATAAAACCAGGTATCATCTTGCAAATCAAGAGGGTCATGACAAACAGGGATAAGGCAAGAGCCAAGGATTTCACCGATTGATACCTGCTGGGTGAGGCAGAAGGAAGAAACATTAAGGGTCTTTGCAAAAGATTCCCACACATTTACTGGTGAGGAACCACCGCTATTAGGAGCGGAAGCAGAAAGAGGCAAAAACAAAACACTGAGAATGAGCACTATCATGGAATTAATATTAAGGCAGGAAATAACGCACAGGAGTAAATTCTCAGGGGTTGCTTCTAGCTGTTTTTCCTTTCGAAGCTGTTCAGCTTGAAACGAGAGTGATTTTATTTGGCAAGGATACTGAAGACGGAAAGGCTGGACGGCTTGATTCACATAATATTGGCACATGGTAGAGGAATTCAGCATTCCTTGCGGTTCCAGTTGAGGGGGAATGCAAGCTTACTCATTAAATTGAATGGTAGTTTCTAATTGTTGCAATAAGTCTCTACCCCACAGATTGAGGTGGATTTTCAGCACACAGGGCTGGATGTATGCAGTGGTGTCAGAGCTATCAGGCAGAGAAACAGGCAGCCACTGTACGCTTTTGGAAGAAGTTTGGTGACCACCCACACCCCAAACTGCAGGAGCAGACTCAAGGGGACACGTGGGGTCCCAGCAACTACTGGAAATCACAGAAATGTCTGCGCCCGTGTCAATCAAGCCTTCCAGAACTTTGCCATTGATTTTATACTTACGAAGAAGTTTCTGATGACCAATCCGCTGGATTACAGCTAACAGCTGTGGCGGGAAGGGAGAGAGCTCTTGCAAATTACTATCCATAATAGAAGCAGTAGGATGAGAAGGGAGCACCACCAAATGCGCCCAAGACTCACCCTTTTTTAACTGCATGGGCATATGGCTCCAAAGTTGAACCATTATTGTGCCCACATAGTCAGGATCCAGAACTCCTGGAATAACCTGGATTCCTTCTTTTGTCGCAGAAAATTTGGGTAAAATTAAACCTGCGACTTTAGAAGGTAGTGGGCCTGCCAATTGGGTGGGCATAAGCACAATTTCACCAGGTAAAACAGTGTCTTTGGTCTCTTGATTGATCAAATCAATGGCAAATTCAGAAGGTGTATTTTTAGAAAGTTTTTCAGCAGCGGAAACTAAAGGGGGAAAACTCTCTAATTGTCCTGGCCCGAGAGTGGGGCCGCAATGGAGTTTCCCGGACTCCTGCATTGATTAGCCCAATGATAGCCTTTACCACATTTCGGGCATTTTTTGGAAGGTCTAGCCTTGTTGGCAGCACCATCCTTGTTTGCCCCCCCGCCAGGGGCTCTGCATTGCTTAGCAAAATGGCCTGGGCGCTTGCAATTAAAGCAATTACCTGCAGGTTTATTATTAGCTTGGATTGCGCCGGCAAGCAAAGACATCGCATGACTCTGGCTTCCAACATCTGCACAGGCTTGAATCATGTCAGCCAGGTCATATTTAACGCGATGTATGACTGACTGCAAAGCCTTTTTGTAATCGGTGTTAGCATTCTCAAAAGCCAATTTTTTCATCAACTCATTTTGAGCTGTGGTGTTATCAATCTGCCTAGTAACTGATTCTTTCAATCTATCTATAAATTGATGGTAGGGCTCTGAATGTTGTTGCTTAATATTAACAAAAGAGCTCAGCGGTTGCCCTGAAACAGGGACTTTCCGAAAGGCGCGCTGTACACAGGTCGCGGTGCGACTAAAATGTACAGGTGTCAGCGTCGCCTGGGCTGCTATATTATCAAACGGACCAGCACCATAAAGTTCATTGGCTGTATGCAGTGGATCAGACAGGGCTGATGCGCTATGTTTAAATTCACTTTCAAAAACTACATACTGAGCCGGGGACAGAAGCATGCGCATCAGATCCTTCCAGTCTTGAGGTAGCATTGTATAACCATTTGCTATTCCCTCCAACATTCCTATTACATAGGAGGATTTTAAACCAGAATCAGCAATGGCTCTTCTTAATTCCCTCATTACAGAATAAGGAAGCGTTTCGTACAACACCTGTTGTTGCGCAGTGCCTGGGTTTGTGTAGGTGATAGGGAAAGCTGATGGCATTTCACCAGCCCACTCAGACTCCTCCTCTAAGGAAAGGAGCCCTTTCTGCCTAGCCAGAGAAAGCGCAGTGCGTACAGCTCCTGTAGGGGCTGTGGCAGACGAAGGAGGGATGGGAGGGGGGGCTGCAGGAGATGTGGGCTGAGACGGTTGAGACGTAGGGGGGGTTTGGCAGGGTTGCAAAGGAGGCAAAAGCTTTGGGTAAGGTGGGGGATTGTCTGCAACGGCTAGAAGCGCAGGGGCCGAGGGAGACGCCTGGGGGACCTGGGGTCCTAATTTAGCAACGGCATCTGCACATTTCTGCCAAGTAAGCAGACAATGAATCGGAGCCCTCGGTTCTGCAAAGAGGGTTTTTCCGATCTTTTGCCAAGTCTCTACTTCTAAAGAACCAGTTTCTGGATAAGAAGGACATTGACAAGCAATCTCACATAGCAATTGTTCAATCTCTTTTAAAGAAATATGCACACCCACCACCCTCTGCCTAACTAGATGCAGCAATTCCTTAGCATGTTCATTTTGAAACTTAGTCAATTCCCCTCCCATACTCACGAAATAGCGCGCTGAGACTTTTCCAGTTGAGTGAAGTATGAGGGCTGGCTGCGCAAGGGATCTGGCACGTCGGGGTCACCAGATGTAGGAATGAAAATCACGACAGACGAGTAGCAGGTGTCATGAGAGGCGTCTGCCGGGGCAAGCCCCGGAAACTCTCTTTTATTGAATATTACAAACATTGCCACAGGTGTGCTTGTGGCTGATTGGTTGATACAAACACAAAGCAACTTGTTGCTGATTGGTTAACATAAGTACAAGGCGGGAATTACATATAAACATTAATCTCCAATAGATTAAAGGCTGGGAGATGGGGCTGGAACTAGACAGGCGTGAAACCTCCTAATTAAATTATAACTAAAGATTGATACAGCATGACTAAAATAATTACTAATGATTGATCATAACATGAAAGAATATAATAATCGAGTTCCGTAGATGTGGTCAGCTATGCATTGAGAACAGGTCATCATGAACTTAAGATGAACTGAGCAAGGAGGGAATGTCTTGGTATTTGGAACAGGTTTGTACAGTGTGTGCAGAAGCAGAGAAAAGATTATAAGCGAGACTTCCCAGAATGCCAGAGAAAAGAAGCAATACTTCCCATAGCAAGACTTCCCATAATGCCACAGTGTGTGCAGAAAGAGAACTTCCCTTTAGGAAATACTCGATTCCGGGTGGAGAGGGCACCAGGTAGAGTACTTGGTGGCCTGGGAGGGAGACCCCAGATCTGAAAACACGTGGGTTCCCGCAGGATCCATCACAGAGGATTATCTGGTGGAAGAATTCCATGGTTTGTTCCCGCATAAGCCTAAACCCCTAGCTAGGTTCTTGGAGGAGCAGTTCGGACCCACGGACGACGAAGGGGACTTCATAGGGTTCCCTGCCTCAGAAGAGGAGGAAGGCCGCGGGAACGAGGTCGGGGAAGTGTCCGAGGGAGAAGAATCAGACTGGGAAGTCCAACCAGCGGGAAGGGAGCCGAGAGGATGGGAAACAGCTTTTGAATCCACGGAGGATGATGACAGTTCTTTCCGGGGTTTTCCTACATCACCGGCTGACGCTCTAGAGGAGGAGATGTTTAAAGACCTCACCAGTGGGGAGGGGGGGGTCTTGAGGAGGGGGTGGATGTCAGGGAACTGTCATCGGCTCAGGGGTGAGAGGGGAAAAGCCGGATGGATTACAGAGAGCCCCCAAAGATCGTGGGAAGCAGCACCTCCTCAGCGGAGGAGAGTAACCACGCCTCCAGCGGAGAGAAGCTGCAGGGCTTGGGGGAGGCTAGGTGGTGCCAGGTCACCTTGCCTGAGCAAAGCGGGGAGGAGAGAGGTCCTCCGTTACCCACGCCCTCCTTGCACAGTAGGCTTCCGCGCAGAGAGGGGAAGCGCAGACTGGGCATCAAGAAACTATTCTGCTGGGGAAGGTTTAAGGACCGTCCACTCTCAGATTCTGCCAGTGAATGAGCAAGACAAGGAAGAGAGGCGCTCTGCATTCTAACGGTTTTTATCATTGATAAGAAACCTTTTAAAACAGACTATTGAAGCTTATTGCCTGATTGCTCTCGAGCAACCAACCAATACTTCTAACAATAATCTATGTTGGAAATGTAAAGAAAAAGAGGGTACCTTCTGTGGTGGACCTGCCCCAAGGTGAAAGACTTCTGGGAGAAGATTTATAATGAATTGGAAAAAATCTTGAAATATACATTTATTAAGAAAGCAGAGGCCTTTCTTATTGGAATAATAGGTTTGGAATTGCCCCCCAAAAATGTTAGATTGTTTTTGTATGCCACAACTGCAGCTAGAATTCTGTTAGCTAAGAACTGGAAATCACAAGAAGTCCCAACAGTGGAGGAATGGTAGATGAATATGATGGACTTTTCGGAGCTAGCTGACCTTACTGGAAGAGTCCGTGACCAGAAGGAGGAGGAGTACCAGGAGGAATGGATGAAATTCAAAGAATATTTAGTTACATATGCTAAGATAACTTAATTGGAAAAACTTGCAAATAACAGATAGGCTTAGGATTTAAATATGTGATTTTAGAGAACAATATGTTTAAAGTCAAAATGAAAACAAAGAAAGATGTTAAGTGATTAAGTTAATTCTATGAGAAAATTGGTTTTGGAAAACTGTTACAATGATATACACTGAAATTCAGCCAGGGGGATTTGAGGAAGTCACTTAACAATGTTACTAAGATTGGATTAAGTACAGTTAAGATGTTAGTATGTATGTATGTTTGTTTGTTTAAAATTTTTGGAAAATCAATAAAAATGTTTGGGAAAAAAGAGAGGTGGCCATGGAAACTCACTCCCAGGAAGTAGGCGAAGGGTCATCTCCCAGGCTAGAGGAATCTACAGATAGCTTTTCAGAGACAGCAGGTCAGCCTTTGAGTATTCCCGAGCGTAGAAGAGGGGGAGTACAGGATAGGGGGAAAACTACGTCACAACGTGCTAAGAGAAGGTTCCTCCCATGTTGCTTTCGTCAAAAGAAACGCAACGCTTTGCACTCAGTCAAGTCATCATCTTAAAATGGAGACTGACTCCCAGGAGGGGAGCGCTCAGCAATCTAATCTTTTTGGAATAAAACCAACCTTTTAATGTACTACAATCACTCGCACTTCAGTGCTGCTACACTGAGGTTTATTTCTCAATAACAGGCTTACAGCAGTCCAAGCTTCCACAACTCATCCTTCGCTGTCGGAGTCAGTTGACTTGACTGGCTTCTGACCCCTCGCAAGGCCAGATATATGCCACGTCCTCCCCCGCCTCCTGCTGGCCCACCTCTGCTCTAATCGCTTGCTCCGCCTCCTACTTCTGGGCGACTCAGGTACAGCCAATTCCTCCTCCTCTGGAGATTCCTCTCTGCTGGACGTGTCCTTGATACCACCCCCCTCTCTAAACCCCCCTCCCCTGCAGACTCCCTGCTGGTGAAGGAGGACCTTTCTCAGGCCAGTTGCCACCACTCCTCGTTTTCGTCTGCTTCCTCGCTACTAGTAACCTCCTCCCTCCTCCCTCTTGGTTTGGGTTTGTGCGGGAAATGGAGGTGGAACTCTCTCTGCAATAACGAGGCATGCACGTCCTCTGCCTTCTGCCAAGAATTGTCCTCAGGCCCATACCCTTTCCAGGCAACTAAGTACTGCGACTTCCTCCTGCAGAGCCAAGAATCCAATATTGCTTCTATCTCGTATTCTTCCTCTCCCTCCACCATTTCTGGTGGTGGAGGAGGTTGTCTAGGTTTCTGATACTGATGGGCTGGTGTGACCGGCGATAGGAGAGCCCTACGGAATACGGGGTGTATTTTCATAGAATCTGGTAGTTTGAGCCGGAATGATATAGGGTTAATTTGTTCCACTACCTCAAACGCCCCTACCATTTATGGTCTTAACTTCTTGCACCTCCCTTTCTGAGGCAAGTCCTTGGTGGGCAACCATACTTTATCTCCCACCTTGATCTCAGGCCCTGACTGTCTATGCTTGTCTGCACTCCTCTTGTACACTGACTTGCCAGTGTCTAGCTGCTCCCTCAATAATTCATGTAAGGCCTGCATTTCTTCCATGAACTGCTACACCGGCGGCACCAACAGGTTACTCCAAGGGTCCGGGAACACTCTTGGGTGTTGTCCATAGTTCACTACAAATGGAACTTGCTGGGTTGACACGTGCACAGCGTTATTGTAGGCGAACTCTACCAGTCCCAACTTGTCCACCCAGTCCTCCTGCTGATAATTAACATAACAGCGAAGGTACTGTTGCAGCGTCACGTTGGTTCTTTCCGACTCTCCATTGGTTTGAGGGTGTCTTGATGAGGTCAGGCACACTTCCACATCCAACAGCTGCATCATCTTCTTCCAAAACTGCGAAGTGAATTGTGTACCTCTGTCTGAAATAACTCTCAATGGCAGCCTGTGCAACTTAAACATGTGGTCCGCAAACATCTTTGCTGTCTCTTGGGCCGATGGCAACTTAGGACATGGCACAAAGTGTGCCATTTTCATGAATAAGTCCACCACCACCCATATCACGGTCTGTTTCCTCGACTCTGGCAGATCTGTGATGAAATCCATCGCGACCATCTCCCAAGATCCTTGCAGGGTGGGAAGCGGCTGTAGCAATCTGGAAGGCGCTTGCCTCGGCGTTTTTGCTCTCTGGCAGGTCTCACACGCTCTCACGTACTCTTGTCTCCTCTCGCTTTTTGGGCCACCAGAATCGCCTCCTGAGCTGATACAGTGTCTTGTAGTATCCAAAATGTCCTGCCGTAGGGTTATCATGACACTCTTGTAGCGCTCGAGCCCGAAGTTCTCCCACTGGAACATAGAGCACTTCCCCCTTGAACAGCAAACCGTCTTTCTCACTGAAACCCTCGACGCTGTCCCCATTTCCTCGCACCTCTTCTAGTTTATCTTGTGCAAACTCATCCGCTACTGTCTGCCTCAAACTCTGTGCCGCCAGTTGCAATTGGTCTGGTTTCAACATATATCTCAACCCAGTGTCTGGCTCTCCCTCCAGGTATTCCGGCTTTCAGGACAGAGCATCTGCTCTCTGATTTTGGTGTCCCGGTACATATCTTATCCTGAAGTTGAATCGGGCAAAAAACTGCCCATCGGATCTGTCTCTGATTCAGGTGCCTCGCAGTTCTCCAGTACTCCAAGTTCTTGTGGTCGGCGCGCACCTCTGCCTGGTGTTGGGCCCCTTCGAGCAGATGCCTCCACACGCCCAGAGCTTCCTTTATGGCAAGCAATTCTCTTTCCCAAATGGTATAATTCTGCTCCAATGCATTCAACTTCTGAGAATGAAACGCACACAGTCTCAGATCTCCGTGCCTGTCCCTTTGTAGCAGCACCACTCCTATTGCTCTTTCTGATGCTTCTGTCTCCACTATGATTGGCTGGTATGGGTCTGCGTGGTGCAGGTACTCCTCCGTGGCAAACGTCGCCTTAAACCTCTCAAACGCCTCTTGTGCCACCTCTGTCCAGATGAAAGGCTTCTTCCCCCTCAAGCAGTCTGTAAGTGGAGTCGCTAGGCACGAACTTGCAGTAAAAGTTAGCGAAGCCTAAGAACCTTTGCAAATCCTTCTTTGTCTTTGGCCTCTGCCAATCCAACACCGTCTGTACCTTGACCAGGTCCATGTACACCCCTTCAGAAGAGATGCGGTACCCCAAAAACTCCACTTCCTTGACATGGAATGTGCACTTTTCCAGCTTTGCATAAAGGCGGTGTGCCCGCAATTGGCGCAACACCTCTGTCACATGTTGCACGTGCTCCTCTGGATTTTCTGAGTAAATTAGAACATTGTCCAGGTAACACAAAACTGTTGCGCCTAAAAGACCTGCCAGCACATGATTTAGGAAGGCCTGGAGCATGGCTGTGCCTGATTGCAACCCAAACGGCATTACTAGGTACTCAAAGCTCCCATAACCCGTACAAAAGATATGGTCTTGGTCAAGGCTGCCAAGATGGCACCAAAGACAGACGCGCTTGTCAGAGCTCTCTTCAATTATATGTTGGGGGCTCCTACTCCTTTTAAACTTTTAACTTTTAAACCCTCTTATCGAAAGTAGGGTATGTTTTATGTATTTGGCAACCTGGGATTTTACATCAGAGAACTTGTGAAGTTGGCACCGTAAATTAGATCTAACAAAGTAGAACAGCTTAACAGCCACTGACTGGCTTATTTCAAGGACTCATAACTCTAAACAACTCTAATTAATCTTCTGAACTTTTTTCTGAACTGACTCTGACTCAGGCTTTGACCCTGCGTTTTAAATGAACTAAGGGAGGTGGAGAACGGTTATTGCTACCAAAGACCCTATGTTGCAAGAGTGTTCCATTTGGGCTCGCCTCTTCCCTCTTAAGCTTGTGAATCAAGCTGTGCTGTATGCCTTGCTTCTATCTTCCCAGCTGTGAATGCAATTGTCCTGCATGGCAGCAGTACTCCTAAACTGAAACAGACTGGTTAAATGCTCGGTATGGAGCCTGGGTCAAGATATATTACTCTGTAGATGACTCAGTTGAAAGGCACCTAGGGAAGCCGGGGGGGTGAGGGCGAGTTCCGCTCTCAAGATGCCAGAGATTCTTAAGCCACAAGGCTGGCAGCTGGCCATAGCAGAGGAGGTAACCAACAGAACTTACGTGAGGCCAAGGGTCTCAGGGACCTTTGTGGTGAGGGCCTTCCACCTGGGGGTGAGTCGACATCCGTTCTTCAGGTGGCGGCTGTTGTTTAGGAAAAGGCCAATTCTGAACCTCCCAGGTCTCGAGGCACCCAAGATTGAACCTACCCAGGTGGCAGCTGGGGGATTGTCAGCCCCAGAGGTAGCAACGCTGGTGGCTTCCGCCCTGGTATGGAGAATGATGATATAACGGAGGCTTCCTCCCCCCCTGGAGGTATCACCCCATGGACCCTGAGAACACCAGCTGCGGGGAAAAACCTGAGGAGTCCTGATGCTAAGAGGAACACTTTGCCGCTACAAGTGCTAGCGCAACAGCAAGGGGAGGGCCCCCTGAGACCATCGGGCACGGCATCGACATCGAACAGGGCATTTACCGAGCCTGCCCCTCCTTCCTTTGCCCGTCCCCTGATGTTGCCTGGTTGTCCAGGTTGGCAGATTCGGAGATCGACCGAGTAGACTCAAGCTGGCGCGTGATGCTACAAGAAACCCTGGGCCCCAGAATTGTCGAAAGCATGGGGGGAAGAATCAACCAGGTTTGGCATTAGCCATTCCTTGTTTAGCTCTTAATTTTAGAGGAAAACGTGATATATCACCTCCCTTGTTGTCCGTTAATAACGTCTTATGCGGGATTTGGGTCAGACATTAAGGGTGGGAGGAACTTCCCCCCCTTCCTTTGCCATCTGTTTTAGTTCTTTATAGTCCATTATTTCATGATTATATTTAAGTTTTGCTTGTCTATTGTTAGATGCTTGATTGTTGTTTTCTTGCTAGTTAGGTGGTTTTTCTGTTGACATTTCCATTCCACCTTAAGGAACAGACATGATATTGTTGCGTGTCACATGTCTGTTTGTATTCCAGCACAGCTTGCTGGGAACTTCTGTTTGTGTATAGCTTTTGTTTTTGCTGTTCTCTCTTAGACAACATGAGAGAGAGATGACATGTTTCTTTGTTCTGATTTATGATTAATAAATCTGTAGTAATAGAATGCTTTCACAAGCCTCACGCCTACTTTTGTGTGCGCAGTACACTCTGCTAATTGCATGCCCTGGTTTTTGAAGTCCGGGTCGCCGAGTTACGTCGGAGCACGGGCCGATGGATGGAGACGGCAAAGCTGGGGCTTATCAGCTGGCCTCCTGGCCCTCTGCATGTGAACATTTTCTTCCCTGAATGTATGTTATATGGTAGCTTTGTTTAGCTGTGGAATGTTTTGTGGTTTATTTTCTAATTTAATTAATTAGTTAGTCTAATATTATAATAGTAGGCTGACAAATAATATAATAATTTTCATATAATCAGATAGGTAGCTGATGGTTAGCTGGTTTGTCCTACTCAACTAATTAGAGTATATCGAGTTATTGATATTATAAGCAGCATAACTGGGCTGGGAAAGAATAACATCAATGCCATCAAAGGAGGCAAGTATGAGGTTTGGGATTGCTACCGTGGAGGGGTGAGGGAGGTATGGCTGTGGGGGCAGATTTTATAGGTGAAGGGGTTTGAGATACGGATACGCTCGTACCCCTTCCAATCTGTGCCCCATCCCGAGGGACGAGGGTAGTGTGAGCAAGGATTACTCACCTCCGTCACTGGTGCTGTGCAACGCCAGGTTTATAGGCAACAAAACCACCACCCTGTGAGATTTTTTTTACCTCGCAGGGGGTTGACCTGGCTTGTGTGACGGAAACCTGGGTGCACGAAGGGGAAACAGCTACCTTACAAGAGATGGCGCCCCTGGGTTTCTCCGTCCCCCACCAGTCGTGGGCCGGGGGGAGGGGTGGCATTGTTAAACCAGGAAGATTCATCGCTCTGCCATCGCCATCGATCCCTGGCATTGAATGTGTCGGCCTAGTGTGGGGTTCCGAGGAGAGCTTGGCTGTTTGGCTGGTGTACCAGCCACCTGGTGCACCAGCAGCCACCCTGTCAGGCCTGCTGGAGGTAGTGGCTAGCTGGGCCTTGGAGTTCCCTAACCTATTGGTATTGGGCGACTTCAACATCCATGCTGATTCTGGCTATAAATCTGCCATCCAGCCGCTTCCCTGGGCCACACTTTGCTGAAGACGACCTGGGCAGAAAATGCAGAGTCGCAGCGGTCTTGCCGTCTGTGTGAGAAAGAGGAATAAATCAGGTCCAGAGACAGCTTCTTCTATCTCTAAAGCGTTTATTTACAAGCCATAAATCAGTTCATTACAACCATCGGAGCTTTCCGACATTCTCTCTGTGCCGTGCCGAAGCACTCTGTGTCTGCAGCTATCTCTCAGCCTAAAACTGAAAGTAACTCTCACAGACAAAGAACTGTGACGCAGCTTCCCGAACGAAGCCCCTCCCAGGTACAGGACACTGGAGGTTAACCCTATAACCACCATACTCCACACTGATGCCACTCCCTCCTCACAGGCTCTGGACCTGGTGTCATCCATGGGGACACTAGGGCTCTCCCAGTTTGTTTTGGGCCCCACATATCAAGCAGGCCACACGCTGGATTTGATCTTTGGCGCAGGCATAGATGTGATCATGTCCCCCTCGATGGAGGTGCCATGGTCTGATCACTACGCTCTGAAAGCCCGGATTGACTTTCCATCCCCACCCTGCTTATGTGGTGAGCCTATTTGGGCTTGCCCACGGAGGCTGATGGACCCTGATAGATTCCGTCAAGGCTTGCGGGACCTTGTTCCCCCTGGTGACACATTGACTGAGCTTGTCGAGGGTTGGAATACCCGGCTCTTGGCGGCCATCAATGAGATCACACCTAAGCGCCCTCTGTGACCCTGCAGAAATCGGGCTCCCTGGTTTACCGAGGCGCTCTGGAAAATGAAGCGGAACCTCAGACAACTAGAGCGAGTATGGCAGTGTGCCTGCAATGGAGCTTCAAGAACATCTTATAGGGTTTTTATGAAAACCTATGAGATGGCAGTGAAGGCCGCTAAGAGGTCCTACTTCTCAGCCTCCATTGCATCTGCTAGCTCTCTCCCGGCACAGCTTTTTAGTATAATTAGGTCTTTAACATCCCTGGAGGGACAGCCAAATTTAAATAACAATTTGACATTTGCGAGCTTTTTTGCGGAAAAGGTCCTGTTTCTCCGCCGTGACCTCCCTGCCAATTTGGATACAATAGCGGAACTTGAGGCCCCTCAACTGTCCTCGGGTCCAGTATTGAACCACTTTGACCAGATATCCCCAGCCGATGTGGACAGACTCGTCCAAGCTGGAAAGCCCACCACCTGTCCCCTTGACCCGTGCCCGTCCTGGCTGATTAGAGCATGTCCAGACAAGGTGTGGGGCCCCCTAGGGACATCAATTTGTCCCTTGGCACCGGGACATTCCCAGGGGAATTGAAGGAGGCAGTGGTGCACCCGTTCTGAAAGAAAACATCATTAGATCTTTTAGATCTATCCAATTACCACTCGGTTTCAAATCTTCCATTCCTGGGTAAGGTGACTGAGAGAGCGGTTGCTGAACAACTTGGTGGGTTTCTGAATGAAACATCGGCTCTGGATCCATTCCAGTCCAGCTTCTGCTCTGGTCATGGGACCGAGACGGCTCTGGTCGCCCTAACAGATGATCTCCACAGGCAGCTGGATCGAGGCGGGTCAGGGCTGCTGATTCTTTTAGACCTGTGAGCAGCCTTCGACATGGTCAATCATGAACATGGTTGAGGCACGGGACCAGCTAAGAGACGTCTTTGAACTGTTAGGTTTTGTTCTTCTGTTCGTGTTGTGAGTATGTGCCTAGTCAGTGATATGTTATAATGTTTTTATTTTCTGTTTGGAATTTGTAAGAGATGTGCCAACTTTTATTTTCTGAATAACCTTTCTTTTTAATAAATCTGGAAAAAGGATTTTTGCCTGCCTTTGTATTTTGTGCCTTTTTCCAAGGAAGCTGAACCAGTACCTAATCCACTTAGTCGCCTACCAGAGCACCTGTTGGATATCTGTCTGTGTCACGGTAAAGTGACATACCGGCAGTCCGGTAAATACTGAAAGGTCCCCCTCCTCCTCGGGTTACTTTTTGGGGACTGTTCTGGAAATAAGGAGATGCTGGCAGCAACTACTGTTTGTTTTGTGTTTTGAAAAGCTTTCACGTGCCTGCCCCTCTTCCTGCTGGAGTTTGGAGGACTGGTTGGGGGGTGGAGAGCGCGCACGAATGCTACATGGCTGCCCAGGATTCCCCTGCTTGAGTGCCTGAGGGCCCCGTTCCTGCCACTCACCACCTGGCCAGGGCGGGGCCTGACAGGCCTCATAAGGACGGTTGCCGCTGCTGCTGTTGCTGCCCAGGAGGACTCAGAACAGCATAAAGTTCTTTTTAAAATGTTTTTGAAATTTCTTTTTTCCCTTTTAAATTTTTTTTTGTGGGGGGTGGGTGAGATAGATGTTCAGTCGGGTTTGGGAATTTGTTTAATTTTGGTATGTTTGTAATTTTTACTGTTTTTGGTTTGTATTGTTTTATTGTTTTATTTTTATTTTTTAAAGGTTTTATTTTGTTCTTAAGGTCAGGGCTGCGTTCCACCGGGGGGGGGGGGGGATGCACTGGGACATCCGATCTCAGTGATCATGGGTAGGAGGAGTCACACTAAGACCAGACCATGTCATTACCAAGGAGGCAGATTTAGTCGTTGTTTGAGGACTATCTCTGCCTCCGGGTCTGGTCCAGACCGGACAGATACTGGAATCAGCAAGGCATACCCACATGACCTGAAGGTGCTGCTGTGCAATGCCAGGTCAATGATTCATAAGACCACTGCCATCCGTGACTTGATCATGGATGGAGGACTTGACCTGGCATATGTAACAGAGACTTGGTTGGATGAAGCAGATGGGCCTGTCCTTGCCGCTGCTTGCCCACCAGGTTTCTCTTATGCACAGCAACCCAGGCCTTGTGGGCAGGGAGGGGGGTTGCAGTGATTTTTAGGAAGTCATTAGTTTGCACCAGGTGTCCTATTGGGAAGACCCAGTTCTCTGAGTGCATGTTCTGGAAGTTGGGCAATAGGGGCAGTACAGGATTCCTTTTGGTGTACCAACCTCCCCGCTGCATCAAAGATTCCCTGCCCAAGCTGCTTCAGGTCGTGGCGGATATGCTCCTGGAGACACCTAGTTTGGTTGTCCTAGGGGATTTTAACATCCATGCCGACACAACCTTACAACCTGGACTTCGTGGAAAGCATGGCCTCCATGGGGCTCTCCCTGAATAAGTTTGGCCCAACTCATAGCCACAGACATGCCTTGGACCTGGTGTTCACCTCTATGTAAGTTGGTGATCTGACACTAAGTAAAAGCAAAACTAAAGAAGTGCCATGGTCACATCACTTCCTGGTGCAACTGGACTTCTCTGTGACTCTTCCCCTCTGCAGGGAGGTGGGACCGATTCAGAAGGTCCGCCCCTGCCACTTAATGGATCCAAATGGTTTCCAGAGAGTGGTAGGGGATGCTTTATCCCATGTTGATGGCCTTTCAGCTGATTCCCTGGTGGCCCCTCTGGAATGTGGAGTTAACCAGGGCTATTGACTGGCTCCGAAGTGCCCTCTCCAATTGCATGGAGCCCGGACAGCCCCGTGGTTTTCCACGGATCTGAGGGCAATGAAACAATCCCTGAGATGGCTAGAGCGTCAGTGGCAGATAACTCATTCTGAAGCTGACCGGACACGAGTTAGAGCTCAATGTCGAGGCTACTAAGTGGCGGTAGCGACGGCAAAGACGACCTTCTTCACCGCCTCTATTGCATCTGCAGAAAACAGCAGGAGGAGACTCTTTCAGGTGGTTCGCAATTTAGCAGAACCACCTGCTACACTGGGACCCAGTACGGGCCACATGATCTCCTGTAATGATTTTGCAAAGCTTTTTGCAGATAAAGTCGCTCAGATTCGGGAAGAGGTAGACGCCACCACAGGAGCAGGGCTGGGGCAGGAGAGTGCTAGAGTCCTGTCTAGTCAACTTGTGTGGGATCAATTCTAGTCTGTTACCTCCGAGGATGTGGGCAGGCTGCTTGGACGAGTGAAACCAACCACCTGTCTCCTTGATCCTTGTCCATCCTGGCTTATAAAAGCGAGCCGGGAAGGGCTGGGTGATGGGCTTCGTGGGGTGGTGAATGCTTCTCTCTGTGAGGGAGCCTTCCCAGACCCGTTGAAAGAGGTGGTTATCAAACCGCTTCTTAAAAAAAATCTTTAGATGCGGCCATGATGGTCAACTATCGCCCAGTCTCAAATCTTCCATTCTTGGGCAAGGTGATTGAGTGAGTGGTTGCTGAACAACTCCAGGCACACCTGGAAGAAGCAGACCATTTGGATCCCTTCCAGTCGGGATTCAGGCCTCATCATGGGACTGAAACTGCCTTGGTTGCATTGGTCGATGATCTCCGGCGGGCTAGGGACAAAGGTGAGAGCTGTTTCCTAGTTCTGCTGGATCTCTCAGCAGCTTTTGACACCATCGACCATAACATCCTTCTGGACCGTCTAGAGGGGCTGGGAGCTGGGGGCACTGTTATACAGTGGTTCCGCTCCTTCCTCCTGGGCCGTGTTCAGAAAGTGGTGTTGGGTGATGAGTGTTCAGACCCCTGAGCTCTCACTTGTGGGGTGCCTCAAGGTTCTGTCCTCTCCCCCATGCTTTTTAACATCTACATTCAGCCTCTGGGAGAGATCATCAGGGGGTTTGGGCTGGGTGTTCATCAGTATGCGGATGATACCCAGCTCTACCTCTCTTGCAAATCAGAACCAGTGAAGGCGGTGAAGGTCCTATGTGAGTGTCTGCAGGTGGTTGGAGGATGGATGGCGGCTAACGGATTGAGGTTGAATCCTGACAAGACAGAAGTACTGTTTTTGGGGGACAGGAGGAGGGCGGGTGTGGACGACTTCCTGGTCCTGAATGGGGTAACTGTGCCCCTGAAGGACCAGGTGCGCAGCCTGGGAGTCATTCTGGACTCACAGCTGTGCATGGAGGCACAGGTCAATTCTGTGTCCAGGGCAGCTGTTTATCAGCTCCATCTGGTATGCAGGCTGAGACCCTACCTGCCCGCAAACTGTCTTGCCAGAGTGGTGCATGCTCTAGTTATCTCTCGCTTAGACTACTGCAACGAGCTCTATGTGAGGCTACCTTTGAAGGTTACCCGGAAACTACAACTAATCCAGAATGCGGCAGCTAGACTGGTGATTGGGAGTGGCCGCCGGGACCACATAACACCGGTTCTGAGAGATCTGCATTGGCTCCCAGTACGTTTCCGAGCACAATTCAAAGTGTTGGTGTTGACCTTTAAAGCCCTAAACGGCCTCGGTCCAGTATATCTGAAGGAGCGTCTCCACCCCCATCATTCTACCCGGACACTGAGGTCCAGCACTGAGGGCCTTCTGGCGATTCCCTCGCTGCGAGAAGCCAAGTTACAAGGAACCAGGCAGAGGGCCTTCTTGGTAGTGGCACCCGCCCTGTGGAACACCCTCCCACCAGATGTCAAAGAGAAAAACAACTACCAGACTTTAAGAAGACATCTGAAGGCATCACTGTTCAGGGAAGCTTTTAATGTTTAATAGTTTTTTGTATTTTAATATACAAGTTTATTATTAGATTTGTGAGGTCCATGCCTTTACACAAAATACCATAAAACATTATTAAAAGATAAACAATAAAATTATAAAAATAAGCTAAAATTCATGCCATGCTGTCCCAGCAAGGAAACTACCCAAAAAACCTCGCCATTCAGGAAAGAAGATACAGCAACAGGTTAGGAGAGCAATGGGAGGGACCTCACCATTTCCTCCAGGAACCATACCCTAGTTTTCATAGCCTTCACCACAAAGACCGCTACCACGTGAGAAATCCGTGGATCAGCGTCCACCAGTAAAAACTTTACTTGGTCTTCAAGTAAATGGAATGGAGTCTTCAAAGAGTGGCAAAGGGTGCTCTCAAGATATATTTGGCAGGGCAAAAAACCAAGAATTCAATTTAAATTGTTCACAGATATAAGAGAAAGAGGAGGTTTTGCCCTGCCAGATCTGAAATTATACTATGAGGCATCATGTCTTTGCTGGTTGAAAGATTGGGTTAAGTTAGTGAATAATGAACTGCTTGATTTGGAGGGTTTCGACAACAGGTTCGGCTGGCACACCTACTTGTGGCACGAAAAAAGGAAAGTTCATAAGGGATTCGAAAACCACATCTTTCGAGGTCCACTAATTGAAATATGGGAAAGGTACAAAAACCTGTTGGAGCCTAAAGTTCCACACTGGCTATCACCTCTTGAAGTGTTAAGTGTGAAAAAGATTAATATGAGAAGTAACTGGGTAACATACAGCCAATTATTAATTAAAGAAGGTGGGAATTGGAGATTGAAACCTTATGGGCAGGTTAAAGAACTAGTATCTGATTGGCTACAGTATTTCCAAATAAATGCAATGTTTAAAAAAGACAGTAAAGAAAGAGGATATGCGGATAAAGACTCTAAATTTCAGACGGAGATTATAGACAACGATGTGAAAATTTTATCTAAAATGTATAAGATGTTGTTAGATTGGAATTTAGGAGATGAGGAAATCAAGTCTGTTATGATTCACTGGGCTAGAGATGTGGGCCATAGTATACAATTTGAAGATTGGGAAAAATTGTGGAAAGATGGATTAAACTTTACAGCATGCATGACAATAAAAGAAAATGTCATGAAGATGTTTTATAGGTGGTATATAACACCTATAAAATTATCGAAAATGTACAAGGTTTGTAATAAGTGCTGGAAATGCAAGGACAAGGAAGGCTCCTTTTACCACATGTGGTGGGAGTGTAGAAAAGTGAAAGAATACTGGGAAAAAAGATATATTGAACTTAAGAGGATTCTAAAATATACGTTTTTAAAGAAACCAGAAAGTTTTTAACGTGTGATATTTTACTGTATTTTTGGTTTTTATGGAAGCCGCCCAGAGTGGCTGGGGAGGCCCAGCCAGATGGGCGGGGTATAAATAATAAATTATTATTATTATTATTATTATTATTATTATTATTATTATTATTATTATCTGTGTGTAACTCTCTGAGAATTTTTAAAAGTTGTCTATCAATATCCGTTTCATATAATTTTTTCCATAGTCTATCTCTACAGATTGAGTCAAAGGCAGATGTCAAGTCAACGAAGGCCACAAAGAGTCTGCTCTTATACGCTTTTGCATATTTAGCTACCAGGGTCTGTAGTACCATACAGTGACCTATCGTATTGTGGCCCTTTCTAAATCCTGCCTGTTCCTGGTTGAACAGGTTAGAATGGTCCGCCCAGTCTACCAACTTGTTTAATAAGTACCGGGTATAAAGTTTGTATGCGATGTCCAGAAGGCTTACAGGGCGGTAGTTTGCTGGATCTTGAATATCTCCCTTCTTGTAGATAGGGGCTACCACACTTAGTTTCCAGTTTGCTGGGATTTTACATGTGTTGTTTATTGCCGTAAAAAGTTTGGCCAGAAAGATGGCCCACCATTGGGTATTTGATTTAAATACCTCAGGGGGGATCATATCCTCACCAGGAGCTTTGCCATTTTTTAATGTTTTAATTAGCTGTAGGCACTCTGATTCCGTAACAGGATCCCAACTAGCTAGATGAACATTCTTCAATGGGAGGGACGGACTCGAATTAGCAATATTTGAGGGTGTGTATAGCTGGAAAAAGTGTTGAAACCACACATCGGATGGAATACTGTTGTTTACAATTTTTCCTTTGGATGAGACTCCCTGTGCTACTATTGCCCAAAATTTTCTATCGTCTCGCAATTTAATCGCCTTATCAAGTGCCTCCCATTGTTCTTTCCTATAAAGGGATTTCTTGAGTTTTAAGGTGTTTTTATAGTAAGAGCGCCATCTGTGGAAGTTTACCATAGATGACAGAGTCCTCTCCTGTTTTACCTTGTTTTGTTGTTTCCTAAGCAAGGATCTTAGCTTCCGGCAGTCTTTGTCAAACCAGACCCCCGATTTGTTATGTTGTTTGGGAGGCCTGGTGTTTGTAAGTAATGGGAAAAGAGACTCTGAGACCCGCTGATATAGTGAAAAAGGATCAGAGTTAGGTAAAAGACACTGGTCTCTCAGAACCAATAAATCTGGAGAGTGCAGGTGTTGTTTAATTTTAAGCTCCAGCTCGCTGTTCCATTTACGCCTGCGTGGGGCCGGTGCTTGAGGAGGGACTGCACAATGTAGTTGTTGTAATCCCCCTGATTCGAGGGGAGTTAGTGAGATTGCTCTAGGAAGATGGTCGCTCTCAGTTCTGTTAAAAGTGCTGAAACCCTGTGCCCTCTCCAAAATTGTTGGAGAGACCAGGATATGGTCAATCACACTTGCACCACGAGGGCCGATAAAAGAAAAGAAACCTCCTGACATATCCATGTAAGTACCATGCAGGTTGTACAAATTATGCTTAAAGGCAATCTCCAGTAATGTATTACCTGCCTTATTCAGGACCTTTTCATCAGAACTCCAAGGGATAAACCAGTCCGCCTCTGGTAAAAACTGGGTTTTGGAGCCATACGAATTGATGTCGCTGCCTATCCTAGCATTAAAGTCACCTGCCAGCAGGATGTTCCAGTCAGGAAATTCTATTTTGGCCTTCTCCAAGCATGACTCCAAATCTTCCCAGATTTGTATTGTCTGAGAGGAAGTACACACGGGGGGAATATAAACGTTGAAACATAGAAAATCTCCTCCTGTGTTATTGGAGATAAGTAAAATCTGAAAATTGTTGCTCTTCATCCACTGCAGTTGTCGCACCCTGTACCCTTGCTCTATAGGGATAAAAGTGACCAAACCGCCGCTAGGTCGGCCACGGTTATTTAGTTTTTTCGCGGGGGTAGCAAAAGCCACATAGCCCTGTAAGTAAGGGAGATGAGAGTCTAGGCACCAGGTCTCTTGTAAACAAATAATCTGGAATTTTGAGAGGAAATCCAGAAAATCAGCATCGCCCTGCTTAGACAGCCAGCCCGCCACATTCCACGACAAGATGTGGAAATATGGTGGTGAGGGGAACAAAGGTAGACTCCTCCGTTTGTTCTTTAGTATGATGGAATGAATGTTTTTGTAGAGGTGGAGTGAGCTGTTAAAATCATTTGTGGTAGGTGCTAACCTAGTAAGTTTTGTTTCCCTGGCACAGTGTCCCCTCGCTGTGTCTGTCTTTCAATCCTCCACCTGAATGTCATCTAAGGATCCTGAGGCGTCCACAAAGATTGCACCGTTCCTACTCATCGGCATGGCAAGATCTACCTGGTGTGTTGTTGTTTGAGGTATTAAGGGTTGTGTGGGAGAACCCACTTCTTCGGGGGACAGGAACCGGCACTGCGTCCAGTCTTCGTTGGATAAGGGCTTTGTTGTGTTAGTAGCAAAGTTAAATTCCAAAGGAGCAGAAAAGCCTTGGGGGAGTAAGGATTTTTTGATGGTTTGTAACCTAGCTATTAACGCATCCTGGGACTGATGAATCTGCTCAAGGGAGGCTAGAAAGAACTGCTCCTTTTCGTTTAAGATATCTTTTTTGGGTTCGTTGGAAGGGAGTAAAATTTTTTGGAGCTTAGCCTTCTGTTTGGAAATTTTGACTGCCTCCGGTTGGACTTGTTTGTAGTTTTCAGAAGCCATTTCCAATTCTGTGCGCAGACTAGTAGGCTTACGTGTTCCTAAGAGGGATGGTGGAACGCCGGACTCTTCGAATAGGCGGGTCACCAACAGGCCAGCCCTCTGGAGCCTGTCCCTCTTGTCCAAGATTTGTTTAGTTACCGACCAATCCTTAAAGGTCACCACAACTCTGTTTTGGGCCTTATCAAAAGGAAGAAATTTCACGCTGACAATGTTTTCTGCTGGAATAATGCCCCTGATGACTAAGTCAATTTTCTTAAGTATATAAATTCTCTGATTTGCAGGTGTGGAAAGGCCTCCATGCTTGAAAAGAGGGAGGAGGACTAGTTTATGTTTAATTAAAATTAAGTTCTGGCTCTTTCGTACTCCCTTCTGGGGAGTTTCTTGCTTTGGGTCTGGAGTTCTCTTTAGCTTTCCACTAGAGGGCAGCGATTGTTTTACTAGCCTTGGAGGGCTAGCCACCTGATGTTTATTTAAAATGTTTGGGCTGTGGCTCTTGTTTGGCGTTGTTATGCTGGGGTTCTTTGTGCTTGAGTTCTCCAGAATCTTGAATAACTTTGAGAAATTCATTTTCCCAGTCCGAGAGGGCAGCTTAGCCTTTCGACCCATTTTCACATTCTTCAGCTTCTTCTTGTGCATTGAACTCTTTCCCTTTAAGGAAGGTTTCCTAGTGGCCAATACTTTTCCTTGGGCTAGTTTGGCTCTGTGGACAGAAGCATCTGCATTTGGGGAAATTGCTTGTATTTTAATATTCTGTTGGAAGCCGCCCAGAGTGGCTGGGGAAACCCAGCCAGATGGGCAGGGTATAAATAATAAATTATTATTATTATTATTATTATTATTATTATTATTATTATTATTATTAACTTCTGGACCACCGCCTTGCCAACGTGGGGATCCAGGGCACAGTCCTTCAGTGGCTGCACTCGTTTCTCTCTGGTCAGGGACAGAGGGTGGCGCTTGGGGGGGAACTGTTGTCGCGCCACTCCTTGGTGTGTGGAGTGCCGCAGGGTACGATACTCTCCCTGGTACTTTTCAACATTTATGCGCCCCTTCGCCCAGTTTGTCCAGAGTTTTGGTTGGGGCTGCCATCAGTATGCTGATGACACCCAAATCTATCTGTTGATGGACAGCCATACAGACTCAGCCCCAGACACACTGGTCAGATGTTTGGAAGCTGTGGCTGGATGGTTATGTGGGAGCCGGTTGAAGTTAACCCTTCGAAGACAGAGGTCCTTTGGCTGGGTCGGGACAATATGGGATTGAGGGGCCAACTCCCATCTTTTGCAGGGACGCAATTAGTGCCAGCACCGTCTGTTAAGAGTTTGGGTGTAATCTTTGACACCTCCCTTTCTAGGGAGGCGCAGGTTGCAGCTATAACAAAGGAGGCATTTTTTCATCTCCGCCAAGCTAAGCAGTTGGCTCCTTACCTCTCTCGCCCTGACCTAGCCATTGTGATCCACGCGACGGTCACCTCCAGGCTTCATTATTGTAACTCTCTACATGGGGCTGCCCTTGAGACTGACCCAGAAACTCCAGCGAGTGCAGAATGCCGCAGCAAGACTCCTTACAGGGTCCCTGCCATGGGATCACATTCACCTGGTGCTATACCAGCTGCACTTGCTCCCAGTGGAGTACAGGATCAGGTTTAAGGTGCTGGTTTTAACTTTTAAAGCCCTATACGGCCTAGGACCCTCGTACCTACAGGACCACCTCTCCTGGTATGTCCCACGAAGGTCCTTACGGTCTTCAAATAAAAACAACTTAGAGATCCTGGGCCACAGGGAGATTAGGCTGGCCTCGACCAGAGCCAGGGCTTTTTGGCCATGGCCCCGATCTGGTGGAACGCTCTGTCACAAGAGACTAGGGCCCTCCAGGACTTGACATATTTCTGCAGGGCCTGCAAGACAGAGCTGTTCCACCATGCCTTTGGCCAAGGCACAATCTGACAGCCTCCTTCTGTAATCATCATAGAACTCTAGCCCAATGGTTGCCATTAATTTGATTCTGAATTGATTTTAGAATGTATTTTAATTAATTGACTGATTTTATGTACACTGCTATTTTTACTTGTTGTTAGCCACTCTGAGCCCGGCTTTGGCCGGGGAGGGCAGGATATAAATAATTTTTTATTATTATTATTAAAAGGTTGTTTCCCACTCATCCCCCTCTCTCATGCATATCAGGCTGTATGCAGGTCCAACTTGGTAAAAATTTTCGCCGGCCATAGTTGCTCCAACAAATCGCCAATGCAAGGTGTAGCGGCTGGGGACCATGATGCCATTAATTTTTCTCTAGTCTACCGGTGTGTCTTTCTTCACCACGAAGAATACTGGTGACCCTTCAGGTGCCCGGGATGGTCTAATGAACCCTTTCTCAGGAACTCCCTCTACTCGGCCAATTTTGTTTCTGACATTGAGTATAGGTGGCAGGTGGGCATCTGGGAACCTGGCACCAGGTCTATTTTACAGTCATAAGGCCTGTGGGGAGGTAGCCTATCTGCTTCCTTTTTGCAGAACACGTCCCTGTAAGCCTTATAAGGAAAGGATATGGCATTTTCCTTTCCTGTAAGCTCTCCCCCTACTCGGCCCCTTTTGCCCCTACCTGCTTTGGTGCTTTGAACCCCAGGCAGTGTGCTTGGCAATATGCTGAAGCGAACGTCAGAGCGCTGCCCCCAAGCTATCACAGGATCATGTTTCATGAGCCAAGTCATTCCCAAAACCAGTGGGTACGAGGCCAACTTCACGAAGTGCAGCACCATTGTCTCCTGGTGTCCTGACAACTTCAACCCTATGGACTGTGTAGCGTAAGCATCTTTTTCCTGACACCAACAGCCTGCCATCAGTCGTTCGCACCTCCAAAGGCTCTTTCAGTCGCTGCATGTCCAGCTTTAGTTGCTCCACCAAATCCAAGTCCAAAAAGTTCAGAGAAGTCTACGAGACCATGTACGGACGCAATGCGACCATCCGGAAATTGCAACGTCATTGACACAGCAATTCCTGGAACAGCTTTTTCAACCTGAGGCCACTCTACTGATTCGCCTCCCAGTCGTTGGCCTCTTTCATGAACTGGGGTTCCCGTTTCCCACCAGGGTCTCTTTTCCTCTGGGCATTTCTTCCACCCAGGCTCGAGATAGAGAACCCCCCGCCCCTCTGCTGGGGCACTGTCCTGCTAAGTGTTCAGATTGACCACAAGCGAAGCAACGTCGGGTCTTTCTACTCGTCTGTTTCTCTCCATCCATCCCGTTCCAGGATTCCCACCACTTGCCGATCCAAGCTGCATCGGTTTGAGACTGTCTTCCTGTCTGGGCAGGCTATCCATTCCTTGCTCTGGCACATTTGAACCTTGGCTGCTCACAAACATCGGTTGAGACCACACCCTCCTCGCCAGCTTCCTCTGCTGTTTTCTCAGTCCCAGCTGCAAGGACAATTGCACAAGCTCTTCCAAGGATTCAAGAGGGCCCATTCTCGATAACTCATCCAAAATCTATTCACTCAAGCCTGCCCGGTACAGTGTGGCCACAGGTTTACTGTCTAGCTGCCAGCCAAGTTTTTGAACTAACAAGCTGAACGAAGTCCAAAAGGCAGAGACAGAATCCTTGCCCTGGTGTAAATTCAGCAGCTGCTGCTCTGCTACTGCATTCTGCAAAGGATTCTTAAACATACAATCCATCTGCAGAAACTCACTCAGATGTGATAGGGCATGGTGCTTACTAGCCATAAGCGCCAGTGTCCATAACTTAGCCTTGCCTTCCAGCCTGCTGATTACATAGGCAACTTTTTCCTTATCAGACAAACTCAGCTTCCTTCAGGTCCAAATAATACAACAACTCTGTTTTAAAGGCCATATAATCATCAGGCTTACCAGAGACTCTTGTAGGGTAAGGCACATGCGCCTTACTCACTCTGAGTGTCCTCTCTGCTTCTAATTGCCTTCTCTGTTCTCCCAGCGCTCCAGTTGCGTGGTGAGTTCCCACCTCCCCCCGGAGGAAATAAAGACACAGGACACCAAAATTAAGGTTAATGGGCGAAATAGGCCACAACTCTATTGATTACAGGAATGAGCGGTATTGGCTTACGCATTGGTCCTATCGACTAGCCGGCTTCAGCCCGATTGCATGAAGAACGGCAAGGGTTAACACCAGCAGGGGAGTCCTGCTGAGGCACGTCAACTAGGAGCTCCCCCGGGGTCACCACTTGGGGGCGTGCCTTAGGTCCACACCTCCATAGGCTTCGGACAGGGCAACGCCCCCCGGAGTCCTTTATTGGACTACCCCTTTGCTGTGGGGGAAGGCGATGGCGCTTCCTCCCCCCTCTCAAACTTTTTAACCCTCCCTTACCAATGCCTAACTGCCACTCGAGCAAAAGCTCGTCGCCAATACCCTCATGCCTGCAACCAATTCCTAATCCCCTTTGAAATCTCGCTCAACCAGATATCATTACCGGCATCCGAAAGATGCACACCATCACACCGGTAGAGGGCCTCCTTCTTAAACCTTATGCCGGGGTGTTCAATGACCCGCCCCCCCCCCAGAGCTGCCACTCTACGCGCCACGGCCAGGTCCAAGGTTTTCCTTGATCTATTTATCGCGACGGGCACCGACTGTCCCTCCAGACCCGCCTCTCCAGCATTGAGGACCATAGAATGGTGATGCCAGGGTAAGAGGCCTTCAATTGATCAAAGTCCCCAAAAATATGTGACATCAAGTCTACCGCCTTTCGATAGGCTAGGTCGTTTTTGCCCAACTGGATAACTAAGGCATCTGGAGGGCCTTCCACTGCGGCTCTGGCTTCGACCGCCGGCATCAGCTCAGCCCAGCGCATCCCCCTCCTCGAGATCCAGGACACCTTTGTGTTTAAAGGTAAGTTAAGCTGCGGCCTGACACCGGTTTTGATGGCATAAGCCTTGGCCCAGTGCAAGATGCTGTGCCCTAGTATCCAGATGCGTGCTCCCAAGTTTCCTGAAAGAGAGTAGAGATGACAAGCCAAGGTCGGTAAGGGAGACACAAAGATATGTTAACATAAGTTTTTTCTGACGTAACGCTTGTAAGCGTCCGACTTCCAGCGCCCCATGTCTTTTATCCTCTCAGCCGATAGGCCAAGATGTACTGCTGTAGTGGCTGCCCCTATGCGAAATGAATGGGCTGTGAAATCTGCCGGTGGCAGGCCACACGCAGCAATCGCCAAGCGCATAACACGAGTAAACTGGTGCTGAGCCAACAGGGATCCATCCACGTGAATTAGTAGCGGGCCAGGAATGTTTTTTCTCAAAAATAAGAAACATCTTGTGTCTTTTACTGGGCATGGACCAGACTTATTAGTAGCCAAGAGCCAAATTAGGGCCCCCCTGCCGTGCTGATCCGTCTTGGAACTGCGAATCCGTAACACTAAGTCCTCCCTTGATAGGGAAATGTCGCTCAGGAGTAAACCCCGGGAGACAGCATTTGGGCCACCCTCACAGACCACTTCGCCAATGCGAAGTGCACCGAAGAAGGCAATTGAATAGGCCGCTGAGAACAAGCGGGCCTCGTATTTTGACCAACAGATTTTATGTATTTGGAAAAGGATGTCAAAAGTTATTGGTTTCCGTGTGTCACTGGAGGGTGGCTGTTGCCTACGCCAGCCCTCCAAGGCCCTACGGACTACAAAATCTGCGCAGGGGTCGGAAGAATATGCTGCCTTGCAGAAAAATGATATTGCGGCTGATTGAATATTAAGGGTCTTGGCCGCCCTGCCTAAGTTCTTAAGGTGCTCCAGGTAACGAAGCACCTCTGACTTGGAGGGGGGGAAACCTGACCTGGTGAAGTCAAGGTTATTACGGAATCGTAAGAAATCGGACCACGCCTTCTTGTAAGATCTTAATATGGATGGCGCCACTGAATCTAATACTCCCTGCATCACTTCAAGTTCCCAAGGCTCCATAGGTGCTTCGGGAACGGCTGCGGCATCTGTTGGGCATCTGGTGCTAATGAGCGGAAGCGGTCCATCTGAAAACGAGATAGAGCATCTGCGATATCATTGTTAACACCGGGTACAAACTTGGCAGAAAAGTGGATGTTAAGCTCAAGGCACGAAAGGACAAAAGAACGCAGTAAAGCCCCTACTCTCGGTGAACGTGAAGACTGCCTAGCTAAGACAGACACAACCGCTTGGTTGTCAGTGTGAAAGCACACTCTATGGTTGCTGAACTCCTTTGCCCAAAGATGGACCGCTACCACTATAGGGAAGAATTCTAGGAAGGTTAGTTCTCGGGTAATGGGTCCTCCCTGCCAAGCAGTAGGCCAACGCTGGGCGCACCATTGACCCTTGAAATATACCCGAAACCCAAGGGAACCCGCTGCATCTGATTGGACCTGGAAGTCTGCCTTCAACAGCATGTTATCCTGCCACATGGAAGTACCATTATACTTTTCCAGAAATTTCAGCCACACTTCCAGGTCGGATTTTACCTCCTTATTGAGACGGATCCTGTGATGAGGTGATCGCAAGCCCACTGATAGCCTGGCGAGGCGACCGCAAAATGGGCGACAGGGAGAAACCACCCGACAAGCGAAGTTCAAATGGCCCAAAAGCGACTGAATTTGCCTGAGAGTGACCTTTTTTAGGGGAAGAAGCTGCATAATTATGTCCCTAATTTATCTCTTGGTAGCCTGGAGGTCTGGGCGATTGTGTCCAATTCAATGCCCAGATAGGTCATAATTGTGGCGGGGCCCTCTGTTTTTTCCGCTGCTAAAGGAACTCCTAGCTCACCTGCCAGTGCTATGAAAGCTTCTAGAAGGGCGGAGCAACGCTGTCTATTATCAGCAACAAGAATAAATGTGAGACCCCTTTGGTGTCTGTTCTAAAACAAAGTGCCCAATCCAGAAATGTGCTGAATGACTCGAAGGCTGCACACGCCACTGAGCAGCCCATAGGCATTGCCTTGTCTAAGAAATAAGCCCCTTCAAACTTAAAACCTAGCCACCGATAATCTTCGGGGTGTACTGGCAGAAGGCGGAAAGCCGACTCAATATCGCATTTTGCAAGCAGGGCGCCCTTACCGAATTTGCGAATCAGCTTGACTGCTTGATCGAAGGAGGCATATCTCACAGAGCAAAGCTCTTGGGGTATTGCTATGGAGCCCAATGGCGTCCGGCACTCTTCTTAGCTGCGTCACTGCTGTCCGTGCCGGTAATAATCTCTTCCCAGCCTCTTTGGCCTTTGTAGCAGAGTTCACACAGCGGGGGAAACTGCTGCTTGTGTGGGCAATAACTCAGGCTTTCCTCTTATCTCCAACAGTCTTTAATGAGTAGAATAACATCGTATTTCAGCCCGGAGAAAAATCAGACATCCTCTCCGCTTCTCGGTCAAAAGCGAAAGAGAAAAACACACAGAGAAACACTCCCCTCTGTGCACACAGCCACGCCCCAGAATGTGAGACGTCACTCAGAACCTCTTAACCCTGTAAGTTCTGGTTCTCCTAACAATTGCATCATTGACAGACCCTCCCTTTGGGTAGGAGAGGTTGTGAATCATGTGAAATTCACCAGGGGTCTTTTGGGGGACAATACCTAACGGGGAGATGTGTAACCCTTCTATGGGCAGGATTGAGAATGGGCCGGCTACCCGTCCTGCCTTAATTTCTTACAGAATTTTCTTGCGCGCCACCTCGGGCATTTCCCTTACTGATTTTTGATTGGGGGGGTCACCTGAGTTGGGTGGAAAAGAGACCGGGATCCTAAAACCTTGGCTAAACCCCTCCCACAGATAGAGCACAGCTGTTCTGTTTGGGTATAAGTTAAGAAGTGATTTTAAAGGACCTAACTTGATAGGGGAGAATGCCATGCCGAGAGACAAATTACTGACGGTTTCCCTGAGGTCCATATGCGGGCCTGTGGCCTCCCCTTCCACCTTGGTGGGAGAACCCCCTGCCACCCCGAAAGGACTGTTTCTCCTTGAAGCAGGCCGTAGCGGGATGTGCACCAGAGCATTTTTCACACTCATGGTAATACTTACAAGATGGCCTGGTGCAAACCCCCCTGTTGAATTCCCAACACACACGCCTACCCTTAGAGTCAGCCTTTCCAACTCTGGAAGATTCCTGGGGCTTCTTCTCAACGTAAGGACCTACGTGCTCCATCCAATAGTTTTGGTCCCTCAGGTCCCAGTGCGTAGAGGGGAGCAGGGAAGCGTTCCTACGGAAGTCTTCATCTGTCAGAGGCTTAGTGCTGTCCAGCTGGCCATAGATAAAACTCCGGGCTCCCAGCCAGTTCCAAACAATTGATTTATTTGACAAAGTTCAAATGTACATCTCCAGCATTTCCATTAGCCTCCTTCCCCTTGTGCGCAGTTGCTCCCTCTAAACTTACTTCCTCCTTTTCCGCACCCAGCATGCAAGTCTGCGAAAACTCCTCCCCTTACTTCCTCTGTGTACAGCATGACTTATCCCAGGCTCATCCTCCTCCCTCTCTACGTCAGACTGACTGTCAGACGACAAGCTGCTGATAATCTCTTTAGGCTCTCTATAACTGCTGGTTTCTGTCCTTTCATCTTTTCCCGTTTGCCTCTCCCTGACATCCACCACCTCCTCAAAGGCCCCCCCCCCCCGCTCAGGAGACCCGACTACGTCCCCTTCTCTTTCCTCAGAGGTGGTCGGAGAGAACCCCGCAAAACTACCCTCTTCCTCATCTGTCTCTTCGAACACACTCCTCCAACCCCCAAGTCCTGGTGTTCCCCAGTCTACGCCTTCGTCTTCTTCCTCCTCCTCATCCAATGCTGGGAAACCTTCGAATTCCTCTTCGTCGTCTGTTGTTTCGAACACCTCTTGTAAGGACCTCACCTTGCCTCTTGGTTTGTCTGGGAAGAAATTGTGGAACTCCTCTACCAGCTCATTGTTAGACATACTATCTTCCGGGACCCAGGTATTCTCCGATGCCGGGGCCCCTTCCCAAGCCACCAAATATTCCACATTCCCCCCTCTCCAACGAGAGTCCAGTATTTCAGTGACCTCGTTGCACTGCTCCCTTTCCTCCATTTCGGGTGGTGAGCCTTCCACTCCCCCACTACCCGCTTTCCTTCCCCCCTCCCTGTAGGGGAGCAGCAGTGACCTATGGAACACCGGATGGATTCTCATGCTTTCTGGCAACCTGAGCTTAAACGCCACAGGATTTATTTGCTGGATAACCTCTAAGGGCCCCGCCTTCCTGGGCTTGAGTTTCTTACAGCCCCCTTTCCAAGGCAATCCTTGCGTGGACAACCACACCTTGTCCCCAATCCTGATGACCTCCCCTGATCGCCGATGTTTGTCGGCTTCCTTCTTGTATAACTCCTTAGCCCTTTCCAAATTTAACTGCAGCTGTCTGTGGATCGCTGCCATTTCCTCCACAAACTGTTCGGCCGCTGGAACACTCCACGACTCCTCCCCCCTCCTGGGGAAGGCCCTTGGATGAAGCCCATGATTGGCAAAGAACGGTGTCATCCCTGTAGATACATTCTCTGCGTTGTTGTAAGCAAACTCTGCCAGGGCTAGTTTGTCCACCCAATCGTTCTGCTTCTGACTTACGTAACACCTCAAATACTGTTGTAAAACAGCATTCGCCCTCTCCGCTTGCCCGTTGGTCTCGGGGTGTCTCGCCGTTGTAAAGCTCACTTCCACCTGGAGCAGCCCCATGAGCTTGCGCCAAAATCGTGAGGTAAATTGAGCCCCCCGGTCCGACACCACCCTTGCAGGCACCCCATGTAACCTAAACACATGCTCTACGAACAGCCTAGCTGTTTCCTCCGCCGTTACGGCGTGCGAACAGGGCACGAAATGGCACATTTTGGTCAAGTGATCAGCCACCACCATGACCGCTGTCTTCCCCTTACATCTGGGCAGATCAGTGATAAAATCTACACCCACCACCTCCCACGGCTTCCCAGGTGTGGGCCATGGTTCCAGCAACCCCGCTGGTGCCGCCCTTTCCCCTTTGGCCCTCTGACATGTGTCACATCCTCGCACATATTCCTTTACATCCTCTCTCACCCTTGGCCACCAAAATTCCCTCGTGACCAGTAGGATGGTCTTATGCTGTCCAAAATGCCCCGCCGTACAACTGTCATGGAGTTGCTTGAGGATTCGGCCCTGAAGGTCTTCTCCTGGAACATACAAGGCCCCTTTGTGGTTCAGTAACCCCCCTTTCACCTCAAAACCACCCTCGGCACCCCCTCTTTCTCTTAACTCCCCCATCTTTTGTCTGGCAAAGGCATTGTCTCTGAGCATTTGCATCAGTTCGTCGTCCTTGACCAACGTCCCCCCGCACAACCATTTGCTCTCCGGGAACATCAGTCTTGCTACAGGTGGCCCTTCCCCCATCATATACTTGGGTTTCTGGGAGAGCGCATCCGCCCTCGCATTCTGCTCTCCCGGCACGTATTGGATCTTGAAGTTGAAGTTGGCAAAGAACTCTGCCCATCTTATCTGTCTCTGGCACAACACCCGTGCCGTACGCCAATACTCCAAGTTTTTGTGGTCAGTGCACACCAAAATTTGGTGCTTTGCCCCAACCAGGAAGTGCCGCCATTGTTTAAAAGCAGCCACGATCGAAAGCAATTCCTTATCGTAGATGGTGTAGTTCTGCTTTGATTTGTTGAGCTTCCGCGAAAAGAAGGCACACAGACGCCATTCCCCTTTTCAATCTGGCTGCAGCAGCACCGCCCCTATCGCCCGATCCGACGCATCTGTTTCCACCCGTAGTGGTTGAGCCGGGTCGACGTGGATCAGTTGCTCCTCTGAAGCGAAAGCCCTCTTTAGTTTCTCAAACCCCTCTTGGGCCGCCTGCGTCCACTGAAACTTCTTCTTAACACTGAGACAGTCCGTGATTGGCGCCGTCAATTCTGCAAAATTCTTTATGAATTTCCTGTAGAAATTGCTGAAACCCAGGAAACGCTGAACATCTTTCCTGGTTTTGGGACTCTCCCATTCCACCACTGCCTTCACCTTCCCCGGGTCCATGGCCAACCCCTGGTCCGACAGCCGGTACCCCAGGAATTCGACTTGCTTTGCGTAGAACTGACACTTCTCCAGCTTGACCCACAAGCGGTTCTCCTTGAGTTTGCTCAGGACCTGACGTACATTCTTACGTGCTGTTGTTCGTCTTCCGAGAACACAAGAAGATAATCTAAAAAGCAGATGCAGTTTTTGTAGAGCAAGGGTCCTAACACGTGGTGCATGAAGGCTTGGAAACAGTGACTTCCGCACTGCAAACCGAAGGGCATGACTAAATACTCAAATGCCCCCATCGGGGTGAACCTGGTGGTCTTACTCATCGCCTTCTTGTACTCTGATAAGGTTGTAAGCCCCTTGGAGATCCAGTTTGGTGAAAATCTTCCCCTTCCGCACCCGTGCCAAAACGTCGTCGATTCTCGGCATCGGGAAGGGCACCGGTTCCGTCAAAGGATGTGAGCAACCTTTGCTGCATCGTTCTGAAACTTATCTCCTTCCAGTTCCAGAAAATATTTCATCTCTGTTTTGAAATCCAAGTAACTTTCCGTGTCTCCCTGGAACCGTTCCACCCACACGCACCTGCCCCCATCTGCCGATAGCTCACCTTGGGTTCCTCTCTGAGCAGTCCGGGCTTCCTCCAAACGACTCTGCAGGTCTTGGGATCTTTGTTCCAGAGCGACATTTCGCTTTTTCAATTCCAACAGTTCCTTCTCCATGTCGAAGCTGTTTCCTTATTCCACCAGCTTTCCAGCAGAAAAAAAAGTTGAGAGGGAGCAAGCTGTCAGAGGCTTAGTGCTGTCCAGCTGGCCATAGATAAGACTCCGGGCTCCCAGTCAGTTCTAAACAATTGATTTATTTGACAAAGTTCAAACGTACATCTCCAGCGTTTCCATTAGCCTCCTTCCCCTTGTGCGCAGTTGCTCCCTCTAAACTTACTTCCTCCTTTTCCGCACCCAGCATGCAAGTCTGCGAAAACTCCTCCCCTTACTTCCTCTGTGTGCAGCATGACTTGCCCCAGGCTCATCCTCCTCCCCCTCTACGTCAGACTGACTGTCAGACGGCAAGCTGCTGAAAATTTCTTTAGGCTCTCTATAACTGCTGGTTTCTGTCCTTTCATCTTTTCCCATTTGCCTCTCCCTGACATCATCATATATAGCGCCGCGGATTCCCCCGCCAATTCGCGCGCCCTCCTAATGTGGGCCATGTAAGCTATCATGCATAGCGCGCTTAGGATAAGCCGCGCTGACTACCCCCATGAATACTTGGAACCCATCCAACCAATTTTCAAAGGTCCGATCGGCTCGGGGTGTCTTAGGCCTCCGCTTGCCGTAGGTGCACTTCTTTTCCCCTTTGCCGGTCATCTTGGCTGGAGGTAACAAAGTGAAAATGTCAGCAAAATCACCATTTAGGATCTTTGTTCTCTTTCTTTGGGATAAATGATTGCCAAGGATAAAATCAGTGGAGAGATTCGTGGAGGACTTTATGTCCTCAACTAACGCTCCATCCTTCCATTCTAAGGTTCCGTTGAAGGATTTCCGGTAGGAATTAGCCCTTCTCTCATGTACCCATAAGGGAAGCCCTGAGCTGTCCTCACCCAAACCCCAGTATTCTTCCATAGGGGTGTTGCTATCAGAATCTGAAGATGAAGTACCTGAGTCAGCTTCCGACCCCGACTTCCTGCTTCTCTTGCTCTTCTTTGATGTATGCTTCCTTTTCTCCTTTCTCTTACCACCTTGGCCCTCACCTGTAACTGGAGTCGTAACGCTGAGTGGGTGTGCACCCTGCTGGTCCTGGGCATCCTCCTCAGAAGAGGAACCCGACGAGCCCTCCTCCACCGCGGGCTGGGGCAAAGGGTCCTTCAAGATACTAGGAATATCTGGTTCCTGCTGAGGGTTAGAATTATTGGAATTAGTAGCCTTTGACTTGCCACCCTTAGTTCCTGATTTCGATTTACCGCCACAAGAAGACTGTGACCTAGTAAAGGGGCGATTTTCTGCACCACCTGCAGACGTAAGAGTGGCCCTGGTAGCTGCCGAGGTGCTGGGTTGGTCCTGGTTGCAAGGTGGAGTGTCAGGAATGCAATCCTGGGAATCCGATGGGGGCCCCTGACCTGCTGGCCTGCATTGCCTATAAAATGTCTCAAAAGCGGTAAAGAATTGAGCGAATGCCTCGGGGTTGCATGGCATAAGCAAAGCCTGTGACCCATTTTGCGCCCCAGATGGAGCCCCGGCCGCCGAGGATGGCTGCTGATTTCCATTGGAGGCCATGACTAGACTGCAACCGAAATGAAGGTTAAAGGGGGGGTTATTCACCTAGCTCAGTAAAGTCAACACTGGTAGGGCTTCAAAATTTGCAGTGGCTGAGCCTATCCCAGGGATTGAGGTAACTCAAGGAAAAACCTACAGCCTGTTCACCTAGCTCAGTATTGTCTACACTGTCTGTAAAACCAGGGAATTTATCCTGATATTAAGTGAGCTCTACCGTGAATATGCAAATGTCCAAAGTGTACCCCAGTAGCCGACTGTTAATGCCGGATAGGGTCCAGCACCCCAGTGTTCTAGGCGCACACCTCCTATAGCCCCCAATTAAGTATCACTGCCGCTAAGGTCTGTGCACAATACCACCCAACGCCAGCACCAGTGCAGAAATTAAATATCAATCAGCTGATTATTCTCTATTCCAAACTAAGCACACATGCACTTTAAACACCCACAGTGTATTTATTAAAAGGCGATTAAATGTAAAGCGAATGGTTACCCCCGAATCAGGACCCAGTAGTAATGCGTTCTAATCCCGAATACTGAATATTAAATGAACTAAATCTAACAACAAATATAAAATGAGCGGTCACTCCCCACTCCTGAGCCAGTAGAACTGCACTTAAAACTCCAAAATGCTGAATTTAAAAGGAACCAAATGCAAACAGTTATAAACCAGCCCCAGCCCAGTACTAAATGCGCTTTAAATTTTTTATCTAATTAAATTCTCTGTGATGCAGTAATAAACAGCAGACACTGTCAGGGAATGAAACCAACGACCTTGGTGTTATCAGCACCATACACTAACCCGTTGAGCTATCCAAGCTCTTAGGCTCTCAGCACAAGTAAGCTATAAGTAGTGAGAAGACACAAGTCCCGACTATTATCCAGTGCAATCACCCGGGTCCAATAGCAGTAAGCACAAAACACCAAACTTGGTGTAATATCTAACAACCCCTGAAGGCCAGCAATGTAATCAATTGTATCCCTCCTAAATGCACTTTAATCAATTCTAACCCCCAAAAGAGGAAGCATTAGCGCCCTTCAGTGGCCCGGAGAAAAGCACCTTGGAAGTCACAAATAACCGCTGAGAGAAAAGCCAAAATATTTTTTAATGAGGATCCTTTGGTGAATCTCACTCAATTATCAAAAAAAACCCCCAATGGCAGCAGTCCATGAACCCTGCTGGGCAGCTGAATTGAACTGGCCAGTGAACGCCTGTTGCGTTTTAAACTGCCCAGACGGACTCGTAAAAGGGGGCTCTCCCCTTCAAAAATTAGCGCTCCTTCCCAATGCCTGAATAATCCAAACTTGGAGGACCGGGTGTCCCGGGCCAATAAATCCCACGACTGAAACTACTGACACTGTGCCTCCAAGCCTCAAATCCCCCTGTGATGGGATGATGAGCTGCTTGTGCATAAAGTCCTAGTCCCTCAGAGTTTGGCTAAGTCCACAAACCTCTGTCTGTGACGGAGCTCCTTAAGCATGGCTCCATCAGTCGCTCGTAGAATCGGACAGTGGGCGTTTACGGAACTTCTTCCAGCATAAAAGTTCCTTAACGGAAACGCGTCTTCTGGACTCTCGGCGTGACAGTTTCCGGCGAGGAGTGGGTGTCCCTATGGGAGGTCCTGAAACCTCCCCGCTATTTTCGCTGGAAGTGTCTCTGAGCCCTCCCTCCGACTCACTTTCCCTTGGAGCTCTTCCTCTCCCCCTGCTGGTTCCCTCCTCAGCGGATAAGTCTCTCTCAGCCTCTGTGAGCCCTTTCACCTCCTGTTTCTCCGATGGCAGTTCCCTGACATCCACCTCCCCTCCAGGGCCCCCTTCACCACCTCCCCTTCCCTCCTCTGCGGGAGGCGAGGGAGCAAAACCCCTGAAAGAACCTCCCTCATCTTCCGAAGTTTCGAACACTTCCCTCCACCGGTTGCTGTTTCCGGTTTCTAAGTACCCCTCCTCATCGGAGTCTGTACCTTCTTCCAACTCCGATTCCCTGAATCCTTCCAGTTCCTCCTCCTCGTCGGTGGTGCCAAAGTACTCCCTCCGGAACCTCGCTACTGGCTGAGGTTTCCTGGGGAACCTTTGGTGGAACGTTTCGATCAAGATCTCGTCACTGACCTCCTCTGCCGTCACCCAGGTGTCTTCCGACTCCGGTTCCCCTTCCCACACGACCAAATACTCCACCTGATTACCCTTCCACCTGGAGTCGATGATCTCCGCCACATGGTTGCTGCTTTCCCTTTCTTCTAAGACTGGCCCCCGTTTGGAGACCCCTTCACCTTCCCCCCTATATGGTGACAGTAATGACCTGTGGAATACTGGGTGCAGTTTCATGTGGTTCGGTAACCGGAGTCTGAAAGCCACTGGGTTGACCTGTTGAATGACCTCAAATGGTCCCAATCTTTTGGGTCTCAATTTCTTGCAACCCCCCTTGAACGGCAACCCTTGGGTTGACAGCCACACCTGACTCCCCACCCTAATGGTTTCACCTTCCCTTCTGCTCTTGTCTGCCTGCCTCTTATATTCTTCTTTGGCCCTTTCTAAGTTGAGTTGGAGTTGACGATGGATCGCTTCCATTTCTTCTACAAAATGTTCGGCGGCCGGGACACTCCATCTCTCCCCTCCTCCCCCTGGAAACGCCCTGGGGTGGCACCCATAATTAGCCAAAAAGGGGCTCATCCCGGTGGACACATTCTCCGCATTATTGTAGGCAAATTCCGCTAGCACCAACTTTTCGACCCAATCGTTCTCTCTGTCATTGACATAACACCTCAGGTATTGTTGGAGGATACCGTTTGCTCTCTCCGCCTGCCCATTGGTCTCAGGGTGCCTGGCAGTCGAAAAATTGACCTCTACGTGCAGTAAGCTCATAAGTTTCCTCCAGAACCTGGACGTGAACTGTTTCCCTCTGTCGGAGACCACCCTCAAGGGGGCGCCATGCAGCCTAAAAATATGTTCTACAAACAATTTCGCTGTCTCTTCCGCCGTGACTGCATGTGAGCAAGCTACAAAGTGGCCCATCTTAGTTAACAGGTCTACTACGACCAGTATGGCGGTTTTCCCCTGGGATTTAGGCAGATCAGTCATAAAATCTATCGATACCGCCTCCCACGGTCGTTCTGGTGTGGGTAACGGTTCTAATAACCCCGCCGGCGCCCGCCTTTCTCCTTTGGCTCTCTGGCATTGGTCACACCCTCTTACATACCCTCGTACATCCTCCCTCACCTTGGGCCACCAAAATTCCCTGGTCACCAACCACATGGTCTTGTGTTGCCCAAAATGCCCCGCTGTGGGGTTGTCGTGCAGCTGTTTGAGTACTCTCCCCCTCAATTCCCCTTCGGGTATATAAAGTGCCCCTTTGTAATACAATACCCCGTTTCTTTCTTCAAAACCTCCGGGGTCTTCTCCCTCTCTCCTTAAACCTCTGAGCTTATTCTGGGCGTATTCATCATTCACCGTTCCCTCTACCAGTTCCCTTTGCCCCACCCAGGCCGCCCCACACACCCAGCGGTCCTCTGGGATGATATGTCTCTCTTCAGGTGCCCCCTCCCCCTCCAAATATTCAGGTTTGCGTGAGAGAGCGTCCGCTCTGACGTTTTCTGGACCTGGCACATAGCAAATTTCAAAATGGAATTTGGAGAACTCCTGGGCCCACCTCACTTGTCGTTGGTTGAGCACTTGTGCCGTTCTCCAATATTCCAAATTCTTGTGGTCCATACACACTTGCACCTTATGCTGTGCACCAATTAGTAAATGTCTCCATCTCCGGAACGCTTCGTGAATGGCGAGTAGTTCTCGGTCATATACAGTGTAGTTCCTCTCGGATTTGTTTAGCTTACGCGAAAAGAAGGCACACGGTCTCCACTCCGACTTATTCTTCCCCAGCTGAAGAAGCACCGCCCCCACCGCCCGGTCTGATGCATCAGTTTCCACTCTCATTGGTTTTTGTAAATCCACATGCAGGAGCTGTTCTTCCGAAGCGAATGCCCTTTTCAATTCCTCAAATGCTTGCTCCGCCTCCGCCGTCCAAACAAATTTCTTCTTGCTGCTGAGACAGTCCGTGATGGGAGCCGTTAAGTGGGCAAAGTTCTTGATGAACTTACGGTAAAAGTTCCCAAACCCTAAGAATCTTTGCACATCCTTTTTCGTTTTCGGTGTCTTCCATTCCAGCACCGCCTGGACCTTGCCTGGATCCATGGCTAATCCCTTGTCTGACAAGCGGTACCCCAGGAATTCCACCTCCTTGGTGTGAAACTGACACTTCTCCAATTTCACCCACAGCTGGTTTGCTTGCAGTTGGCTCAGCACTTCCCTGACATCCTTTACATGCTGCTCCTCATTCTCTGAATATATCAACACGTCATCTAGGAAGGCCACGCAATTCTTGTAGAGCAGAGGTCCCAGGACGTGGTTCATGAACGATTGAAAACATGCTGAGCCTCCTTGTAATCCGAAGGGCATAACTAAATATTCAAAAGCCCCCAAAGGGGTGAACATGGTGGTTTTCCTTTTTTTTTTTAATAATATTTTTATTAAACAATTTTTTATATAACAGAAACAAAACATACATGAACAAACATTCAACAATAATAAAACATAAAACAAGTAGCATTTCATGACCCAATTTCTAAACCTTACTTCCTCGACCTCCTCATACTTCCCGTTTCTGTATTCCAAGTTCTTACAGTTATTCAGCGAAATCTTGCCTTATTTTATTATAAATTTATGCTAATCACCCTTATTCTCTTTGTCATAACCATTACTAATAGTAACCATTTATTTTAATCCAACATCATTCTAACTGTCTCCAATTTTATGATATTTCTTTAAGTAGTCCTTGAACTTTTTCCATTCTTCTTCCGCCGCTTCTCTTCCCTGGTCTCGGATTCTGCTCGTCATCTCTGCCAAACTCATATAGTCCATCACCTTCATCTGCCATTCTTCCAGTGTGGGTAGATCCTGTGTCTTCCAGTACTTTGCAATGAGTATTCTGGCTGCTGTTGTAGCATACATAAAGAAGGTTGTGTCTGTCTTTAGCACCCCCTGGCCGACAATACCCAAGAGAAAGGCCTCTGGTTTCTTGGGGAAAGTATATTTAAATACCTTTTTCAGTTCATTATAAATCATTTCCCAGAATGCCTTAATCTTCGGGCATGTCCACCAGAGGTGAAAAAATGTGCCTTCCTTTTCCTTACATTTCCAACATTTATTATCAGGCAAATGGTAGATCTTTGCAAGCTTGACTGGGGTTATGTACCACCTATAAATCATTTTCATTATATTTTCTCTTAAGGCGTTACACGCCGTAAACTTCAACCCGGTGGTCCACAACTTTTCCCAGTCAGCAAACATAATGTTATGACCAATGTCCTGAGCCCATGTAATCATAGTTGATTTAACCGTTTCATCTTGTGTATTCCATTTCAGCAGCAGATTATACATTTTTGACAAATTCTTAGTACTGGATTCTAACAGTTCAGTCTCTAATTTTGACTTTTCCACCTGGAAGCCTATTTTTCTGTCTAGTTTAAACACTTCATTTATTTGATGATAATGTAACCAATCTCTCACCTTCCCTTTTAATTTTTCAAAACTCTGCAATCTCAGTTTGTCCCCTTCCTTTTCCAAGATTTCCCAATATCTTGGCCATTTCGACTCCATATTTAGCTTTTTAACTGCCTTAGCTTCCATTGGTGATAACCATCTTGGAGTCTTATTTTCCAGCAAGTCCTTATATCTAACCCAGACATTCAGCAGTGCTTTTCTGACAATATGATTTTTAAAACTTTTATGCGCTTTAACCTTGTCATACCACAAATATGCATGCCACCCAAAAATATTGTTAAATCCTTCCAAGTCCAAAATGTCTGTGTTTTCAAGAAGCAGCCATTCTTTTAGCCAGCAGAAAGCTGCCGCTTCATAGTACAATTTAAAGTCTGGCAGGGCAAACCCCCCTCTTTCCTTTGAATCCGTTAGTATCTTAAATTTTATTCTGGGCTTCTTGCCCTGCCAGACAAATTTAGATATATCTTTCTGCCACTTCTTGAAACAGTCCATTTTATCCATTATTTGTAATGTTTGAAACAAAAACAACATTCTTGGCAATACATTCATTTTTATAACTGCAATTCGACCTAACAAGGAAAGCTTCAAGTTTGACCATATCTCTAGATCTTTTTTCACTTCTGTCCAAGTTTTTTCATAATTGTCTTTAAATAAATTCACATTCTTAGCTGTCATATTCACACCCAAATATTTCACTTTTTTAGCCACAGTCAACCCCGTCTCATTCTGAAACCTTTCTTTTTCAATCTGTGTTAGATTTTTCTCCAATACCTTAGTCTTTAACTTATTCAATTTAAATCCTGCCAATTGACCAAACTCTTGGATTATTTCCAAAACTCTTTTCGTGCTAGCTTCTGGCTCCTGTAATGTAAGTACCAGGTCATCTGCAAATGCTCTCGAACATGGTGGTTTTCCATTCATCCCCTTTCCTTATCCGTATCAGGTTGTATGCCCCTCTCAGGTCCAGTTTAGTGAATATCTTTCCCTTCCTCACCCTGGTCAAAATGTCATCAATTCTGGGCATGGGGAAAGCCACTGGTTCTGACACTGCATTCAAGGCTCTAAAGTCCACTACAAGTCTGGGTTTATCCGTGTGTTTTTTGTCCACAAAAAACACTGGGCTGCCCCCCACCGCTCTGGACTCTCTGATGAAGCCTCTCTTCAGGTTTTTATCAATAAACTCCCTTAACTCCTGCATTTCCCTGTCTGACATGGCGTACAGCTTGCCCACTGGGAGCTGGGCTCCAGGGACCAGGTTGATTTGGCAGTCAAAGGCTCTATGCGGTGGTAGTTTATCTGCTTCCCTTTCGCTGAAGACCTTGCTCAGGTCAGCGTATTGTTTGGGCACCTTCCCTTTGTCCATTACTTCCGTCCCTGCTAGAAAGGCTTTTGCCCCTTCCGGCGCCTTTCCCTCTTTGCAGTGTTCCAGGCAATGTGCTGACCCAAAGGAGACCACTCTCTGATGCCAGCCCACTAGCGGATCATGCAACGCTAGCCAGCTCATTCCCAAAATAACGGGAGCCCCTCCCAGGGTGGCCACATTGAACGCTATCCTTTCGGTGTGCCTGGCCACCCTCATAACCATTGGGACGGTCTGTAGGCTAACTTCTCCTCCCAACAGCTCCCTCCCATCGATCGTGGTCACCTGCAGGGGGTTACTTAAAGGGAGTATCTGTATCTGGTGTTCAGCTGCAAACTCCTTACTCATAAAATTACAGGAGCTGCCTGAGTCCAATAGCACCTTTGTCTTTAGTGGGTGTCCGTTTGCCAGCTCTAGCAACACCTCTATCACTAGGGCTGGTCTTGGAGGTTCCGGCGTGGGCACTTTTACTGCTCCTTGGCCTGGCTGCTGTGCCCTGACGGTGGCAGCCAGGCGTTGGCTTTTACTGGCTCCTGGACTCCCTCCTCCTTCCCCCCAACAGCTCCCGCCATCCCTTGCCATTCCTTTCTTTGCGGGCAGACTCTGGCAAAGTGACCTGGCTGCTGGCAGAGATAACATTTCTTGGTGCTCTTCCCCTCCTTCTTCCACCCTTCACTGGGATTTGAAACTGCGCGCGCACGCGCTGTTCCAATTTCCATCGGCTCTCCTGGTGGGAAATTTGGCTCCGGAATCTCTGGAATGCGGAAATCCCTCCAACGCTCTCCTTTCCCCTCCCGCTTCTCCAAGGCTCTCGCCTCCTGGCGCGCTCCAATGGTCAGCGCTGATTTGGTCAGCTGGTCCATAGACTCCGCCCTGGGCGCCCGGGAAAGTTCGTCTTTCACCGCCGAAGAAAGCCCCTCTTCGAAAAGCATTTGAATGGGTTCCGCCGATAGGTCCCACCCCAATTTATGTATCAGCATGGTAAACTCAGTCCAGTACTCACGAACCGATCGGCTCCCCTGTTTACAAGCCATCAACTGTCTGCGCACCACTCCCTGCTCAATCTCGCTGGAAAACATCAAATCCATGGCGCGAAAAAACTTCCTCGTGTCCTTCAGCATTTCACTATTCCCTGCCATCAGGGGTCTAACCCAGTCTCTCGCCCCCCCTTCGAGATGGCCAACCACAAACGCCACTCGCGATGCCTCGTCGGGAAAGTCGTCAAATTGCAGATTGAGAGCATACTGCATCTCTGTCCTAAAGGCTTGATAGTTCCTGGGGTCCCCCCCAAACTTCTGCACCAATCCTGGCATCTTTCTTGCTAGTGGGGCGCCTTTTGCCTTTTCTGCATCCTGCGCCCTCCTTTCCTCTAGCCTCGCCGTTTGCAGCGCTAGCTGGAGCTCCAACACCCGGTACCTTTCTTCCAGGCTTGGACCCTCTCCAGCTCCTCCTGCTCCCCCGGTTCCGCCTGGGTTGCTCATGATGCCTCTCTGCACAAGCTGCTTTCAGGGACTGTCCGATTGCTGTGATGGGATGATGAGCTGCTTGTGCATAAAGTCCTAGTCCCTCAGAGTTTGGCTAAGTCCACAAACCTCTGTCTGTGACGGAGCTCCTTAAGCATGGCTCCATCAGTCGCTCGTAGAATCGGACAGTGGGCGTTTACGGAACTTCTTCCAGCATAAAAGTTCCTTAATGGAAACGCGTCTTCTGGACTCTCGGCGTGACAGTTTCCGGCGAGGAGTGGGTGTCCCTATGGGAGGTCCTGAAACCTCCCCGCTATTTTCGCTGGAAGTGTCTCTGAGCCCTCCCTCCGACTCACTTTCCCTTGGAGCTCTTCCTCTCCCCCTGCTGGTTCCCTCCTCAGCGGATAAGTCTCTCTCAGCCTCTGTGAGCCCTTTCACCTCCTGTTTCTCCGATGGCAGTTCCCTGACACCCCCCAACTACTTTAACAAAGCAAGCGGTCCTAATTAGAGGAAGCCCACTTCCCACTTGCGGCTGCCTCACCTAAGATGGCCACCGCTCCCGACCACGTGGTCGATTTAAAATGGTGGACGCGGCTGGCCGGTCTCCCAGGCAAAGCAGGGCGCTTCTACCCGCTCACAGTGCCCGTTCGCTGAGATTAACAGGCAGCGCTACCGCAAAATAGCCCAATAAGCAGAGTCTGGTGGTCCGACGCGCTAAAGCACCCGAGCAACCGATCACCCAGGGCCGTTAACCTTTCTACGCTTCCTCTCCGTACACTACCACACACCGCGTGTCCCCCCGCCGCCTGATGTTTATTCCTCTTTCTGGACCCCACAAACCTGATCAGCCGGGCGGGAGAGTTCCTCCGAAAGGGCAGGATGCAAATAGGCAAGCCTCGTGTCACAAGCAGTAACACGGAATTCCAAACGTATTTTCCTGGAGCTGGAGATGAGCCTGGCTAGGCAAGCCTGGCGGTGCCGGTAAAAATGCTGCTTCAACTTGGGCTCAGCAAGCAGGCGGCTGGAGACGCAGAGCGTAAGCAAAATTCCCGACATGGGCTCAGTAGATAGGCGGTGGGAAGAAGGAGGCAAGCGGACGGCAGTGGCTCACGACGAGAAAGGGCTGCCGGCTTGGCGACGGGCGAACGGGACGCTCCGGCGACCCGTACGGGAAAATATCCAAAAGAATAACCCAACAGACGTATTAAACCTAATAAAAAAGAAAAAAAACCCAAAGAACAGTAATGCAGACCAATGCACTAGCAAAACCCAACGAAATACAAAACCCTGCACAGCAAACCTTGCAAGACAAAATCAGCTGGCTGGCGCGGCGAAAAGTGGGGAAGCCTCGGCCGCACCGGCCCTAAATGTTAGGATATTTCCGTTCCACCTTCAAAGGGAGCAGGATGTTTGTGTCACAGCCTGCGTATTTCCTGTCTCACAGGATGTTTCTGTTGTGTCGTTGCTTTCGCTTCTTACTTCTTGCCTGATCATACCGATGCAGGCGGTCATGGTTTCTTTGTTCTGACCAACGCTGAATAAACTTGGAAAAATGCTCTCCTGCTGTGCATCTTTTGCTGTGTGAATTCTGCTGATAGAGTGTGCACCAGCCTAAGAATGTGGCAATCTATTCTTGAGGCTACGAGAGATCGATGGATCGTCTGGCAGCCGGCTTGGGGCTAAGATGGACTTTGTCTCCCTGGCAGTATCCCAACAACAGGTTTCGGGCCCAGATTCACGGCACTTACAGGAGAGTAAGACTGCGACAGACTGCTGAGGTATGTGTTGGGAAAGCGAAAGCAGAGGCTTTTCTGTTTGCTGGCAAGAGCTTTTGATGTCCAGCAAGACTAATAGATCTGGGAGCCGCGCCAGAGAATTCGTGATTAATGGGCTGCCAAGATAAGACGTCTTTGAAGGCATAAAGGCTCACGGCTCAAGTAAAAAGCTGGAATGGAGTTTTTCCAAGCTTCTGAGGCCACTGAGTGCCCAAAGTTAAATCGGCACAATTATCAGACCTGGGCAAAATGGTGTGAGAGTTTGCTGCGTCAGTTTGGAGTGTGGCATACTGTGTCTGAAGCCCCTCCAGTTCCTCTGACAGAGAAATGGAGAGCCCAGAATTTGAGGGCCATAGACGTAATAGTCTTGTCCGTCTCTCTGGAGGAATTAAAGACGCTAGCTGGAAACACGACGGCGCGTGACATGTGGAATGCTTTGAAAGCTGCCCATCTGCCAATCATCCCAGCCCAGAGTTTGACTGCATCGGAGGTCCTGGCTGTTTCCCAGAATGCGAGTGAATGCAGGGATGCTGAGGGCACCGGTTGCAAGCTGCAGGGGGAGCAGACTGTCACGTCATCCCAGGCAGCATTCCAGCCTCCAGGGGGAGCCAAGGAGTCGGCAGCTGTTAGCAGAGGCCGGAAGGCCAGAGGTAAACAGAGCAAGATGCCTGCAGATGGCCAGAAGCAGAGGGAGGGTAAAGAGCCCACGGCAGTGGAAAACAAGGCTTCGTTTGCTGGCACAGCTTCACCAAAGGCTAAAGGCACGTCTGATGGCCAGGAGCAGGGGGGTGGAAAGCCCAAGCCAGGGAAAAACAAGGCTTTGTTTGCTGGCACAGCTTCACCAAAGGCTAAAGGCAAGCTGCAAAAGCCCACGCCGGTGGGAAACAAGGTTTTGCTTGCTGGAAAACCTGCTCCAAAGGCCAAGGCCAGGTTTGTTGTTGACTCTGGTGCCAGTCGCCATATTTCAAAGGACCGGCACCTGTTTATCTCCTTCACACCTCAAGATGGTGCGATCCACCTGGCTGATGGAAGGACTTTGCAAATTGCAGGAGTTGGGATTGTGAAACTTGCAAGTCTGCACACTACCATCAGAGATGTACTTTTTGTTCCAGGAGCTGCGGGCAATTTGCTTAGCGTCCCACAGCTTACTGGGCGTGGTTTTGAGATATCCTTCAAGAGGAGCGTCTGTGTCATCAGGAAAGGCAAAGAGGACATTTTGCATGCAAAGTTTATGGATGGCTTATTCTGTATAACTTATGATGACAGTGCTGTTGCTGTGTCTAATGCTGATTATTGTTGTGTTGCACAAACTAAGAAGGTTCTTCATGCAGGATGCATTCACGATGCACATCGAAGATTTTGTCACATGTCTTGGCAAGCGCTGGCCAAGATGCCTGGGTTGGTTGAAGGTTTGAACATCAAACCCTGTAAATTTCACATGAAATGTGTATCTTGTGCAGAGAACAAGGTGAAGGTTGCTCCAAAAGGCAAGGAGTCTAGCAGGCAGGCTTCCAAACCCTACCAGCTAGTTCACGCAGACCTGGTAGGTCCTCTTGCGCCCTCTTTGGGAGGAGCAAGGTACTTCATGGTTCTAATTGATTCTTTTTCCAGGTACATTCATGTGTTTATGCTCGAGCAGAAATCGCAAGCATTTCCTAAGTTCAAGGCATTCTGTGCTTGGTTGGAGAATGCTCACGGTAAACGTATCGGCTGTCTGCTTACTGATCGAGGTGGGGAATTCACTTCTCAGCAGTTTGAAGCTTTCCTGACTGAGAAGGGAATCCAGCATGACTTGTCAACGCCTAGATCGCCATGGATGAATGGGCTTGCGGAGCGAGCAAATCAAACGTTGCTGCAAGGACTAAAAACCTTGTTGCATGATGCCAACCTCCCTGAGAAGTTTTGGGGGGAAGCTCTCTCGAATTTTGTTTATTCTTTTAACGGGAGACTGTCATCACCTATTGGTTGTACTCCCTATGAGAAGATGTTTGGTAAGAAACCTAACGTCAAGCACATGAGAATCTTTAGTTCTGACATGTGGGTACACACCCCACAAAGCAACAAGCTTGGGAAGCGTGGGGCACATGGTTTGTTCATGGGGTACGAAAAAGGTGCATACAGGGTATGGATGACTGACTCTAAATCCATTAAGTTCACAAGGAGTGTTGAGTACAATCCTAAGTGGGGGGAAAATGTGGGAATTTTCCAGAGTTACCCAGAGGAGGATGAAGGTGATGTGAAGAAAGCAGATCATGCTGAGGAAGCTGAGGAAGCTGAGGATGATGGTGATGATGATGGTCAGAGTTCAGATTCCAGTTCAGTGGGCGGCGCTGCTGCTGGTGTCAGTGACAGTGATGACACAGCAGACTACAAGAGCGCAAAGGCCTCAGTCAGACCATCTGATGCGTCTGACAATGAACTGGAAGAACCACTGTTCACCATTGGTCACTCTTCTCCTAAGAAGGAGGAGATGAGTCCAGAAGACTTGCGTCTGGTTCGCAGGTCTGAAAGGGCGACCAAAGGCAGACCTCCAAAGAGATTTGCTGATGAGTTTGTTCTTAGTAGCTCAGAGAAGGTGTGGGAACCTTCAAGCTTCAAAGAGGTTCAGGAGTTAACCTCTATTGATGCTGAGCCTTGGCTAAATGCCATGAAGGCTGAAGTTGATTCCTTGAACAGGAACCAAACTTGGGAACTGGTACCGGTAGTCCCAGGAATGAGACTGGTTGGCAGCAAATGGGTCTTCAAGGCCAAGACAGACCAGAATGGCAAGGTTGTCAGACACAAAGCCAGATTGGTTGCCAGAGGTTTTTCACAGGTACCAGGACAGGATTACCACGAGACCTACTCGCCCACCATCAAATATGAGAGCATTCGGCTGATGCTCAAGATCGCTGCGGAGGAGAAACTGCATGTTTCCCATCATGACATTAATACAGCTTTTTTGTACAGGATTTTGGGGGAGGAGCTGTACATGCTTCCACCTGATGGAATGCACATACAGAAGGGAATGGTCTGTAAACTGTGGAAATCCTTGTATGGTCTCAAGCAGAGTGCCAGGTGTTGGAACACAAAACTCACTGAGACGTTGCTTTCTCTAGGTTTTCACCAGGGCAAAGCTGATCCGTGTGTGTTTGTCAAGGAGGAGGGGCAAAACAAACTGTATTGTTTATGTTTTGTTGATGATCTTCTGATGTTTTGGAAGAATCAGGCTTTCTATCAAAGCACCCTAGCTCAACTGAAGGAGCACTTTGACATGAAGGATCTTGGTGAGGTATCCAACTATCTTTCTCTGCAGGTGGAGAGGGACCAAGCAGGTAATTTTCTGGTACACCAAACACAGAAAATTGCTGATGTATTAACCAGGTTGAATTTGGTTGATGCAAACCCAGCAGACACACCGATGGTGACAGGTTACCAGGTAGATAGTACTGCTGAAGCGTTTTCTGACACAACGCTGTATAGATGCATTCTAGGCAAGTTGAATTTCATTGCTAGATGTTCAAGACCTGACATTGCTGTAAGCACTAACCTGCTTAGCAGACATGCTAACAATCCTACTGTTCAGGATTGGAAAGCTCTGAAGCGCATAGCCCACTATTTGAAAGGGACTTTGCACTACAGGCTGAGGTTCACCAGTCAGAAGACTGGAGGTCTTGAAATCTTTGCAGATGCTAGTTTTGGAAGTGACACCACGGATGGTACAAGCACTTCTGGAGTATGCTACATGTACAACCACTGTCTGTTTGACTGGCTGTGCAAGAAGCAGACGACAGTTAGCCTAAGTTCCTGTGAAGCAGAACTCAATGCTCTATCATTTTCACTCATGGATTGTGAATGGTTGATGCAACTGTTTAAGGACATCGGGGTTTCTGTGAAATGTCCTATACAAGTGTATCAAGACAATAGATCTTGTTTGGCTTTGCTGAACTCGGTGAGTTGCAAGCAAAGAACCAAGTACTTGCAGATTAAGCTACATCGTGCAAGAGAGTGTATTCAGAAAGGACTCATTCAGGTGTCCTACATGCCAGGAAATGAAATTTCTGCTGATCTGTTGTCTAAGGTTGTTAACAGAGAACAACTTAAGGTTTACGTACAAAGGTTGCAATTGGGTTGAACCACAGGTACTACAGGTTACACGGAAAGGGGGAGGATGTTAGGATATTTCCGTTCCACCTTCAAAGGGAGCAGGATGTTTGTGTCACAGCCTGCGTATTTCCTGTCTCACAGGATGTTTCTGTTGTGTCGTTGCTTTCGTTTCTTACTTCTTGCCTGATCATACCGATGCAGGCGGTCATGGTTTCTTTGTTCTGACCAACGCTGAATAAACTTGGAAAAATGCTCTCCTGCTGTGCATCTTTTGCTTTGTGAATTCTCCTGATAGAGTGTGCACCAGCCTAAGAATGTGGCAATCTATTCTTGAGGCTTCGTGTCGCTAATTGCTGATACTGCGTGTCTACGGGAGATCGATGGATCGTCCGGCAGCCGGCTTGGGGCTAAGATGGACTTTGTCTCCCTGGCAGTATCCCAACACTAAATAGGGCCGGCCACGCCCCCCGGACAGCCCATTGGCTGGCTGGGTGGATGACGCGGCCGAGGATTCCCCTGATCTCGCAGGGGCCGGGAATAGCCCCCGTGCACGTGGGGTGGGCGTGAAGCCTGCAACCTCACCTCCTCCGAAGCTCGGAAGTGGCTTTAACGAATCAACTTGTGCTTTTAACTGCCAACTGTATTATCAAAGTTCCTCTAGAGGGTCCCTTGGCTCGGCTCCCACAGCTCCCTCAGCTCTGGCTCCCACTGGGTTTACTGCCACCAGCACTTGACCTTCCATGGCTGCTTACTGCTGTCTGTCGGTGTGTGGGAGTTTTGAGTCGAGTCAAGCTGTCAGGTTTAGCGCTTCTCCCACACAAGACACAGAACACTGGCAGTTTAAGTAGCTGAGGTTTATTTCTCAATAACAGGCTTACAGCAGTCCAAGCTTCCACAACTCATCCTTCGCTGTCAGAGTCAGTTGACTTGACTGGCTTCTGACCCCTCCCAAGGCGAGATATACGCCACGTCCTCCCCCGCCTCCTGCTGGCCCACCTCTGCTCTAATCGCTTGCTCCGCCTCCTACTTCTGGGCGACTCAGGTACAGCCAATTCCTCTTCCTCTGGAGATTCCTCTCTGCTGGGCGTGTCCTTGACATCCTGTTAGTTTGCTCTCTCTATTTTTTTCACTGTCTTCCATGTCCTGGTTTAGCTCAGCAAACATTTCCAAAAATTTCACTCTTAGATTCTGGATCTTGTCTTGAACATCTCCTTTCCCCTGGTGTTGTTCCAACCCCTCTCTTTTTTGTTGCCATTTTACTATTTTTATAAACATAATTTTTCGAGTCTTGGACACTTTTAAAATCCTAATTTCCAGATTAATGAATTGTATAAGTTAGACAAGAAAAATGGTTTTGCATCAGAAAAAAACAAATTGGAAATGGAGTTGTTAGATACGAATGTTTAAAACCTATCTAAAATGTAAAATTTATTATTGGAGTGGCATACAAAGGATGAACAAGTTAAATCTGTGATGATAGATTGGACAAGAGATGTTGGACACAATATAATGTTTGAAGATTGGGAAAGGTTGTGGAAGAAAGGGGTCAAGTTTACTGCATGCACGGTGTTAAAGGAAAACGTTATAAAAATGATGTATAGATGGTACTTAACCCCTGTAAAACTAGCAAAGATTTACCACAAGATTGATCTATGTTGGAAATGTAAAGAAAAAGAAGGTACCTTTTACCATATGTGGTGGACGTGTCCCAAGGTGAAAGACTTCTGGGAAAAGATTTATAATGAATTGGAAAAAAATGTTGAAATATACATTTATTAAGAAACCAGAAGTCTTTCTACTTGGAATAATAGGTTTGGAATTGCCCAAGAAAGATGTTATATTTTTTTTTCTATGCCACAACTGCAGCTAGAATTTTGCTGGCCAAAAAATAGGAAACTACAAGAAGTACCAACAGTGGAGGAATGGCAGATGAAGATGATGGACTTTTTGGAGCTAGCCGACCAGACCAGAAGAGTCTGCGACCAGAAGGAGGAGGAGTATCAAGAGGAATGGAAGAAATTTAAAGATTATTTAGTTAAATATGTTAAGATAACTTAAATAGAATTACTTGTGAGTAACAGATTGGCCTAGGATTTAAATATGTGATATTGTAGAATACCATGGATAGAAGTCAAAATGAATAGTAAGAAAGATGTTAATTGAGCAAGTAAATTTTATATGAAAATAGTGTTGGAAAACTGCTACAATGAACTATATGGAAACTCAGCTAGGGGGATTTGAGGAAGTCACCCAACAATAACAAAAGTGGGATTATAACAGTTAGGATAAATGTTTGTTTGTTTGTTTTTTGATATTGTTATGTTTTTCTTGTTTGTTGCTATGTATGTTGTAAAATTTGGAAAACCAATATTTTTTTGGAAAAAAAAATCAAATCCTAATTTCCGAATTGCAATTTTTGAAGCTTCCAATAGGTGTCACCAGTTCTATAAAAACAAAGAGAAAAGAGAAAAAAACAAACTAAAAAGAACTGCAATTGCAGTTATCCCGTTCACCAAATTCGGCATTCTGCGAAATGACTACCTGGCCACGTCCTAATATAAAACTGAAGGAATGGGTTTCCCAAAACCCAAAACTGACTGTGCAGGCAGTTTTAAACTGCACCAAAATCCCTATTTTTCCTTAGCTAAAATCCATTAACTTGAGCTCTGAGTCAATGTATATATATTTTTAAAAAAATGATGTTTATTAAAAGTTTAAAGTTACAGAAAAAAGTAAGAAAAAAAAGAGAAAAGAAAAAAAGTCAACAATACAAATCAATACATATAAAAAAGAACAAAACACACAATACATCAAAACAAAAACAAAAACGAAAACAAAAGCAATTAAAAACAGATCCAATATTTCCATATCTTTATCTTTCATTAACTTGTTTCATCGACCTCCTCACACCTCCCTTTTTTGTATTCTAGTTATTAATTATTTCAGCAAATCCTTTCCATCTTTCACTATTTCCTGTCATTTAATTATCTTAATTTATTTTAATCTTATCTTACCATAAAAAACCCTAAAACTTAAAACTTATTTGTACATAACTCCTTATAACATTTCTACTAAAGCCGTATAGTTTCATTCCAACATTTTTCTAACACTCATTAATTTTACAATATTTTTCTAAATAAAATTTTAAACTTTCTTCCAATCTTCATCCACCATCTCTTCTCCCTGGTCTCGGGTTCTGTCAGTCCTTTCTATCCATTCCATATAGTCCATCAACCTGGTGATCTTCTGTCCGAGGCTCTTAATTCTTTTCCATGTCCCTTCTGCAGATCTTCTTCATATTTATACCTGCACTTTACTTTGTCTTCTGCTGATCTTGTTCTTAAATTCCTTCCTTTGGCACTGAGGAGTAGATCTCGGGGAGACTCCAACCTAACAATGTCTTTGTCCCTTCTCAACAGATCAGCCCACTCTCCATAGTCAGAACCAAAATCCAAAAGATATTTCAAAGCATGTTTCAAAGTCCCTCCAAAGTTAAAGGCCCCCACAACTCCAATCTCCCCCTGGCCCAAAACCAGACCCCAAAAGCCAGAACATCCCTGCATAGGGGGATCTATCCAACTTTCCATCTCCAATCCAAACGGGACTCCATCTCTCCAAATCTGGCTTTCTCCAGATTCGGTCATCAAAACAACAGCTTATGTTCCTGCAAGGCCGCGGCTCTCTCCACTTGCATCACTTGAGGTTCAACAACAACCTCCTCCTTTGTCTTCTCCACAGCCTGCCCTGTCAAAGCAGATTCCTGGGTCAGTTCCTGAGCAGCCTCTGTATAAGTGTTCACTTTCTGTCCCCGATCAGTCCTTTTTTGTCCAAAATTGTCAATTATATTAGTCATCAAATCCATCTTCTCATGAAGCTGTTCCAATAAAGCACTTGTCTTGCAAAAAGCAATCACTAAGGCTTCTTCTGTCCATATTCTTGTCCAAGGTCAATGTCTAGTTCTCACGGTCTTTAATCTCTGCAGCTGGAGAGTTCCCCAGATCCACTCCTGCAACAGTTTCAAAAGCTCCCTCTAGGGGAAACAATTTCTATTTGTATCCGTCCTTTTAAAAGCAGATCCAGCAACAAAGTTACTTTCGTTTTTCAAATATTTTGCTCCTTTTAAGTGCAAAAGGAAACATTGGAATCAATATGTTTCTCTTATTTAACTATCTGTCAACATACGTTTTATTCACAGTCAATGAACTTTCCCAAAACGTCTGTCTTCCTGGCAGCCTGTTCCCAGGTTCAAAACGGTGGAAATTTATCTTTCTTTACTTTCTCTCCTGCAGGTTTGAACAATCTAAAATTTCCCCCCTCTTCTCCTGCTTCCAAGGGGGGTTTAGTAATTTTAGCTGATGGAGATTTAAACCTTTACAAAAGACTTTCCAGACTTTAGCTTGCAATGTCTTTGCTTCAATCTATTTACAAAAGCGGAAGGCGGACTTCCTGTTTAGAACCTTCCCGCTTCGGTGCCAAATTAAGATGTTTAATAATCCAATTTTCCGTTCTACTCACAGGTAGTTGTTTAAAGTCCAATTGTCCACAGGAAAAAAGTCAGCGCTCTCCGGCAATAGCAATGCGACTTCACTCCGTGAAAAGAGCAGTCGATTCGAAGCACCACGCCGCTCACCCCACGTCGCTCCGGATCCCCGAAACCGGGTTTCCCCGCGAGTAGGGGAGGCGCAAAAGGTGCCAGCCGAATCCCACGTCCACAGGCTTCTCCCGCCTGTGGTTTTTGATGGGTCTCCGCCTCGCCGTGGTGGTCCAGACCCTGATTTCCACGAAGCGGATTCCTCCCGATCAGAGGAAATCCGCCATTGCCGGAGGCGCTAACCCGGAAGTCCGCTCTGAGTCAATGTATAAACAAAAACCCGGCTGTGCTCAAAGCTCTCTCCCTTATCAGTCTATGACGGCAATGAGTGACCTTGCCAAGTTCCAGCAGAGCAGGGATGATGCGTCTGTGCCTTATCTCATATCCTGACCACAAAGAACACAGACCCACATCTGGGAATAACGCCAGAGTGTGTTCTTGGAGATGGTGACCTCTGGCTCCAAGATAGGAGTAGGAACAGGAATATCCTTTTATGGTCAGGAGTGCAGGAAGGAAATCCCTTTTATGGTTAAGAGTGCCGGAACATGGTTAAGAAGAGCAGGAACATCTGTGATGTCAACCTACGTGTACAAGCTGACGTGGCTGAGGAAAGGGGAAAGGGTGTCTGGAGGATATATACACTGCATGAAACTTGTCATTTCTTTGGACTTGCTGTGGACTCACCACGCAAGTGCCTTCTGCTATCCGGAGAGCAGAATAAACTCTTTCTTTGAACCAACCCTTGGTGTCATTTGATTTCCTTCCTCCTGTCTGGGAGCAACGCAGATCCAATCAGTGAACTGCAATAAGGCTACAAAACGATAATGCTTGCCGGAACTGACGAAGCGTAGCTTCCTGGTTTTAGGCTCACCTTTGCGTCTTTGAGACTTCGGAATATGAACAAATGCTCAACTTCCCCAAACATGAAGTCCTGAATAATCTGGTTCCTCTCCAAAAAGCATTCTGTAGGGGATATAATCCATGGCAGTAGTGAAAGTAGGATTTACCAGAAAATTTGCAATGAGAGCTTTTCCCCAAAGCTTTCCATCCTTTTGTAACCCCAGCATCAGTCAACAGACTGTCCTTTGCAATCTGTAGGACACCTGCACGTCTTTCTGCAATTCCATTCTGCCAAGGACGATTAGGACATGAGAGGCGATGTGTGATCCCATGGCATTTAAGCCACGCCTGAAAATGGTTACTAAAATATTCCCCTCCTCTGTCTGACTGGAGCTGAATTACTGGCCTTTGGAATCATTTCTCTGCCCACACCTTCCAGGACTTAAAAGCTTCAGCACACTCTGACTTATTTTTCAATAAATATAACCATGAATATCTCATTTTATCATCTACAATAATTAGGCCAAATTTAGATCCTCCTTCACTTTCTGGAAAAGGGCAAATTAGATCTGAATGAACAAGTTGCAAAGCATGTGCAGAAATTCTATCACTTCTTCCAGAAATTGGTTGCAACTTGGATTTTGCTTGTTTACAAACAGCACAATCAAGATACCTGTTGCATTGTTTAACAGTTAAACCTTCACATATTTTCTGCATTTTCTCCAGGTATTGGAAACTTGTATGCCCCATTTTTCTATGTAAAACATGGATACAGTTTTTATGTGGGCAATTCATGTTTTGTTTACGCATGTCAGTTGTCAACACATTATCCTGTGTAGAATTGGGTCTCTTTACAACCTGGCTACTGGGCTGTAAAGGCTGTAATAAATACAAGCCATTCACCACCTTTGTAGAAGCAGTTGCCTTGCCCTGTTTCTTAACAACACACTCTTTATCAGCAAAAGTGACTTCAAACCCAACTTTTGTAAGGCATGAAACTGATAACAGAGAACATTCCAGTTGCTTAAAATACAACACATCTTTCTGCTCCGTATTTAGACATGGTAGAAAACACGTACCTATTCCAGAAATTGGACAATGTCGCCTATCTGCAAGACAAATACTGTCCTTGCCTGGCGGCAATTTAGTGAATTATAAAACAGTCAGGTGTGTTCATTATTATTCTGGCAGAGCCAGAGTCCAAAATATAGCTGTCTGGTAGAAGTTTCTTCTCCTCTCTAACGATGGCCGAAACAAATTGGGTCCGCTTCTCTCTTGCATACTTCTGTCCCTTTGATGATCTGTGGACACTGTGTTCTGCTTCATTAGGTGTCAGCTTCATTCCGGAGCTGACAGAGGCTGGGAATCTAAGCAAGCCAAGGGAGATAAGGACACTGGAATGTGAAATGGAATGTGAGAGGGAGGAGGGAAAGCCGAGTGGCATAGCTTCAGAAAAATTCAGAGAGCAAGCTGATGATAGCTCAGAGATAGAAGATGAGAAGCCGGGAATAGCCAGCCCAAAAACTCGAAGGCACGAAAAGGTCAGTGAGAGGAGGGAAAAAGAGCGGAAGTGAAAGGGTTTTTTCCTCTGTTGGAAGAAGAGGAAGGGGCGGAGTTTAGACTCGGCAACTGCAAACTTGGAATCAGACACGGAGTGAAGGAGCTCCGGAGTGATTTATGTGTTTGAGCAATAAACCTGAGATAATTACTGCCGGTATCTCGCTTCTGTGGGAGAGCCAAGCCATTACATTAGGGTTATTCGCCCCCCCCTGGGAGTTTCACACAGCAATCTTTCTTCACGTGTCCCAGATTGCCACAGCGATAACATTTCCTCGCGCTCATGACATGATCTGTAAAGTGTTCATTGGCCCCATTTCCTCCCAAGAATCTGCGTCTCTGGTTGCCAGGGCGAATGGAATTTATTCAGTCTACATTTTCACTTTGCTTCTCTAAACATTTTTCATATTCTTCCTGTAAGTGTGCTATTACATAGTCTATTGATAAATCCTCCTGCCTCATGCTTTCAAGAGAGGCTATTACAATATTATAACTTGGTGGGAAACTCAATAGTAAAATATAAACTTGATCCAGATCTGGAAATCTCTTACCTCTCCTTTGTAACTGGAGGAATAGCATGCACAGAGTCTGGAGGTGTGTATTCAAACACCCACCTTCAGGTAAAACAGTCCTGTAAAGTATCTCTAATGGTTATGGGGTTGCTCGTGCGTAAGTTGCCGCCACTCCTGGGTAGGTGGCCTGGTTAAACCTTTCCTGGCTGGACAGCCCCTCACTTCGTGGCTGCTCAGTCGCTGGCAGAATCCGACAGTGGGCGTTTCTTCAACCTTTTCCAACATAAAAGTTGTTTGACGCCCAGTCTCCTTCTAGCCTCCCTGCGCGGAAGCCTTCTGCGCAGGGTGGGCGTGGGTAGCGGAGGACCTGTGCTCTCTCCGCTGGTGTCCAGTGAAGAGTCTCGGAGCCTGCTCTCCGCTTCCCCCATTGGCCCCCCTCCATCCCTGGTGTCGTGCTGAATTTCTTCCCCAACAGGAGACCTGCCTCTCTCCCTACTTGGCCCCTCTCCAGCATCGTCGTGGAGCCTCTCCTCCTCCTCTCGTTCCGATGGCAGTTCCCTGACATCCATCTCCCCCCCAGAACCCCCTCCACCCCCGGCCCCACCTCTGGATCCAACTTCGTCCCGGTCCTCGGCCGACGATGCGGGAAATCCTCGGAAGGAGCTGTCGCTATCCTCAGAGGATTCAAAACCCGCTTCCCACCCTCTCTGATCTCTCCTCGCGGGGTGGGCCTCCCAGTTTGAATCCTCCCTCTCCGATGCTTCTCCTCCCTCCTCTTCGGAGTCAGGAAAACCCTCGAACTCCTCCTCGTCATCGGTGGTGCCAAATTGCTCCTCCCAGAATCTCGCTGGTGGTTTTGGTTTGCATGGGAACCGACTGTGGAACTCTTCCACTAGATACCCGTCATTGATTGCCTCCGCGGGAACCCACGTGTCTTCAGACCGGGGTTCCCCCTCCCAAGTGACCAAGTACTCTACTCTGCACCCCCGCCACCTGGAATCGAGTATTTCCGTGGCTTGGTTGTGGTGTTCTTTCTCCTCTACTTGCGGGTGTGTGGTGACTTCCCCCTCCCGTCCCGGGAATTCCCGCCCCTCCCTGTACGGAGAGAGTAGGGACCTATGGAACACCGGGTGTAACTTCATGCTGTCCGGCAGCTTGAGCCTATATGCCACGGGGTTCACCTGCTGTGTTACCTCAAAAGGTCCCAGTCGCCTCGGCTGCAACTTCTTGCACCCTCCCTTAAAGGGTAACCCTCGAGTTGACAACCACACCCGGTCCCCCACCCGTATGGTCTCCCCTTCCCGATGGTGCTTGTCTGCCTGCCTCTTGTAAATTTCTTTGGCCCTCTCCAAATTCATCTGGAGTTGCTGGTGCAAGGCCTCCATTTCTTCCACAAACTGCTCTGCTGCAGGTACGCTCCACCCTTCCTCCCCTCTCCCCGGGAAGGCCCGGGGGTGACACCCATAATTGGCCATGAACAGGCTCATTCCCGTGGATACATGTTCAGTGTTATTGTACGCAAATTCCGCCAGCGCTAGTTTCTCTACCCAATCGTTCTGTCTCTCGCTGACGTAGCAGCGTAGGTATTGCTGGAGTATACTGTTCGCTCGTTCCGCTTGTCCGTTGGTTTCCGGGTGTCTCGCCGTCGACAACCCCACCTCGACCTGCAGCAAGCTCATGAGCTTCCTCCAGAACCTTGAAGTAAATTGTTTCCCGCGATCTGAGATGACCCTCAAGGGAGTCCCATGCAACCTGAATATGTGATCTACAAACAATCTGGCCGTTTCCTCTGCTGTCACCGCATGCGAGCAAGCTATAAAATGGCACATTTTTGTCAGTAGGTCGCCTACTACCATGACTGCTGTCTTCCCTCTTGATTTGGGCAAATCAGTCATAAAATCTATGGAGACCACCTCCCAGGGTCTTCCCGGTGTAGGTAAAGGTTCCAGTAGCCCTGCAGGTGCCGCCCTCTCCCCCTTTGCCCTCTGGCAGCGGTCGCACCCCCGTACGTACTCCCGTACATCTTCCCTCACCCTTGGCCACCAGAACTGCCTGGTGACAAGCAGCATGGTCTTGTGCTGACCAAAGTACCCTGCTGTTGGGTTGTCGTGGAGTTGCTTGAGTACCCTTCCCCTCAATGTCTCCCCTGGTACGTACAGCGCTCCCTTATAGTACAGTACCCCTTCCTTTTCCTCAAATTCTCCTTGGTTTTCCCTTCCTTCCCGTAGTGCCCTGATTTTAGTTTGGGCGAACTCGTCGTCCCTGGTGAGACCGGCCAGTTCCCGTTTCCCAACCAACACTCCCCCCCCCACACCCATCTGTCCTCGGGGAACACGTGTCAGGCTTCCGGCGGTCCCTCTCCTTCCATGTACTCCGGCTTCCGGGAGAGAGCATCGGCTCTAACATTCTCCGCTCCCGGCACATACCGGATCTCGAAGGAAAACTTGGAGAACTCTTGTGCCCATCGAATCTGTCTCTGGTTGAGTACTCGCGCAGTCCTCCAGTATTCCAAGTTCTTGTGATCCGTGCAAACCTGGATCTTGTGCCACGCCCCTATCAACAGATGTCTCCACCGGCGAAACGCAGCATAGATAGCTAGCAGTTCGCGGTCATACACCGTGTAGTTCTGCTCCGACTTGTTCAGCTTCCTCGAGAAAAAGGCGCACGGCCTCCACTCCTGCTGGGTTCCGGGCTGCAAATGTACGGCTCCTATGGCCCTGTCTGACGCGTCGGTCTCTAGCCTCATGGGCTTCTCCAGATCCACTTGCAGGAGTTGCTCTTCCGACGCGAATGCTTTCTTTAGGCTTTCAAAGGATCGCTGGGCCCCTTCCGTCCAGACGAACTTCTTTTTGCTGCTGAGACAGTCTGTGATGGGTGCTGTCAAATGAGCGAAGTTCTTGATGAACTTCCTGTAAAAGTTGCTGAACCCTAGGAACCTCTGCACGTCCTTCCGGGTCTTGGGGCCTTCCATTCCAGTACCGCCTGCACCTTGCTGGGGTCCATAGCTAGACCCTTGTCTGACAACTTGTACCCCAGAAACTCGACCTCCCTTGTGTGAAATTGGCATTTTTCCAGCTTGACCCACAACTGGTGCCTCTGCAGTCTCTTTAGCACTTCCCTGACGTCCTTGACATGTTGCTTCTCATTGTCAGAATAAATTAAGACGTCGTCCAAGAAGGCTACGCAGTTTTTGTACAGCAGGGACCCCAACACGTGGTGCATGAAAGCTTGAAAGCAGGCGGAGCCGGACTGTAATCCGAATGGCATAACTAAGTATTCGAAGGCTCCCAGGGAGGTGAACATGGTGGTTTTCCATTCGTCCCCCTCCCTCATACTGATCAAATTGTATGCCCCCCTGAGGTCCAGCTTGGTAAAAAATTTTCCCCTGCCTCACCCGTGTTAAAATGTCGTCAATCCTGGGCATTGGGAAGGTCACGGGTTCTGACACCAGGTTGACGCCCCGGTAGTCCACAACGAGCCTGGGCTGATTTGTATCCTTTTTGTCCACAAAGAACACCGGACTGCCCCCCACCGCCTTTGATTCTCTTATGAAACCTGTTTTCAAGTTCTTGTCGATAAATTCCCGCAACTCCTGCATCTCCCTGTCTGACATGGCATACAGTTTACCCACTGGCAGCTGAGCCCCTGGGAGTAGGTTGATTTGGCAGTCAAAGGGCCTATGGGGGGGTAGCCTATCCGCCTCCTTCTCGCTGAAGACCTCCTGCAGGTCAGCATATTGGGGTGGCACCTTCCCTTTTGGCTCCACCGCCATTCCCGCCACCCTGGCCACTGTCATCCTTGGGGTTTCCCCCCCATGCAATGTTCCAAGCAGTAAGCTGACCCAAAGGTGACTGTCCGCTGATGCCATGCCACTACAGGATCATGCAGTGACAGCCAGCTCATTCCCAGTATTATTGGGGGTCCTGCCAGTGTGGCTACGTGAAAGGCAACGGTCTCCATGTGCCGGGAAACCCTCATTCTCATTGGCGGGGTCTGGTGCGTCACTTCCCCTCCCAGAAGTTCTCTGCCATCTATGGTGGTCACTTGCAAGGGGAAATCCAGGGGCAGCAGGTGGAGTTGGTGTGCCAGAGCGAAGTCCTTGCTAAAGAAATTGCAGGAGGTGCCTGAATCCAGCAGCGCCTTAACCTTGACTGGGTGCCCATTCGGGAGTTCTAGCACCACTTCTATGGCTATTGCTGCCTTGGGGGGGTCTGGCTGGGGCACTTCTATTAGTTGCTGGCCTGGCTGCTGTGCCCGCTGATCGGCAGCCAAGCGTTGGCGTTTCCCTGCCCCTGCCCATTTTCCTCCTCCTCCCCCTCACCAGCGGCTCCCACCATTCCTTGCCAGGCCTTTCTTTGAGGGCAGACCCTGGCAAAATGTCCTGGCCGTTGGCAGAGGTAACACTTCTTGGTGGTTTTCCAATCCTTTCCCTCCTTTTTGCGACCTTCACCGGAGTTTGAAACCTCTCTCTCGCGCGGTCCATCTATCTCCATTGGTTCAGCCGGCTGGGGAGACTGCCTCAGTATTTCAGGAATGCGGTAGTCATGGCAACGTTCCCCTCTCCCTCCGCACTTCTCCTCCGCCCGCGCTTCCTGGCGTAATCCAATCGCAAGCACAGCCTTGGTCAGCTGATCCATTGACTGCGGGCGGGGCGCGCGGGAAAGCTCGTCCTTCACCGTTGGGGACAACCCCTCCTCAAACAACATTTGAATGGGCGCCGAGTCTAGATCCCACCCGAGCCGGTGGATCAACATCGCAAAATGCGACCAGTACTCTCTAACTGATTGGCTCCCCTGCTTGCACCCCATCAGTTCCCGGCGAGTCACATTTTGCTCCAATTGGCTGGAGTACATTGCATCCATCGCGCCAAAAAATTTCCTAAGGTCCTTCAAGGCAGTGTTTTGCGTCGCCATTAGGGGCCTGACCCATTCCCAGGCGCCATCCTGTAGATGCCCAATGACATATGCTACCCTCTCCCCATCATCAGCAAAGTCACTATGCTGCAGTTCCAAAGCATACTCTATTTCCGCCCGGAACGCGTTATAGTCTTGGGGCTTCCCCCCAAACTTATGTACCAGTCCCGGTACCTTCCTTGCGACGGGGGTGGTTCTGACCTGTCCATCCTGCGCCCGCCTTTCTTCTAGCCGCGCCGTCAGCAGAGCTACATGCCGTTCCAAATCTCGGTTCCTCTCCACCAGATTTTGCACTCCAGCTGCCTGCTCCGTGGCGCCTGCTCCCCCGGTTTGGCTCATGGTGCTGCCTGCCTGTCGCTGCGCACAAGCAACTTCAGGGACTGTCGGATTGCTCTAATGGTTATGGGGTTGCTCGTGCATAAGTTGCCGCCACTCCTGGGTAGGTGGCCTGGTTAAACCTTTCCTGGCTGGACAGCCCCTCACTTCGTGGCTGCTCAGTCGCTGGCAGAATCCGACAGTGGGCGTTTCTTCAACCTTTTCCAACATAAAAGTTGTTTGACGCCCAGTCTCCTCCTAGCCTCCCTGCGCGGAAGCCTTCTGCGCAGGGTGGGCGTGGGTAGCGGAGGACCTGTGCTCTCTCCGCTGTATCTGGAGGAGACGATCCCAATATTATTTGGCAGAGTCCAGATCTGCAATATGTAAGACCTGTGGTTCCTCCAGAGCCAACAAAATATGAGGTCTGGTTCTATCATTTTCTTTTTAAAAATATATATTTTATTTTCAGTTTTTTAAGATAACATTATTTCCATACACTCCAAACATTTTTCAATACATTACTGGGATTATACAAACCCCTCAGACTTCCCTCCATCCCCCCCCCCCCGGTTTCCAAATTCAACCCTCTTTTCTTGCATACAATTATATTTATCCATTCTATTTCATCTCTTTATTTTCTACTTTAGTTCATATTACTTCATAAATGTTATAACAATCCTGCTTATGTTTCTAAGTAACTACAGTGGTTTTTAACTTATTCTACAAATTTTCTCCATTCATGGTTAATTTTTTAATCTTGGTGTCTGATCTTCACAGTCATCTTTGCCATTTTGGCATAGTCCATCATTTTGGTAATTCATTCTTCTTTTCTTGGGACTCTCTCTTCCTACACATCTGGGCTAACAACATTCTTGCAACTGTTGTTGCATACATAAATAGTATTTTTAAATCTTTTGAAATTTCTTCTATTAAACCTAGTAAGAAGGCTTCTGGTTTTTTAATAAATGTTACCTTAAACATTTTTTTCAGTTCATTATATATCATTTCCCAGAAGCCCTTTGCTACCTTACATGACCACCACATATGATAGAAAGTACCCTCCCTATCCTTACATTATCCATAAATTTGATGTGTTTTTGTACATTTTTGCCAACTTTACTGGAGTCAAATACCAATGGTACATCATTTTCATATAGTTTTGCTTCAATGCACAAGGCGTGAATTTTAAGTTCTCTTTCCACAACCTCTCCCATAAATTAATTGGTATATTATAACCTACTTTCTTTGCCCAATGTATCATCACAGCTTTTACTTCTTCATCCTTTGTCTCCCATTCCAACAGTAGTTTATACATTCTTGATAATTATTTATCATTATTTTCCAGTAATTCTTTTTCAAACCTTGAAAATTCCTTCCCAAAGCCCACTCCTTTACCACACCTGAATTTATCATTGAGTTGGTGATATTGTAACCAATCTGTTAACAAATGCTTTATATCATTAAATTCTTTCCATTTTAATTTGTTTTCAACCTCTTTCAGCAACTCTTTATAAGTCGCCCATTCTCCTTTCATGTTGACTTTTTTAACAGATATCACTTCTAATAGGGAAAGCCACCATGGCGTTTTATTTTCCAACAAGTTTTTATACTTTTTCCATACTTGATAAATTGATTTTCTTATAACGTGGTTCAGAAATCCCTTGTGTACTTTCGTTTTCCCACACCACAAGTAAGCATGCCAACCATATCTATTATCATGCCTTCCAGATCCAGTACCTCTGTATTTTTTAGTAATACCCATTCTCATAGCCAGCAGAGACAGAATGCTTCATAGTATAATTTCAAATCTTGCAGGGAGAATCCACCCCTATCTTTAGCGTCTGTTAACAATTTATATTTAATTCTGGGCTTTCCCCCCTGCCAGACAAATTTAGAAATATATTTTTGCCACTGTTTAAAGTGTTCTGCTCCTCTGACCACCGGTATTGATTGGAATAAAAATAACATTCTTGGCAATACGTTCATTTTATCACTTAGATTCTTCCCCACAAAGACAAGTTCATCCTTCCAAATACTTCCATATCTCTATTTCTTTCCAAACTTATAAATAGTTATCCTTAAAAATATTTATATTCTTAGTTGTTAACCATACCCCTAGATATTTCACCTTCTTTTCTACCACCAACTCTGTAACTTGTATGAATTCATTTTTCTTTTGTTCTGTCATATTCTTTAACAATACTTTTGTTTTAGTTTTATTAAGTCAACCAGCTACTTGCCCCAACTGAGTAATTTTTTCTAACACCCTTGAAATATTTTCCAAGGCGTCCTCAACAGTTATTACCAGGTCCTCTGCAAATGCTTTCGATTTGTATGATTTGCACCCTACTGTGATTCCTTTTATATTATCATCCATTCTTATATTTCTCACTAGTGTTTCCAAAGTCAAAATAAATAGTAATGGAGACAGGGGACAACCCTGTCTTGTTCCCGTAGTTATTTTGCATTTTTCTGTTATAACGTTATTAACTTTGCTTGCTGTTCTGAATAGATTGCATCTATTCCATTCATAAAAGTCTGTGCAAAATCCATCATTTCAATTGTTTTTTTCATACACATCCAGGAGACGTTGTCAAATGCCTTCTCTGCATCTACAAACATTAATGCCGCCTGTTTTTCATTCCTCACCTCCAAATATTCTATTACGTCCTGCCATTATGCTGGCAAAAAGTTTATAATTGTTATTTAGCAGAGAGATTGGCCTATAGTTTTTAACTGATAATAAGTCTGTATCTTGTTTTGGTATTAATGTGAAATACGCCTCTTTCCACGATTATGAAAGTTCAAAATTTCAAACTATTATTCACTACTTCTTTCAATGGTTCTGTCCTAGACTGTAGTAATTTCTTATAATATTTACCCGTCAACCCATCCGGGTCCAGTGATTTTCCTAATTTTGCTTGATTAATAGCTTGTTGCAATTCATTTGTTGTTATTAATGCATTCAAATTAACCTGTTTTTCTTTTGGGATTTTTGGTAAGTTATTATTCAGTAAATATTCCTCTATTTTGTTTTTATTCTCTTTGCCGTCTCTAAACAAATTTGAATAGAACCTCACAAATTGTTTTCTTATGTCTTTTGGATTATCTATTATTTTTCCTCCAACATTCAGTTTTGATATTATACTCATTGTCTGTTTTTTCTTTAGTTGCCATGTCAATAATTTTCCTGGCTTAGTTGCATATTCAAAATTCTTTTGTCTTAATCTTGTTATCTTCCATTCTATTTCTTGGGTCACTAGAATTGAAAATTGTGATTGTAACATTTTTATACTTTGTTTTATTTATTTCTTATTGGGTTCCTTTGTCAGTTCTCTTTCTTTTTTGATTAATTCTTCCAAGACCTCTCTCTCTCTCTCTCTGCTTCTCTTACTTTTTTCTGATAAGCACTTTGCTGTATAAAGAAGCCACTCATCATGGCTTTGCTAGCGTCCCACACCACTTTTATGCCTGACCCCTGGTTAAGGTTTATTTCAAAATAGTCCTTCATAATTTTTCCCGCCTTCTCCTTAGTTGATTGATTGTCCAGTAAGCCTTTATTTAATCTCCATTTAAATGTTGAGTTATATTCTCTTTTTAATTCCAGATATACTGGATTATGGTCCAAAAGAGTCCTAGGTTGTATTTCTGTCCTTTTTGATTTTATCACTAATTCTTCTCTAACTGTTGAAGAGCAGACACATAGGCATGATGTATACGAAGATCAATTGTAGCAAATATTGAGATCAGTGGAATCGGACAGCAGTGCATCTCCCTTACTATTATTATTGTTGTTGTTAATGGGACATGGATCACTTGCATTCCTACAGACCCACAAGCGGAGTCTATCAATAAGAGTCATTGTGGTGCTAAAACAAATGATATTTTTGGTTTCAACTCAGCTATTTTGCTGTGTCAATCCCATAACACAGCTATAGAAAGTTTCAATGATACTGTGAATTGGTGGGGTTGGGAAGACTTGAAGGGAACATGATGTGGGTTCAGAATGTTTTGGAGTGCCTATAAGGATACAGATGCAGCTGCTGAAGGTGGAAGTTTGCCTCACGTCAGTCAGGCACCCACAGACAAATGGAGAGTTGGAAAGGACAAACGTGACCTTGCAGCAGTACTTGAGATGTTACATGAACTATCAACAGAACAATTGGGTCGACAAATTGACCTTAGTGGAGTTTGCATACAACAACGCTCTGCACTCGTCTACACAACAGTCTCCCTTTGCATGCCTGGGAAGACATCCCCGCTCTTTTCCAGGACAGGAAAACAACATGTCAGTCCCAGCCGTGGAACATCTGGCAGAGCAATTGGCAGCTCTACACAGCTTACTACGAGAGCAGCTGGAACGGGCGAAAGACACATATAAGAAGAAGGCAGATAAGTATAGACAACAAGGCAAGGATATAAGGGTAGGGGACCAAGTGTGGGTGTCTATGAAAGATTTGCCTACAAATGGTGGGGCCATTTGAAGTAGTGGAACAAATTAGCCCTGTGTCATTCAGGCTTTGTTTGCCTGCCTCCATGAAGATACACCCTGTATTCCATAGGTCCTTATTGTCACCCATGAACCCTGCACACCCGTATCAAGTGCCCAAGGAGGCACCCCCCCATCATTGTGGAGGGTGAAGAGGAATATGATGTGGTAAAGTTGCTGGATGGGAAGGATATTGCAATATTTAGTATCTTGGAAAAGTTATGGGAATGAGGGAACTTCTTGGGAGGATTCAAAAAATGTGCATGCCCCTAGGTTACAAGTAGAATTCCACTGCAGGTACCCCAGCAAGCCCAAACCAAGAGGGTGGAAGGAGGAGGAGGAGGCGGTGGAAGAAGATGAAAGTGAGGCTAAAGTGGGGGGGTGGCATAGTGGGGAACTCTCAAGAGGAGGAGTAGGAAGAAGAAGAAGAAGAAGAAGAAGAAGAAGAAGAAGAAGAAGAAGAAGAAGAAGAAGGAGGAGGAGGAGGAGGAGGAGGAGGAGGAGGAGGAGGAGGAGGAGGAGGAGGAGGAGGAGGGAGGAGGACTGGTGGGAAAGCATAGACAGGGACCCTCAGCAGGAGAGGGAGCATGAGGAGGATGGCGACGATTATAAGGGAGGGGGTGGTGTCGTGAACACACCATCCAAAAGCCAAGACGTACTGCCTGAAATCGAAAGCAGGCAGACGTCTTGTATGCTGTTATCAAGCCAGCTGCCGGCCGCCTGACAGTAACCCGTATGGAATCTATTCTTCTGGCTGACCAATTTGGCTCTGAGAAATGTGTGAACTGTCTTTCAAATGGGTGTTTGAATCTCCATATGTCTTTCAATTGAAAATTTCCCACCAAGTTGAAAAAGGTTTTGGGTAGTCTCCCTTACTTTGATTCCGCTTTTCTTATTGTTCTGTCCATATCTAGAGAAACCACCCTGTTCAAATCAATCATTAATATTATTTTTTATCCATCAATTCAAACATTTTTTTCTCTAACTCTTTATAAAAGTCCACTGTTTTTTTCATTTGGTGCATTTATCCCAATAATATACTTCACCTTTGCGATGTAACCTGTACCACTATCATTCTTCCCCTTTCATCTTTAAATAAATGTTTCGGTTCAAGTTTTTCTTTCACATGCAATACTACACCTCTTTTTTTAACCACATCAGAAGAAATGAAGTCCAAGCCTAGTCTTTTATTTATCAATACTTTTTTATGTATTCTAGCTATGTGTCAGGGAGAATTCGGAGGAACAAGTGACAGAAGAGGCAGAGCGGTGGCTCGGGGATGCTGTGGAGCCCTTCAACCGCCCAGAGGCTTGGGAAGGGAGCTCAGACTCGGGAAGGGAGGGGGCTTTCAAATCAGCACAGACAAGGAGGGAAATGAAACATAAGGATCAAAGACATCTTGAGCGATTCCCACGCCTACTTTGTTGGCATGGGAATCAAAGGAAGCCACTCCCCGGATCTGAGTCAACGGGTTTGGACACGTAATCCTGAACTGTACCTGTTTCTTGTACATATGTAATAGAAATTGTAAATACCAAGCTGACTGTGCTGGGGTGTTAATGCAAAGGGGAGACACCACTTTTACAGCATTCGGGGAGTCCTTATCCCTCTTCACAACAGCAGGGTGGAGGTGAGTCATGCAGAAGCCAGATGCAGCCAAGGGCAGCCGGGGGTGAGCAGCTGCAGGGAGCGGTTGGAGGGGCCCTGGAACAGGGGGGCTCCGGGCTGGCGGTGGAAGCAGTGTGGCAGCAGAACCTTCTTCTACAGGAACAAGTCAACGAGCTGGTTGGGAGGCTCGAGGAGCAGCGCAGGTTACTGGAGGTGGAACACGCGAATAAGGCAAGTAAAGCCATCGCTATGCATCTCAGCAAGTTTGCAGGGAGCAGCCAGCAATATTCGAGTTTCCAAACTGAATTGCAGTATATGCTAAAGATTCAGAAGAATGATTTTAAATCGGATGAGGAACGGGTGGCATTCATAATTGCGCATTTAGAAGGAAGCGCAAAAGAATGGGTTGTGCGGCTGATAGCGGCTAACCACACAGCCTTATCGAATGTGCAGCAATTTATAGACATGATGGACACGGTGTTCTTCAGTTCACTGCACACTAAAGTTACTTCGCAACAGCTGCTGCGTTTGAAGCAGGGGAACAGATTGGTGAGAGCTTCCTGGACAGAATTTGCCATGCTAGTCCACAAGCTCCAGTGGAGAATGGACTCCAAGCCGGTGGAAGCCATTTTCTGGCAAGGGTTGTCTGGGGAGGTGCAGGACGAGCTCACACGAATGCCAGAGCTGGCCTCCTTCGACAAATTGGTCAGGATCTGCCTGCAAATCGGGTTATGTCAGGAGAATCGAATGGCAGAGAGGAGGGATGTAACCTGGTGGCGCTGGTGGGAAGCTCGCATTCCAGACATTCCAGAACGTAAGACTGGCAGCGGTCCCAGACAGGAGGAGGAGGAAGAGATGGAGATCAGTGTGGTGCGTGCCAAATCTGCCTTTTCAAATGTTGCTTCCACTGGAGGCGGGGCAGAGAAGTCATGGAAGAAAACCAGGAAATGTTTTGTGTACAACAGGCCAGGGCATCTGGCCAGGCAGTGTCTGCACTGCAAGGCCTGGGAGTCACCGTCTGGCACAGAGGTGGGGGCCAGCCACATGGCGAAGGAGCAAGAGCAGCGAAACAAGAGCACCTGGCAGAAATCGGGGGCCGACAGCCAGGGGAAGGAGCAGTAGAAGGGCCCCAAGCTGACGCACCGGTTCCGAGAATCACCATGACGGTGAAACTACAACTCCCAAACGGGCGGCGACTGGAAGTTAAAGCTCTGGTGGACTCGGGAGCATCAGCAGATTTCTTTGACATAGATTTGGCGCAGGAGCACCAGCTAGCCTTATGCCCCTTGGATTTCCCTCTGAGAGTCAAAACAATCGATGGGCAGCCACTGATGGTGGGAGAGGTGGCGTACGAGACCCCGTCCATGAGGATGGAGGTGTCATGCCATGCAGAGACAATGTCCTTCCATGTGACTAAGCTGGCGGGACACCCAGTGGTGCTGGGAATGAGTTGGCTGGCCAAACATGACCCAGTGATAGTTTGGCATCAACGGTCACTCACCTTTTTTTTTTTAAAAAAAAGATATTTATTAGGGTTTTACAAAATGAAAAAAGAAAAAAGAAAACATACAAATAAAAAACAATTCCATCTTTCCATCACATTCTTTCATTTGCTTGATTCCCGGACCTCCTCAAACCTCCCTTTTTGTATTCCAGTTTAATTTGTTAGTTCAGCAAATCCTTCCCCTCTTTACTTATCCTAATCTTTAATCTTTAATCTTAAAATAATGTAACATTAGATTTTTGTCTATTAATAATCCTCCTTCATACTCCTTATAGCATTATAGCTAAAAACCACATAACTTTTCATCCAACATCATTCTAACATTCATTAATTTTGCAATATTTCTGTAAATAGTCTTTAAATTTCTTCCAATCTTCTTCCACCGACTCTTCTCCCTGGTCTCGGATTCTGCCGGTCATTTCTGCCAATTCCATGTAGTCCATCACCTTCATCTGCCATTCTTCCAGGGTGGGTAGATCTTGAGTCTTCCAATACTTTGCGATAAGTATTATTGCTGCTGTCGTAGCATACATAAAGAAAGTTCTATCCTTCTTTGGCACCAATTGGCCGACAATGCCCAGGAGAAAGGCCTCTGGTTTCTTCAGGAAGGTATATTTAAATACCTTTTTCATTTCATTATATATCATCTCCCAGAAAACCTTAATCCTTGGGCACGTCCACCAAAGGTGAAAGAATGTACCTTCTGTTTCTTTACATTTCCAACATTTGTTGTCGGGCAAATGATAAATTTTTGCCAGCTTGACTGGGGTCATGTACCACCTGTATATCATTTTCATAATATTCTCTCTTAAGGCATTGCATGCCGTAAACTTCATACCTGTGGTCCATAACTGTTCCCAGTCAGCAAACATAATATTATGTCCAACATCTTGTGCCCACTTAATCATAGCAGATTTCACCGTTTCATCCTGTGTATTCCATTTCAACAGCAAGTTATACATCCTTGACAAAATCTTAGTTTTGGGCTCTAACAGTTCTGTTTCTAATTTTGATTTTTCCACCTGGAATCCAATTTTTTTGTCCTGATTACATGCCTCCATTATTTGATAATAATGAAGCCAATCTCGCACTTTATTCTTTAGTTTTTCATAACTCTGCAATTTCAATTTGTCTCCTGCTTGTTCCAAAATTTCCCAATATTTCGGCCATTTGGCCTCCATATTGAGCTTTTTCTGAGCCTTTGCTTCCATCGGTGACAGCCACCTTGGGGTTTTATTTTCAAGTAAATCTTTATATCTTATCCAGACATTAAATAGTGCTTTCCTGACAATATGATTTTTAAATGCTTTATGTGCTTTGACCTTATCATACCACAGATATGCATGCCAACCAAATACATTGTTAAAGCCTTCCAAATCCAAAATGTCTGTGTTCTCAAGGAGTAGCCATTCTTTCAACCAGCAGAAAGCTGCTGATTCATAATACAGTTTAAGGTCTGGCAGGGCAAATCCACCTCTTTCCTTTGCATCTGTTAAAATTTTAAAATTTATTCTGGGCTTCTTGCCCTGCCAGACAAATCTAGAAATATCTCTCTGCCACTTCTTGAAACAATCCATTTTGTCCAAAATTTGCAATGTTTGAAACAAAAATAACATTCTTGGCAATACATTCATCTTTATCGCAGCAATACGGCCTAGCAATGAAAGCTTCAAATTTGACCAAATTTCCAAGTCTTTTTTCACTTCCGCCCAACATTTTTCATAATTATGTTTAAATAAATTCACATTTTTGGCAGTCATATTAATTCCCAGGTATTTCACTTTCTTAACCACTGTTAAACCTGTCTCATTCTGAAACCTCTCTCTTTCATTCTCTGTTAATTTTTTCCCCCAAAACCTTTGTTTTTAGTTTGTTCAATTTAAATCCAGCAACCTGACCAAAATCTTGAATCAGTTCCAAAACTCTTTTAGTACTAGATTCTGGCTCCTGTAATGTCAGTACTAAATCGTCTGCAAATGCTCTCAATTTATACTGTTTAGCTCCGACTTGTATACCTTTAACCAACTGGTCCCTTCTAATCATATTCAGCAAAACCTCCAGGACTGATATAAAAAGCAATGGGGAAATTGGGCAACCTTGTTGTGTCGCTTTCTCTATCTTAAATTCCTCCGTCACCTCATTGTTAACAATTAGCTTGGCCTTTTGTTCAGAGTAAATTGCACTTATACCGTTTCCAAATCCTTCTCCCACCCCCATCCCCTGTAGATTTTTCTTCATAAAACTCCAAGAAATGTTGTCAAAGGCTTTCTCCGCGTCCACAAATATTAAGACTGCTTTAGTGTTAATATTCACTTCTAACTTTTCCAAAATGTTAATTATATTCCTCAAATTATCAGACAAATGTCTACTCGGAAGAAAGCCTGCTTGGTCTTTATGAATCTCTTCCATCAACACTTTTTTTAATCTCTTGGCCAAAATATCTGCAAAAAATTTGTAATCCACATTGAGTAGTGATGTGGGGCGGTAGTTCTTAAGCTGAGTTTTTTCAGTTTCTGTTTTCGGTATAAGTGTAATATATGTTTCTTTCCACGATTCTGGTACCTTTTCCCCTTCCAGTATTTCATTACAGACTTCTTTTAAAGGTTGTACTAACCATTCTTTTAAAGTTCTGTAATATCTTGAAGTCAGCCCATCTGGTCCTGGAGATTTGCCCAATTGCATGTTCTGAATGGCATCTTCTATTTCCTGTTAAGATATTTTACAGTTCAACATTAATTTACTTTCTTGAGAGATTTTTTGTAATCCATTTGTCTTCAAAAATCGATCTATATCAACTTCTTTCTGTGGCCCTTGTGTATATAATTGTTTGAAGTACCTCTGGAAACATTTTTTAATCTCAGTTGGGTTCTGTATGTTCCTTCCTTCCACTTCTAAATTTGTAATAGTATTTAATTTTTGTCTTTTTTCATTTGCCAAGCTAGCAACTTCCCACATTTATTAGCTGATTCAAATGTCTTTTGTCTCATTTGTTTTATCTTCCATTCTATTTCCTGATTCATCATTTTCATATATTGTACTTGGTATAACTTTATTTCTCTCAAGATCTCTTGCGACTTTGGTTTTGCTCTCAATTTCTTCTCACTTTCTTTTATTTTTTCCAAAATTTTGTCTTTCTTCTCATTTTGACTTCTCTTCTTAATTGCATTCTGTTGTATCAAGAACCCTCTCATAACGGCTTTGCTTGCGTCCCAGATTACTCTTTTTTCAACATTGGTGTTCATATTTATCTCAAAATAGTCTCTCATAGTTTTTTGGGCCTTCTTAATCACGTTTTCATCTCTAAATAAGGTGTCATTCATCCTCCATCTAAAAGAACCAGTGGAAGTCAGTTTCATCTCCATCTTCACGGGATTATGGTCAGAGCAAGTTCTTGGACAGATTTCCGCCTTCTTTATCTTTGGAGCCATTCCACTAGTTACCCATATTTGATCGATTCTGGTCCATGTCATTTTGGCTTCAGAGAAGAAAGTTCCCTCTCTAGCCAGGGGATTCTTTACTCTCCAAATATCAACTAAATCCAAATTGTCTGTCATCTCAAAAAAGGTTTTCAGTAGTCTACCATCCTTGGTGACCACCTGTCTTTGTGCCTTGTCCATGTTTGTTGATACTACTCCGTTCATGTCTCCCATCAGGATCAAATTATAGTCCATGTAGTTCATTAAAGTCTCATGCAACTTTTTGAAGAATTCGGATTTCCCCTCATTTGGTGCATAAATTCCCACTATCAAGAATTTTTCTCCTTGAATTTGGATTTCAATTGCCACATATCTTCCTTGGTCGTCTTTAAAAATAAATTTCGGTGATAATCTCTCCTTTGCATAAATCACTACTCCTCTTTTTTTTACTTTATCAGATGAAATAAACTCTTGTCCCAATCTTTTATTAATCAGTACTTTTCTATGTAACCTAATCACATGTGTTTCCTGTAGGCAAATCAAGTCCAATTGTTCCTTTTTCAATAAATGAAAAACATTTTTCCTTTTCTGGGGGGAATTTAGACCATTACAATTCCAGCTTAATAGTTGCAGAGCCATAGTGTAATTACTTTATTTTTCCTCCAACGGCGCCAAGTATCTGTTCTTGATCTGTCGGTGGCGTCACTTTCTCTGAACCAGGTAATCCAAAAGATAAGTTTGCTATGTCTAATATTCCACTTTCCCGTGCTCTTGGCTCTTTCCCTGTTTCCGCTTCTTTCTGCAAGTCTTCTCCACGGTCTCTCAAAAATCTATCTTTGTCGTCCAGTGATCTTATTTTTATCTTCCTTACTTTGTATTTAAAGGACAAGCTTGAGGGAACTCCCACCTAAAAAGGATTCTGTTACTTCTCAACAAAGCGACCAGCTCTCCGTAGTTAGACCTGAGGTCCAAAAGATGTTTCGGGATATCCTTAAAAATCTCAACACTTGACTGATAAATTTCCAAGGTCTTTTGGTAGTGCAAATTCAAGATTTTATCTCTCTCCTCTTTAGTTTGAAAAGTAATAAGGCAGTCTCTCACTTTATTCTTCTTTCCTCCTCTTCCAAGCCTATATGCGCTTACTATCTTGAATTCTTCCTTTCCCAAATCTAGTTGCCAAAAGTCTATAAATTCCTTAGTAAGAAAGTCAGCCAAATTCTCCTTCTCAAGTTCAGGTACAGCTCTGATCCTCAAATTGGTTTGTTTCTCCTTCAATTCAACCATGGAAAGCATCAAGCCGTAGTTGTCCAGTCGTCTGTGTATCGGTGGTATCTTCTCTTCAGTGGCAGTTGCTATCTCCTTTGCTTCCTCAGCAGTCTTTCGAATCTGAGTAGATTCTTGAAGCAATTTCTCAATAGCCTGTGTATTGGTATTCACCTGCTGTCCCAAGTTATTTATGCTTGTAGTATTCTGGTCAATTTTTGCTGATGCCTCAGCTACTTGTTTATTTGTTTCAGCCACCTGTATATTTGTTTCAGCTACTTGCCTGGTTAAATTTTCCAATGATTCATTAATTTTCCCTAATGCCAAAGCTAAAACCTCTTCAGACGACATTCCTTTTGACTTCGCTTGTACTGGTACAGCCCCTGATGGTCCAGATACCCCAGAGGCCCCAGATGCTGATGGTCTTCTTTGTGGCCCAATGTCTGTGCGAATTCTGCCAGACCTCAATATTTTCTCTTGAGTCAAATCTAACTTTTCTTTCCCGTCTGCCATACCACTCCAGATAAGTCCAAGGTCGCTCCCACAGCTGGGCTTTGTTATGAAGTGGAAAATTCCCTGGCTCAATTATTTTTGTAACAATGTCCGACTTCCTCTAGGGGGACACAGTTGCAGCCAAACTTGTAACTTTAAAAAATAACTTTTTTAAGTCCCCCAGTTCATCAAAAAAGACGACTGTATCAATTCCAACTATTTTAAAGTTACTCTAAAACCAGGAGAAGTCAGCCAGAAACACTGTATCTTTTTTTTGCAGAGTTAGCTGTCAAAAGCAGTTTATTGCGTGCCTTTCACAATGCGGCATTCATTTTCAAGGCAGTCCGTTCCCAGAATCTAAGCAGTGGATTTCCAATTCCTTTCCCCACTTTCTTTACAGGAAAATAAAGTTCAAATCTTTATCAACGGTCACTCACCTTTGCCTCTTCGCATTGTATCCCGTATTGTTTGGGAGGTGGGGGGTGCAGGCAAGTGGAGGCAAATCAAGCTGAAGTAGAAGGGGGAGGAGGAACAGGGACGGATTTGACCATCCCCCCCCCCACTACGCGGCCTACAGTGATGTTTTCAGCAAAGAGGAAGCTGACAAGCTGCCCCCCCCACCGGCCATACGATTGTAAGATAGATCTAATCCTGGAGGCCCAACTACTGCCTGGGAAACTATATTCTATGTCTGAAGCAGAAACACAAGCTCTGAAAGAGTTCAATGAGAAATTTTTTAAAAGGGGGGGTTATCAGGGAATCCCATGCAGCAGGCGGATCCCCAGGTTTTTTTGTAAACAAGGGACATACCAACAAAAAACGCCTCGTTTGTGACTTTAGGGCCGTGAACAGCCAAACACGCCCCAAGGGGTACCCCTTGCCCTGTACAGGGGATTTGCTGGAGAGGGTGAATACCAGAAAAATCTTCACCAAGTTAGATCTAAGGGAGGCTTACAACCTGATAAGAATACGCAAAGGGGATGAGTGGAAAACCACCTTTTACTCCATTTTTGGTTCATTTGAGTTCTTGGTTATGCCTTTTCGGCTACAATCAGGCACAGTGACCTTCCAGGCATTCATTCAGCATGTGCTGGAGCTGGTACTTTTAAAAAACTGTGTCTGTTATTTGGATGACCTTCTTATTTTCTCAAACACGGAGGAGGAGCATGTGCAGCATGTCACAGAGGTCCTGAAGAGGTTGAGGGAGCACAAGTTGTACGCCAAGTTAGAGAAGTGCCAGTTCCACATTAAGCAGGTAGAGTTCTTGGGCTACTGCGTCTCTGCACAGGGAATTCACATGGACAAGAAAAAGGTGCAGGCCATTCTGGAGTGGCAGCAGCCCAAGACAAAGAAGGATTTGCAGAGATTTCTGGGATTTAGCAATTATTAGCGTAAATTTGTGCTGAATTACTCACAAATCACTGCACCCATTACAGATTGCTTACGAGGCAAGAAATGTTTCATTTGGACCTCGGAGGTGCAAGCGGCCTTTGAAAGGTTGAAAAAGGTTTTTCCCTCAGAAGAGTACCTGATATATGTGGAACTGCAAAAGCCCATGCGAATAGAAACCGATGTACCAGATTGGGCCATAGGAGCGGTGTTACTGAGATCCTAGTTCTGCTGGATCTCTCAGCGGCGTTTGATACCATCGACCATAACATCCTTCTGGACCGTCTTGAGGGGCTGGGAGCTGGGGGCACTGTCATACAGTGGTTCCGCTCCTTCCTCCTGGGCCGTGTTCAGAAAGTGGTGGTGGGGGATGAGTGTTCAGACCCCTGGGCTCTCACTTGTGGGGTGCCTCAGGGTTCTGTCATCTCCCCCATGCTTTTCAACATTTACATGCAGCCACTGGGAGAGATCATCAGGAGGTTTGGGCTGGGTGTTCATCAGTATGCGGATGATACCCAGCTCTACCTCTCTTTTAAATCAGAACCAGTGAAGGCAGTGAAGGTCCTGTGTGAGTGTCTGGAAGCGGTTGGAGGATGGATGGCGGCTAACAGATTGAGGTTGAATCCTGACAAGACAGAAGTACTGTTTTTGGGGGACAGGAGGCGGGCAGGTGTGGAGGATTCCCTGGTCCTGAATGGGGTAACTGTGCCCCTGAAGGACCAGGTGCGCAGCCTGGGAGTCATTTTGGACTCACAGCTGTCCATGGAAGCACAGGTCAAATCTGTATCCCGGGCAGCTGTTTACCAGCTCCATCTGGTACGCAGGCTGAGACCCTATCTGCCTGCAGACTGTCTCGCCAGAGTGGTGCATGCTCTGGTTATCTCCCGCTTGGACTACTGCAATGCGCTCTACGTGGGGCTACCTTTGAAGGTGACCCGGAAACTACAACTAATCCAGAATGCGGCAGCTAGACTGGTGACTGGGGGCGGCCGCCGAGACCATATAACACCGGTCTTGAAAGACCTACATTGGCTCCCAGTACGTTTCCGAGCACAATTCAAAGTGTTGGTGCTGACCTTTAAAGCCCTAAACGGCCTCGGTCCAGTATATCTGAAGGAGCGTCTCCTCCCCCATCGTTCTGCCCGGACACTGAGGTCCAGCTCCGAGGGCCTTCTGGCGGTTCCCTCACTGCGAGAGGCCAAGTTACAGGGAACAAGGCAGAGGGCCTTCTCGGTAGTGGCGCCCGCCCTGTGGAACGCCCTCCCATCAGATGTCAAAGCAATAAACATCTACCTGACATTCAGAAGACATCTGAAGGCAGCCCTGTTCAGGGAAGTTTTTAATATGTGACATTTTAGTGTATCTTTCATCTTTGTTGGAAGCCGCCCAGAGTGGCTGGGGAAACCCAGCCAGATGGGCGGGGTACAAATAATAAATTATTATTATTATTATTATTATTATTATTATTATTATTATTACTGCAGCAGGATAGGCAAGGAAACTAGAGGCCATGCGCCTTTCACGCTAGGAAGCTAAACTGCTCTGAACAGAATTACACGATTTGGGACCACAAACTCTTAGCAATATTGGAAGCGTTCAAATCTTAGAAGCATTTTTTGGCAGGTGCGCAACAGCAGATAAAGGTTCACACAGACCATAAGAACCTGGAATACTGGAAGACAGCTCAGCAGTTAAACCAAAGGCAGATCAGGTGGGCAGAATTCTTTGCTGGGTTCAATTTTAAGATATAGTATGTGCCAGGGGAGCAAAATGCTCAAGCAGACGCTCTGTTGAGAAAGCCGGAGTATTTGGAGGAGCAGTGGCAGTGTGCAGCAATGGTAGTGAATGATAGGGAGCTACAGATGTTAACTGCTGCTGATGAGTATGCAAGTGTCAGTGAGAATTCGGAGGAGGAAGTGACAGAAGAGGCGGAGCAGGGGCTCGGGGATGCTGTGGAGCCCTTCCACCGCCCAGGGACAGAGGAAGCGGAAGAGTGGGCAGAGATTAGCCACGAGAAGGAAGGGCTCAGGGATGTTGCAGAGCCCTTCCATCACCCAGAGGCCCTGGAAGGGAGCTCAGACTCTGGAAGGGAGGGGGCTTTCAAATCAGCACAGACAAGGAGGGAAATGAAACGTAAGGGTCAAAGACGTCTCGCGCAATTTCCCTGCCTCCTTTGTTGGCGGGGGAATCGAAGGAAGTCACTCCCCAAATCTGACTCAACAGGTTCGGACACATAATCCTGAACTGTAGCTGTTTCTTGTACATATGTAATAAAAACTGTAAATATCAAGCCAACTGTGCCGGGGTGTTAATGTGAAGGGGAGACACCACTTTTACAGCAAGGAAGAAGTTAGCTGAATTGAGCCAAGGGAGAAGTAGGGATGGAGGTTTTGAAGAGAGAGGAGGCTTGCTGTATTACAAGGGGGCGCTGTACATGCTGGGAGATGAGCTACGGGCCAAAGTCCTCAGGCAGCATCACGATAGCCCCTCTGCTGTGCATTTTGGTCACAGTAAGACCATCTATCTAGTCACTAGGGAATTCTGGTGGCCCAAGATTAAGGAGGACACCACAGAATACGTGAGGGGGTGCGAAGTCTGTCAGAGAGCCAAAGGGCAAAGGACAGCCCCAGCCAGGCTGTTACAACCGTTACCCACCCCAAGTAAACCATGGAAAGTGGTACCCATGGATTTTATCACCAACCTGCCAGTGTCACAAAACCCCCCGGTTATTTGGCTGGTGGTAGATGTGCTGACTTTGTCCATGGAGTTTTCTTGGCAAGGATACTGGAGTGGCTTGCCGGTTCCTCCTCCAGGAGGAGGAGATAGAATGATCTCGATACGATAGATAGAACAATAGAAGGATCTCGATACGAATCCAAGGCAGACCTTTTAACATCACAGTAATCCAAGTTTATGCACCAACTACTGGTGCTGAAGAAACTGAAATTGACCAATTCTATGAAGACTTACAACACCTTATAGAAGTGACACCAAAGAAGGATGTTCTTCTCATTATAGGGGATTGGAATGCTAAAGTAGGGAGGCAAGAGATAAAAGGAACAACTGGCAAGTTTGGCCTTGGAGATCAAAACGAAGCAGGGCAAAGGCTAATAGAGTTCTGTCAAGAGAACAAGCTGGTCATCACAAACACGCTTTTCCAACAACACAAGAGACGACTCTACACATGGACATCACCAGATGGGCATCATCGAAATCAGATTGATTATATTCTCTGCAGCCAAAGATGGAGAAGCTCTATACAGTCAGCAAAAACAAGACCTGGAGCGGACTGTGGCTCAGATCATCAGCTTCTTATAGCAAAATTCAAGCTTAAACTGAAGAAAGTAGGAAAAACCACTGGGCCGGTAAGATACAATCTAAGTCAAATCCCTTATGAATACACAGTGGAAGTGAGGAACAGGTTTAAGGATTTAGATTTGGTGGACAGAGTGCCTGAAGAACTATGGATGGAGGCTCGTAACATTGTACAGGAGGCAGCAACGAAAATCATCCCAATGAAAAGGAAATGCAAGAAAGCAAAGTGGCTGTCCAATGAGGCCTTACAAATAGCGGAGGAGAGAAGGCAAGCAAAATGCGAGGGAGATAGTGAAAGATACAGGAAATTGAATGCAGATTTCCAAAGAATAGCAAGGAGAGACAAGAAGGCCTTCTTAAACGAGCAATGCAAAGAAATAGAGGAAAACAACAGAATGGGAAGAAGCAGAGATCTGTTCAAGAAAATTGGAGATATGAAAGGAACATTTCGTACAAAGATTACCATAATAAAGGACAAAAGTGGTAAGGACCTAACAGAAGCAGAAGACATCAAGAAGAGGTGGCAAGAATACACAGAGGAATTATACCAGAAAGATATGGATGTCTCGTGCACCCCAGGTAGTGTGGTTGCTGACCTTGAGCCAGACATCCTGGAGAGTGAAGTCAAATGGGCCTTAGAAAGCACTGCAAATAACAAGGCCAATGGAAGTGATGGTATTCCAGCTGAACTATTTAAAATTTTAAAAGATGATGCTGTTAAGGTGCTACACTCAATATGCCAGCAAATTTGGAAAACTCAGCAGTGGCCAGAAGATTGGAGAAGATCAGTCTACATCCCAATCCCAAAGAAGGGCAGTGCCAAAGAATGTTCCAACTACCGCACAATTGCACTCATTTCACACGCTAGCAAGGTTATGCTTAAAATTCTACAAGGAAGGCTCAAGCAGTATGTGGATCGAGAACTCCCAGAAGTGCAAGCTGGATTTAGAAGAGGCAGAGGAACCAGAGACCAAATTGCAAACATGCGCTGGATTATGGAGAAAGCTAGAGAGTTCCAGAAAGACATCTACTTCTGCTTCATTGACTGCAAAAGCCTTTGACTGTGTCGACCACAGCAAACTATGGCAAGTTCTTAAAGAAATGGGAGTGCCTGATCACCTCATCTGTCTCCTGAGAAATCTCTATGTGGGACAAGAAGCTACAGTTAGAACTGGATATGGAACAACTGATTGGTTCAAAATTGGGAAAGGAGTACGACAAGGCTGTATTTTATCTCCCTGCTTATTTAATTTATATGCAGAATACATCATGCGAAAGGCTGGGCTGGATGAATCCCAAGCTGGAATTAAGATTGCCAGAAGAAATATCAACAACCTCAGATATGCAGATGACACAACCTTGATGGCAGAAAGTGTTGTGACGTGGGGTTTGTGATTTCAGCTCTCTTGACATAATATGCTGGAGACAGTTCTGTAGTAACACTTCTTTATTAAAGCAAACAAGACTGAGAACTGAGGAGGGGAGAGCTACATTTATAGGGACAGGGAACTAGCTAGAAAGGATACATTTTGGAGGGAACAATATCAGGCAATCACAGTCCTGCCTTTTGGAGGAAACCAATAAGACAGAGGATCCAAATACAGCAGCTTAAATGAACCAATAGTAGCTGTACCCTCTGGAACCAAAAGGCAGTTACTTTACCCTAATGCAAATACAGACAATAATAATACAGATATAAAATCCTTTGACTCAATACACAACACCCCTCCCCCCCCTAGTGAGCACCGCAGACGTAATCTCTCAGGTACTGTGGGGTCCTACAACTTCTACTTGATCTCCTGACAACAGGTGTTGCCGGTTCTGGATTGGATGTTACCTGTGGTAGAGGGGGTGCTATAGGGGTTTCGTCAGGAACAGATGGAGTCCCAGACATCGCAGGGTCCCCTACCTGTACCTCGTCATCCTGAGGACTAGCAGACCCTGGTTCATTTGCTGAAGCCCCTGGTGACTGCACCTCTGGGCCATTTTCACTCTGGTCTTGCAGCTCTGCGTCGTTAGCCAGGGATGAATTATCTGACCCCTCCCTGCTGAGCGCCCGGCGCCTCAGCTGATCTATATGTCTCTTCCAAACTTGCCCATTTTCCAAGGTCACATAATAGGACACAGGTCCACTAGTCCGGGTGACCACACCAGCCACCCACCGCGAACCTCGTGAATAGTTCCTCACCCAGACCAGATCTTCAGGGGCGAGATACCTTGTTGTGTCAGCCTCAGCCTGGGGGGTTGCTCTTGAATTACGGTTTGGCATTTTATCGAGGTGGACATAATCCAGCACCGTTACCAGTCTTCTACCCAAGAGCAGCTCAGCTGGCGACTTGCCCGTCGCAGTACACGGCGTCGCATGCTGCAAAAATAACATTCGCGCGATGCGAGCTGACCAGTTACCCTCCATTAAGCGCGCAATGGATTCTTTGGCTGTTCTTACCATGCGCTCAGCCTGCCCATTGGAGGATGGGTGAAAGGGCGCGGATGTGACCCCTCTTATGAAGTTATCAGCTAAGAATGCCCTGAATTCTTGGGATACAAAAGCTGCCCCATTATCTGATACAATGGTCTCAGGTAACCCGTGGGTTGCAAACAGCTGCCTCAACACCTTGATTACGGCAGCTGATGCCATGCTAGGGACCATCGCCACTTCTAACCATTTGGAATATGCATCGACGATAACCAAAAAGACCTTCCCCTGGAATGGCCCAGCAAAATCTAAGTGCAGCCGGCTCCAGGGAGATCTGGACTGCTCCCACCAGTGAACTGGTGCTCTGGCCACTTCTGGCCGCACCTCTTGGCATGCCTTGCATGTTCGTACCCATTGTTCTATGTTCTGGTCCATTCCAGGCCACCACACATAACATCGGGCTAGCGACTTCATCCTGACCATTCCCGGGTGTCCCATGTGAAGCGTCTCAAGAACCCTGTTTCTCAGTGGTGCTGGGATGATCACCCTATCTCCCCACAGGAGACAACCCTTATGCATGGACAACTCGTGCTGCCTTGTCGCATAAGGCCTGAATTTGTCTTCATGCGGACCACCTGGCCACCCCCTCCCCACCCAAGTGAGCACACGGGAGAGAACAGCATCTTTCCTTGTTTTCTCAGCTATATCAGTAGCCGTTACAGGAGCCCCCGGAAGTGTTTCCAGCATCATTATGTGCTCCGCTGGAGCAGGATCCTCATTGCTCCCGCCAGGAAGAGGCAATCGACTCAGCGCATCAGCGTGGCACAACCGTTTCCCCGGCACATGGGTCAAGGTGTACTGGAACCCGTTCAGGAATATAGACCAACGCAACATTCTGGGGGAGAGAATTTGTGGCGTTTGTTTGTTCGGGTTGAACAACCCTAACAGTGGTTTGTGGTCCATTTCAATGGAGAAATGGCGACCATACACATAATCATGGAACTTTTTGATCCCTGCCACAATTGCAAGCGCCTCTTTGTCAATTTGAGCATAGTTGCGCTCCGTGGGCGACAACGTACGGGAATAGAAAGAGATGGGCTTTTCCGACCCATCCGGTTCCCTATGACTCAGCACCGCCCCCAGGCCGTATTGAGAGGCATCACATGCCAGGACCAGCGGCTTCGACTCATCATAATGAGCAAGGACGCTCCTGCTACTCAGCATTCCTCGCAAGGAGTCAAAAGCCTTCTGCTGCCCCTGCCCCCATCGCCACACATTCTTTTTCTGCAACAGTCGATGTAATGGTTCAGCTACCGAAGCTTTCTGGGGTAAGAACGAATGGTAAAAGTTAATAAGTCCCAGGAATGACTGCAACTCCGTCTTGTTCTGTGGTCGTGGTGCCTCGATGATGGCCTTAATCTTAGCATCTGTGGGGTGGATTCCTGATGCATCAATTTTAAACCCCAAGAAATCCACAGTTGGCACCCCAAAACTGCATTTTTCCTTTTTCAGTTGCAACCCCACCTCCTTGAACTTGAGCAACACTGCACGGACACGCGCAACCAGTTCCTGTGGGTCTTTTCCAGCAATCAAAACGTCATCAAAAAATGGCAAGACCCCCGGCAGACCTCTTAACAGGCGTTCCATGAGCCCTTGAAAAATCCCTGGGGCCACACAAACTCCAAATTGTAATCTGTTAACTCTGAACGCCCCTTTATGTGTGACAATAGTCTGTGCTTCCGCTGATTGTGGGGTTACTGGCAGCTGTTGGTAAGCTTGTGCCAGGTCAATTTTGGCGAACACCTTGCCCCCAGCCAGTTTAGCCAACAGATGTGATACGACTGGAATGGGGTATGAGTTTCCCCTGAGTGCCTTATTGATAGTACATTTGTAATCTGCACAGATCCTGACTTCCCCATTTGCTTTAAGGGGCGTGACGATTGGAGTCTCCCACTTAGCAGAGTCCACGGGTGAGAGAACTCCCTGCTTGACCAATTTATCCAGCTCTGCTTCGATCTTGGGTTGCAGTGCAAATGGCACTCGCCTTGGTTTGAGTCGGATTGGGGCCACCCCAGGGTCCAATTCGAAGTCAACTGGGGGCCCTTTATAACAACCCAGTTTTCCATTAAAGAGACCAGCAAATTCTTTGCATAATGCCTCGCTCATCTCAGGGCAGGTTTGGATTGAATTAAGCCCTGATATACTCAGTCCCAGGGCGGGGAACCAGTCAGTGCCCAGGAGACTGGGGCGACTGCCCTTCGCAATCACCAGTTTGAGTACCGCCTGTTTGTCCCGGAACTGTACTCTCACGGCACACATTCCCATGACATGGATGCGGCCCGCTGAGTATGACTGCAAAGTTGCCGGGAAGGGCTCCAGAGGGGGCAACTTACCTCTGGGGAAGAATGTCCTCGCGGTCTGGTCCGACACGATAGTGAATCCAGATCCGGAGTCCACCTCCATGTCGCACAGCTGACCCTCAATCTTCACCTTGACGTGTGCCTTGCCTTGCGCTGGAAACTGCACGACCCTCCCGTTGATCTCCGTTACGTAGTGGCAGACCTTTAGAACATGGTTTGCCGTGGACGGTCTGCGATGCTCCAGTCTAGGTGCTCCTGTCGCTCCCAACGCCGCCGATCTACAGACCCTGGCGATGTGACCTGTCTTCCCGCACGTCCGGCACATAGCATCCCGGAAACGACAACTCTTCCGCTCATGGTTTCCGCCACAACCAGGGCACCTGCCTCGGTGATCTTTGTGCACTGTGCAGGCCTGATGCACTGACTCGACCCCACGGACTGGGCTTTGGCTCGGAGTAGCCTCTAGCTCGTCCATGGCATGCGCAACTTCTATCTGTGGCTTAGGGGCCTTGCGACTGGCATCAAGCTCCTCTCTTTCATAATTCTCCGTAGCGGTGGCCTCCTTCAAGGCTGAAGCAAGGGTAACCTCTTCTTTAGCCACGATGCGTCTTCTGGCTTTCTTGCTGCTCAGACCACCGATAAACCGATCCAGGAGAGTCTCTTCCAGATCTTGGAAGTCGCAGTGCTGAGCGAGCTTCCGCAGTTCAGCTAGGAATGCAGATACAGACTCCCCAGCACGCTGCTGCCTCTTATGAAACTCCAACCGCCGGGCCATCTTGGTCTCAGTAGGTGCCAAATGGCTTGTCAGGCAGGCAAGAATATCTTTGAGAGGTGTCTCACTTAGCTTCGCTGGAGCAAGCAATGCCTTGGCCAGCTTGAAGGTCTCAGGCCCACAGTAGCTCAGGAATGTGGCCCTTCTTTTGCTGGCATCGGTGATCCCTTGAGCCACTGCGAAGAACTCGAAGCGTTCGACGTAGTCTTCCCACGTGTGGGGTTCTGATGGCTGGAAGGGCTCCAATACCCTTGGACTCTCCATTGTCCTGTGGGCAGGGTCGTCTTCTCAGCTGGCCAGTGAGTCTTGTTCTTAGCTACAATCCGGACTCTGAGGCAGGGCTGCGTTTAACCGCTCCTCAGCATTCCGAATCCCACTTTCGTCGCCAGTTGTTGTGACATGGGGTTTGTGATTTCAGCTCTCTTGACATAATATGCTGGAGACAGTTCTGTAGTAACACTTCTTTATTAAAGCAAACAAGACTGAGAACTGAGGAGGGGAGAGCTACATTTATAGGGACAGGGAACTAGCTAGAAAGGATACATTTTGGAGGGAACAATATCAGGCAATCACAGTCCTGCCTTTTGGAGGAAACCAATAAGACAGAGGATCCAAATACAGCAGCTTAAATGAACCAATAGTAGCTGTACCCTCTGGAACCAAAAGGCAGTTACTTTACCCTAATGCAAATACAGACAATAATAATACAGATATAAAATCCTTTGACTCAATACACAACAGAAAGTGAGGAGGAATTAAAGAACCTTTTAATGAGGGTGAAAGAGGAGAGCGCAAAATATGGTCTGAAGCTCAACATCAAAAAAACGAAGATCATGGCCACTGGTCCCATCACCTCCTGGCAAATAGAAGGGGAAGAAATGGAGGCAGTGAGAGATTTTACTTTCTTGGGCTCCATGATCACTGCAGATGGTGACAGCAGCCACGAAATTAAAAGACACCTGCTTCTTGGGAGAAGGGCAATGACAGGCCTAGATAGCATCTTGAGAAGTAGAGACGTCACCTTGACAACAAAGGTCCGTATAGTTAAAGCCATGGTTTTCCCAGTAGTGATGTATGGAAGTGAGAGCTGGACCATAAAGAAGGCTGATCGCCGAAGAATTGATGCTTTTGAATTATGGTGCTGGAGAAGACTCTTGAGAGTCCCATGGACTGCAAGAAGATCAAACGCATCCATTCTTAAGGAAATCAGCCCTGAGTGCTCACTGGAAGGACAGATCGTGAAGCTGAGGCTCCAGTACTTTGGCCACCTCATGAGAAGAGAAGACTCCCTGGAGAAGACACTGATGCTGGGAAAGATGGAGGGCACAAGGAGAAGGGGGCGACAGAGGACGAGATGGTTGGATAGTGTTTTCGAGGTTACCAGCATGAGTTTGACCAAACTGCGGGAGGTAGTGGAGGACAGAGGTGCCTGGCGTGCTCTGGTCCATGGGGTCACGAAGAGTCGGACACGACTAAACGACTAAACAACAACAAGATGTGCTGACAAAGATGGCGCATTTTGTACCTTTCTCTAAGATACCTTCCGCACAGGAGACAGCAGGGTTGTTCTGGGATCACGTGTTTAAGTTGCACGGTATGCCATCAAGGCTAATCACGGATCGCAGAAGTCAGTTTACTTCGCATTTCTGGAGGAAGTTGATGCAGTTGTTAGGGGTGGAGGTTAGCTTAACTTCAGCTAGGAACCCACAGACAAACGCAGAGTCAGAGAGGACCGATACCACCTTGCAAAATACTGGAGGTTCTATACATGCTACCAAGACAACTGGGTAGAGAAGTTGAGCCTGGCTGAGTTTGCGTACGATAATGCAGTGCATACATCCACAGGCAATGCACCTTTCGTGGCAAACTATGGTGTGCATCCCAGGGACTTTCTGGGTAGGGAAGAGGTGCTGGCAGAACCAGCAGCTGAGGAGTTTGTGGAAGAAATGGAGTACTTGCATGAGATATTGAATGAAAACCTGGAAGCCAATCTCTCTGGTGTAAAATACCACCTATGGTGAATTTTCAGGTAGTTTTTTCTTATTAAATAACATGCTGTAAAATTAATATTTTTTGTCCACAGTTTTTTCCACTCTTTATATTCAATTACATAACATAAGTCCTGCTCCCATCTTATTTTGGCCTTTTCCTTTTTCTATTTGAGCATTCTGTAACAGCTTGTACATTTTGTTTTTTAAAATAATTTTTATTAAACACTTTCAACACACCAAATGATCAATCCAAATAATCAATTACATTATTCCCCCCCCCTTTCCCTGCCCCATCCCTCCCTCTCCCCCCCACCAAGGACTTCGCTCAGCACCCCTCTCTGATTTCTTCAAACATATTGTTCTCTGCATGTTATTAATTGGTCATATCATTGCCTTATCTATCATATGTTCTACTAATAAATTTGTGGATGTTTATTCAAAACCTGCCAAGGAGTCCAAGTCATTTTGTTGTCTTTTTAAATAATTTGTAAAAAGTTTCCATTCTTCCTTGAAGTCACAATTGTCCTTGTCACACAGCTTATATGTCAATTTAGCCAGTTCCGCATAGCTCATCAGTTTTTCTTGCCACTGTTCTTTTGTTGGGGTTTCCTCATTCTTCCATCCTTGTGCTAACAAGACTCTTGCCGCTGTTGGAGCATACAAAAATAAGTTCTTTATTTTTCTTGGCAGGTCTTGTCCTACAATCCCTAATAAAAATGCTTCTGATTTTTTTACAAATGTCATTTTAATCATTTTTTTTAATTCATTATATATCATTTCCCAATTTTTTTTAACTTCTCTACATTCCCACCACATATGATAAAAAGTACCTTCTTTTTCTTTACATTTCCAGCATATATTTGACCCAGTTTTATACATTTTTGCTATTTGTACTGCTGTGATTATACCATCTGTACATCGTTTTCTTTTAAAAAAGAACAATCTGTAAATTTCAAATCTACTTTCCACAATTTTCCCAGTCCTCAAATTGTATATTATGTCCTATATCTTGTGCCCATTTGATCATGACTGATTTGACCTCTTCATCTTTTGTTTCCCATTCTAGCAGAATAATAAATGCTTTCTTCAGCAGCTTTACTTCTTCTATATCTTCCTTTTGAAATCTGGAAGTTGTGTAGCTAAACCCTTTCTTATTATCTTCCTTATACATCTCATATAATTGTCTGTAGTGTAACCAACTCTGAAAATGGTCTTTAATTTCCTCATAAACTTTTAATTTCCATTTCCCTTCTTGATCTCTCAATAAATCTCTGTATGTAGGCTGCTTCCCCTTTTTGCCAAGCGGTTTGAGTAAAGAAGCTTCAATTGGTGGTAACCACCAGGGTGTTTTTTGTTCTATTAAATCTTTACACTGCTCCCACACCCTCATTAGTGATCTCCTAATTATATGATTGTAGAATCCTTTATGCACTTTCCCTTTCCAATACCATAAGTATGCATGCCATCCAAATCTATTATCATGACCTTCCAAATCTAATGCTTCTTCCTTTTCCAGTTTTATCCAGTCCCTAATCCACACCAAACATGCAGCCTCATAGTACAATTTAAGATCTGGGAGAGCAAAGCCGCCTCTTTCTTTTGTATCTGTAAGTATCTTATGTTTAATCCTTGGCCTCCCCCCCCCCCCAGACAAACTTGGAAATATCCTTTTGAGGCAATCATCTTTAACCATTACTGGGACTGTCTGAAAAAGGAAGAGCATTTTTGGCAATACATTCATTTTTATCGCTGCTATTTTTCCTAACAGAGAGAGGTTCATTCTACTCCATATTTCTAAATTCCTTTTTATCTCAGACCACACTTTTTCATTATTGTCTTTGTACACATTTATATTTTTTGTTGTTAACCATATCCCTAAATATTTTTTTAATGAATTTCTATCTCAATACTTTGCATCAACTCTTTTTTCTCTTCTTCCTTCAGATTTTGAACTAATAACTTAGTTTTATTTGTCTTTAATTTAAATCCTGCCACTTCCCCAAATTCTATAACTCTAGGGAGAGAGTTTTTTGGATCCTCCACCATAATCACTAAATCATCAGCATAAGCTTTCAATTTAAATTCATTTTTTCCAGTTTTTATCCCTGTAATCTCTTTATCTGCTCCTATATTTCTTGCAAGTACTTCCAGGACCAGAATAAACAACAGCGGTGATAGCGGGCATCCTTGTCTGGTTCCTTTTTGTATCTTACATTCATTCGTTATCACCTGGTTTACAATTATCTTAGCACTTTGTTCTGAATATAGTGCTTGTATTCCTTTTAAAAATTTAAATCCACAATTAATTTATTCAAGCAATTTTTTTCATAAAATCCCAAGAAACGTTGTCAAAGGCTTTTTCAGCCTCTATAAACATCATTGCTGTTTTTCCCCCTTCATTTTTTACCTCCAGATATTCTATTACATTCAGAATATTTCTTATATTCTCTTTCATTTGTCTACCTGGGAGGAATCCTACCTGATCTTGATGTACCGTATTTTTCGCCCTATAGGACGCACTTTTTCCCCTCCAAAAATGAAGGGGAAATCTGTGTGCACCCTATGGGGCGAATACAGGCTTTCGCTGAAGCTTGGAGAGCGAGAGGGGTCGGTGCGCACCGACCCCTCTTGCTCTCCTGGCTTCAGAAAGCTATCAGCAAGCCTGGGGAGCCCGCGGGAGCCTGCCGTCCGGTGCGCCCTGAAGCAGCGCCGGGCAGACATCCGCAGCCTGGGGAGCCCTGCGGGAGTTCCCGAGGCTGCGGATAGCAGCCTGCCGCCCAGCGCGCGGGACAGACATCCGCAGCCTGGGGAGCCCTGCTGGTGTTCCCGCAGGGCTCCCGAGGCTGTGGATAGCAGCCTGCTGTCCGGCGCGCAGGCGCCCTGAAGCAGAGCGCCCCTCACGCCGGGCAGATATCCGCAGCCTGGGGCACCCTGCGGGAGTTCCCGCAGGGCACCCTAGGCTGCGGATAGCAGCCTGCTGCACGGAGCGCGGGGCGCACTGAAGCAGAGCGCCCTGCGCTTCGGGCAGACATCGGCCAGCCCCACAAGCTCGGGGGACAGTGGGGAGGTGGAGCGCCGCCATACCGCTGTTCCCCGACCTGGTTTGGTTTCCCCGACCTGGTTTTGGGGGGGGGGAATAAAGGAAAACTTTTTTTCCTTTATTTCCCCCCAAAAAAACTAGGTGCGTCCTATGGGACGAAAAATATGGTATATACTCACCTAATATTTTTTTCAGTCTGATAGCTGATAGCTAATATATTTGCAAATAATTTGTAATCATTATTTAATAAAGAAATAGGCCTACAATTTTTTATTTGCAATAAATCTGAATCTGTTTTGGAATTACTGTAATTACTGTAATATAGGCTTCTTTCCATGTTTTTGGGATTTCACCTGTTTTTAAAATCTCATTCATCACATCTTTCAATGGGTTTACCAATTGTTCACTTAACTTTTTATAATATTTTGCCATTAATCCATCTGGTTCTGGAGACTTGCCGCTAATACTTCTTGAGCTGTTATCTGAGTGTTTAAAATCAGCTTTTGTTCCTGTCTTTTCTTTGGACTTTGCTGTGGACCCACCACGCAAGTGCCTTCTGCTATCCGGAGAGCAGAATAAACTTTCTTTGAACCAACTCGGTGTCATTTTGACTTCCTTCCTCCCGTCACGGAGCAACGCAGATCCAATCAGTGAACTCCAGTAAGGCCACAGTAAGGCTACAGTTTAATAATGAAATAGTTCTATAGTTTTTGACCAAGGTCAAATATGTATCTTGTTTTGTAATCAAAGTAATATAAGCTTCCTTCCATGTTTCTGGAATTTCCCCTTCTGTTAGTACTTCATTCATTATATCTTTCATTGGATTTACAAGCTGTTCTTTAATTTTTTTATAGTACTTTGCTGACAATCCGTCTGGTCCTGGTGATTTGCCCACCTTGATTTGACTTATTCCAACGGAGATTTCTTGATCTGTTATTTGTGTATTTAAGAATACCATCTCTTCTTGTTTTATTTTTGGCAGATGACTCTTTTTTATATATTCTTGTATGTTGATTGCCTTTTCATTTCCTCTTTTGTATAAATTCTGAAAATATTTTAAAAAGACTTCCCTTATTTCTTTTGCTTTATGTAAAACTTTCCCATTGGAGTTAATTTTACCTATATGATTCATCTGTTGATTTCTCCTTAATTGCCATGCTAACAATTTTCCAGGATTGTTTGCATGTTCAAAGAATTTCTGTTTCATTTTTTAACTTTCCATGCTATTTCTTCATTGATTATCATTGAATACTATGATTATAATAATTTTATTGTCTGTTTTATTGATTGTTTATTTGGTTTTTTTCCTAATTCATTTTCTTTCTTTGATATAGCATCCAAAATTTCTTTTTTCCTTGCTTCCCTGGCTCTCCCCCCCCCCAGCATTTTGTTGTATAAAAAGACCTCTCATGACCGCTTTACCAGTATCCCATACAGTTTGGATTTTTGTTTCCTTGTTTAAGTTCAGTTTAAAATATTCTTCTATTATTATTTTTAATATTGTCTACTAATTCTTGATCATCCAATAAATCGGACTTCCAGGTTAGCACCATCGGCGAATGGCGGATTCCCTCCGAGCTCCGCTGCGATGCGGCGACCCTTAAAAATCACAGGCGGTGAAGCCTGTGAACCTGGTGACTCGGCAGGCACCATTTGCGCCCCCCCCGACCTGCGAAGGAGCCTTTTTAAAGGCTTCGGAACAGGGGACGGGGTGAGCGGCGCGGTGCTGAGAGTCGACTGCTTCTCCTGCGGAGTGAAGCCGCATTGCCATGGCCGGAGAGCGCTGACTTCTTCTTGTGAGTAATTGGACTTTAAAGCAACAACCCGTGAGTAGTACGGAAATTGGATTTGCAAAGAAAAATTTTTTTGAATTAGGCACGATCGGGGAAGGTGCAAACAGTCCGTCTCCCCGTCTTGTAAATAATCTAAAGCAAGGGCCTGCTAACTAAGGTCGAGAGAATCTTTTCTTTTTTATTGGGTAAAAGACATTAATTTCACAATTTGGCAGTATAAGAAATCTTACTGGAGGATAAGAGTTAATTTTGGGAGCTGAAGTGCCACCCCCCCGGACCCGGGAGTGATCCGCGAGAGAGCCTGTTGAAGAGGTATTGAAGAGTTTGACAGCTGTCAAATTAGCTGTCAAGGCTAAAAAAGAGAACTTTGTTTCTGTTGTCTCTGCTGGTTATATTTGTTACAATTTGGTTATAATTTGTTGAAAACAAGGAAGAACTGATACAAACTAACTTGACTTTTGGATTTGAACTGGAAGGAATATTAAGTAACCAAAATCCCTCTAGAGGGGGTTTTGGGACATTACAAGAATGGCTGAAGGAGGGAAAATACAAGCTAAATTGGACAGAGTTTTTGTTCTCTTGGGAAAGTTACAAGGCCAAATTGATGTTTTGGCTACAAATGTTGCAACTCTGGATTTAACAGTAAATAAACTCATTGAATTTGATAAGGACTTGACTCAGGAAGTCCATGCAGCTGGACAAGAAGAGAAACTTCAGAGCTTTGAGAGTGTGGAGAAAGAGATATATGTTGTTCCTGATGAAAAGGAAGGAGGAGCTGTAATGCTGCAGATGACAAAGGAGAGCCAGAGGCCTGACATGATGGCTACAAAGGAAAATAAGAACTGGATGTTGAAAATCTGGTTTGAATTGGAGATTGAAGAATGGAGAGATCTCCTAATGTGGAGATCTGAAGATCCAAGGATTACAAATCTGATTAAGGTGGAAGTTGGAGCTTTGGGGACATTTGGACTTGAAAGGAGTAAGAAAAAAGATTTGGGCTCCACTTTTAAGTATGGAGGTCTGGCTGGAAGAAACATGGATCCCATTGGGCTAGAGCTTCTCCGAGATCTGGTGTTTAATATTAAGGACCATCAAAAAAACCGGCAGAGAGGAATTGAGAGAGAATTAAGAGCCTCGGACGTGAGATCTCCAGGCTGATAGTAGATTAAGACTGATGGACATTTGTTGGGGATTGAAACCGGGAAAGGGGGGGTGGAGTTTGGGAATCCAAAGAGTGCATAATTATAATCTGTTTTTGTTTTAATTCTGTTTTGTTATTTGTATGAAGATTGGGGAAGTCATGGAAGGGAACTTGGGTCGACTTTAGAAAAAGGTTTTAAGAATGAGTACTGATGTATAAATATTGATGTTTATAAGGTAAAATTGGCTTTTTTAAAATGAACTAAATAGAAAAAGGTAAAAAAATAGGGATAAGAACTTGCTGAACTAACAATTTGAATTGGAATATAAGAAGGGGAGGTGTGGGGAAGTCAGGGAAATATGTTATAGAAAAATAAGGATTGTGAACTCTATGTGTTTTTAAACTTTTTTGTTTTTCCTTTTTGATTTTTTTAATGTATTAAAGTGGAAAATTTCAATAAATATATTTTTTTTAAAAAAGATCATCCAATAAATCATTATTAAGGCTCCATCTAAAAGTTGACCGTTCTTCCTTTTGCATTTCCATAACCACTGGGTTGTGGTCCGACAAGGTCATCGGATCTATCTCAACTTTCCTAACTTTTAATTCCACCTCTTTAGTAATCCAAACTGCATCAATTCTTGCGCTGCTCTTATTGGCATGAGAATAGTATGTGAACTGCTTCTCCATTAAATGCCTTACTCTCCAAATGTCAACCAGATTCAAAGTTTGGGCCATATCAAAGAAAGTTTTGGGAAGCTTCCCTTCCTTTGTCTCCTTTATTTTCGAATAGTTCTGTCCATCTCTAATCATGGCACTCCATTCAACTCTCCCATTATAATGATTTTTTGATCTGTGAACTCCAATAGGTCTGTTTCTATTTTTTTTTTTTTTTGTAAAATTCTGATTTGTTATCATTAGGGACATAGACTCCTACCAAATATATATTCTGTTCCCTGAAGTTTTATTTTATTTGATGATATTTATGTATGCGACAATGGCGGTAAGAGTCTTAATAGCACAAGGATGGAAGAATGAAGAAACCCTGACAAAAGAACAGTGGAAAGAAAAATTGATGGACTATGTGGAACTGGCAAAATTGACGCATAAACTACGTGACAAGGACAACTGTGACTTCAAAGAAGAATGGGAAGTTCCTTGTGCTATTAAGACTCTTACCGCCATTGTCGCATACATAAATATATTCTTCATTTTCCTTGGCAGGTCTTTTCCTACAATCCCTAACAAAAATGCTTCAGGCTTTTAGAGACTTCCGGTCGATGCCAGCGATTAATGGCGGGTTCCCTCTGAGCTCCGGAGGGAACCGGCCCCGTGGAGCGTGGGTCTGGCCGCTGCGGCGAAGCGGAGACCCAAAGAAATCGCAGGCGGTGAAGCCTGCGAACGTGAAGGCTCGGTGGGCTCCATTTGCGCCCCCCCGACTGCAAGGGAGCCATTTTAAAGGCTTCTGAACGGAGCGGGGGTGAGTGGCGCGGAGCTGAGAGTCGCGCACCATCGTACCGTCTTCACGGGGCGAAGCCGCAAGCCATTGTCGGAGAGCGTCGATTCCTTTCTGGAAATTCGGACTGAAAATAACTACCCGTGAGTAGGGGTAAGAAGAGAAATTTATACAAATTTTTAAGCAATTTGGCACTGAAAAGGGGAAGTATCAACAGGAAGTCTGCTTCTCCTGATTTGTAGACAGGACAAAGCAAAGAGAATATAAAGTAGAAACTTTGAAAGACGTATTGAAAGACTCTAATTCAACACTAAAGAAAAAGGATCCCCCTCCGCTTAGCAGGGGCGGAGGGGAGAATTTTGAACATTATTCCTCCTGCAAAGACAGCGAGAGGCATTTCCATCGGCTGCCTCTAAAACCTGGAACGGACTGCTTTTGACAGCTGTCAAAGTGCTAAGTGTTAAGAACGTTGATACACTGTGAAGGGAATAATTGCTTATAAAGAGATTTTGGACAGAAAAAGCTATTTTTGGTGGAAAGTGTGCTTGGTTAAAGAACAAAGGGGAGCTACTAGGACTATATTTGTTACTACTGAAATTGAAATTGAAACTGTGTCCCCCTAGAGGAGATTTGTTGCAATAAGCTTTGTGCTACAAAATAACAGAGCCTGGAAAATTCCCTTTCAAAACAAAGTAACCAAGCGTGAGACTGACCTTGGATTGTTGTATGGGAGTGATATGGCAGATGAGAAGGGAAAAATAGAACAAACGGAAGAAAAAAAGCTTAGATCTGGGAAACAATATAAAACCGACATTGCACAGCAGAGAAGGGCCTCAACATCTGGTCCAGCGGGCTCATCAGGAGTTACAGTTCTACAGCAAAGACCAAAAGTTATGTCATCTCAAGATCCAATCGCCCAGGCATTAAGTAAAATTAATACATCACTGGAATTCTTAGCTAAACAAGTTGCAGAGACAAATAAGCAAGTAGCGGAGGCCTCAGCAAAAATTGACTTGAATACTACAAGCATAAATGAATTGGGGAAAAAGGTGAACTCTAATACACAATCTACTGAGAAGCTTATAGAGGAATCGGCCTCCACCAGGAAATTAGCTGAAGAAGCAAAAGAAATTGCAACTGCTACCCAGGAGAGGTTTCCACCGGTATATAAGAAACTTGAGGACCATGACCTGACCCTGTCCATGTGGGAACTTCAAGGGAAAGAGAAGAATTTGAGACTTCGGGCGGTACCAGAAGAGGAACAAGACAACTTGGTGGACTTTCTTATGAAAGAATTTACTGAATTTTGGCAAAAGGACTTGGGAAAGGAAGAAATTAAGATAGTGAGTGCTTTTAGGATTGGTAGGAAACAAAGAAAGAATAAAGCAAGGGACTGCCTGATCTCGTTAAGATCAAAAGAAGAAAGAGATAAAATTCTCAATTTACAGTATCAAAGACGTTTGGAAATTGGAGACTCTTTCGTGGAAATTTTTAGGGATATCCCTAAACTCATTTTGGATGTCAGGGCCCATTACAGAGATCTGGTGGACCTACTGAAAGGAAATAGAATTCCTTTTAGATGGGAATTTCCTCAAGGCCTATCCTTTAAACTTAAAGGAAGGAAAATAAGAATAAGGACTGTGGAGGATAAAGACAAATTTCTTAATGAACAAGGCGAGAACCTGCAGAAGGGAGTGATTGGAGAGGACCCAACTGACTCACAAGGAACTTTGGATGTAGCAAATTTATCATATGGACTTGCTGAACCAGGGAAAGACACACCACCGACTGAGGAAGAAGAGCAACTCGGGGCAGTAGGAGGGAAGAACAAATAATTTACCATGGCTCTGCAACTTCTAAGCTGGAATTGTAATGGGATCAATTCCCCTCGAAAGAAGAAAAGTGTTTTCCATATATTAAGGAAAGAACAATTGGATTTGATTTGTCTACAGGAAACACATGTAATGAGGTCACACAGGAAGCTGCTCATCAATAAGAGATTGGGACAAGAATTTATTTCATCGGACAAGGTTAAAAAAAGAGGAGTTGTGATATATGCAAAGGAGAAACTTTTACCGAAACAAATTTTTAAAGATGAACAAGGAAGATATCTGGCTATTGAAATTCAACTTCAAGGAGAAAAATTCCTGACTGTAGGGGTGTATGCACCGAATGAGGGGAAATCTGAATTTTTTAAGAAGTTGCATGAGGTTCTTTTGGACTATATGGATTATAATATAATCTTAATGGGAGATATGAATGGAGTTGTCTCCACAAATATGGACAAGGCACAAAGACAAGTAATCACCAAAGATGGGAGATTACCAAAGACCTTTTTTGAACTGACTGACAATATGGACCTGATTGACATTTGGAGAACTAAGAACCCTCTAGAGAGAGAGGGAACTTTTTTCTCTGAAGCAAAAATGACCTGGACTAGAATTGACCAAATTTGGATTACTAGAGGAATGGCACCGAAGATAAAAAAGGTAGAAATCTGCCCTAAAACATGCTCCGACCATAATGCAGTAAAGATGGAGATGAAACAAATGACACCCGGCTCCTTTAGATGGAGGATGAATGACACCTTATTTAGAGATGAAGAAGTATACAAAAAGGCCCAAAAAACTTTGAGAGACTATTTTGAAGTGAATTTGGCCACTAATGTTGAAAAAAGAGTAATATGGGATGCTAGTAAAGCCGTGATGAGAGGGTTTCTGATTCAACAGAATGCAATAAAGAAGAGAAGTCGAAATGAGAAAAAGGATAAAATTCTGGAGAAAATAAAAGAAGGAGAGAAGAAACTGAGAGCAAAGCCAAAGTCACAGGAGATTTTGAAAGAAATAAAGCTGCTTCAGGTACAATATATGGAATTGATGAACCAGGAAATAGAATGGAAAATTAAACAAATGAGACAGAAGACATTTGAATCAGCAAACAAATGTGGGAAACTACTAGCATGGCAACTGAAAAAAAGACAAAAACTAAATACAATTACAAAACTGGAAGTGGAAGGAAAAGACATACATAACCCAAATGAGATTAGAAATTGCTTCCAGAAATATTTTAAACAACTTTATGCACAAGGGCCACAGAACGAAATGGATATAGACCGATTTTTGAAGACAAATGGATTACAAGAAATTTCACAAGAAAGTAAACTCATGCTGAACTGTAAGATAACTGACCAGGAGATAGAAGGTGCCATTCAAAATATGCAAGTGGGCAAGTCTCCAGGACCGGACGGGTTGTCTTCCTGCTACTACAGACTGTTGAAAGAGTGGCTATTGCAACCATTGAAGGAAGTTTGTAATGAAATTTTGGAGGGGAAAAGGGCACCAGAATCGTGGAAAGAGGCCTACATTACACTAATACCAAAAACAGAGACTGAAAAGACTCAACTTAGGAACTACCGTCCCATATCCCTATTAAATGTGGATTACAAAATCTTTGCTGACATTTTAGCTAAGAGATTGAAAAAAAGTACTGATTGAGGAGATTCATAAGGACCAGGCGGGCTTTCTTCCGGGTAGACATCTTTCGGATAATCTAAGGAATATAATTGACATTTTGGAGAAGTTAGAAGTGAACATAAACACTAAGGCTGTTTTGATATTTGTGGACGCGGAGAAAGCCTTTGACAACATTTCTTGGAACTTTATGAAAAAGAACCTACAGGGTATGGGGGTAGGCCATGGTTTTGAGAATGGTATTGGTGCAATATATTCAGAACAAACGGCTAAACTAATTGTAAATAATGTGGTTACAGAACAGTTTAAGATAGAAAAAGGGACACGACAGGGATGCCCAATCTCCCCTCTGCTTTTTATCTCGGTCCTGGAGGTTTTGCTGAACATGATTAGAAGGGACCGGATGGTTAAAGGTATACAGGTCGGAGCCAAACAGTTTAAATTAAGAGCGTTTGCAGATGATCTAGTTTTGACATTACAGGAGCCAGAATCTAGTACTAAAAGAGTTTTAGAACTAATTCAAGAATTTGGTCAGGTGGCAGGATTTAAATTGAATAAGTTAAAAACCAAAGTTCTTGAGAAAAATTTAACACCGATAGAGAGAGAAAAGTTCCAAAATGAAACAGGCCTGACTGTGGTTAAGAAAGTGAAATATTTGGGGATTAATATGACAGCTAAAAATGGGAATTTGTTCAAAGACAATTATGAAAAATGTTGGGCTGAAGTGAAAAAAGATTTAGAAATTTGGTCAAATTTGAAGCTTTCCTTGTTGGGTCGAATTGCAGCTATAAAGATGAATGTATTGCCTAAAATGTTGTTTTTGTTTCAAACTTTGCAAATTTTGGACAAAATGGATTGTTTCAAGAAGTGGCAGAAAGACATTTCTAAATTTGTCTGGCAGGGCAAGAAGCCTAGAATAAAATTTAAGATATTAACTGATGCAAAGGAAAGAGGTGGATTTGCCCTGCCAGACCTGAAACTTTATTATGAATCAGCAGCATTTTGCTGGTTGAAAGATTGGCTGCTTCTTGAAAACACAGACATTTTGGATCTTGAAGGTTTTAACAATGTTTTTGGGTGGCATGCATATTTGTGGTATGACAAGGTGAAAGCACACAAAGCTTTTAAAAATCATATTGTCAGGAGAGCACTGTTTAATGTTTGGACTAGATATAAAGATCTACTGGAAAATAAAACTCCAAGGTGGTTGTCACCAATGGAGGCTAAGGCTCAGAGAAAACTTAACATGGAGGCTAAATGGCCAAAATATTGGGAAATCTTGGAACTAGAAGGGGACAGATTGAAACTGCAGAGTTTTGAGAAATTGAAAGATAAAGTGCGAGATTGGCTTCATTATTACCAAATAATGGAGGTTTATAATTTGGACAAGAAAGTTGGTTTTCAGGTGGAAAAATCTAAATTGGAAACAGAATTGCTAGAATCCAAAACTAAGACCTTGTCAAAAATGTATAACTTGCTGCTGAAATGGAATACTCAGGATGAGACGGTTAAATCTGTAATGATTAAATGGGCACAAGACGTTGGACATAATATTATGTTTGCTGACTGGGAACAGTTGTGGACCACCGGGATTAAATTCACGGCATGCAATGCCTTAAGAGAGAATATTATGAAAATGATATACAGGTGGTACATGACCCCAGTCAAGCTTGCAAAAATCTATCATTTGCCCGACAATAAATGTTGGAAATGTAAGGAAAATGAAGGTACATTCTTTCACCTTTGGTGGACGTGTCCCAGGATTAAGGCGTCCTGGGAAATGATATATAATGAATTGAAAAAGGTATTTAAATATACCTTCTTGAAGAAACCAGAGGCCTTTCTCTTGGGCATGGTCGGCCAAGTGGTGCCAAAGAAGGACAGAACTTTTTTTATGTATGCTACAACAGCAGCAAGGATACTCATCGCAAAGTATTGGAAGACGCAAGATCTACCCACTCTGGAAGAATGGCAGATGAAATTGATCGACTGTATGGGACTGGCAGAATTGACGAGCAGAATCCGTGACCAGGGAGAAGAGTCGGCTGAAGAAGATTGGAAAAAATTCAAGGACTATTTACAGAAATATTGTAAAATTTAAGAAAGTTAGATGGTGTTGGATTGAAATTGAGAGGTTTCTAGCTGCAATGATATATAAGAACATAGATGGGGGGGAAAAGGGTTTGAAAAATAAGGTAATGTTACAAGCTGTAATGCTTTAAATGAAGGATTTGCTGAACAAATAATCTTAATTGGGATACAAGAAGGAGAAGTATGAGGAGGTCTGAGAAATTTGTTATTTAAAAGTATGGTTTATGAATTTTATGCCTTTGTTTAATGTTTCTGTTTGTTTTGTTTGCTTGTTTGTTTAAAAAATTGGAAAACTTAATAAATATTCTTAAAAAAAAATGCTTCAGGCTTTTTTTACAAATGTTAATTGGAACATTTTCTTCAACTCATTATATAACATTTCCCAGAAATTTTTAATTTCTCTACAATCGCACCACATATGATAAAAAGTCCCTTCTTTTTCCTTACAGTTCCAACATGTATTTGAACAGGTTTTATACATTCTTGCTATCTGTACTGGTGTTATGTACCGTCAGAGAATGGTGCTGAAATAGCTAGCTGAGATAAAAACTCTGGGCAAACAGCCATCTCTGTACAGTGATTTATTGGGTAACTTCAAAGTATTTACAAGAGTTCAAAAGTACACTCAAATACGATGAGTCAGTTGGCTCGACTGGCCCCTTCCTTTGCCTCGCCCAGCAAACCCACCTCCTAAGTCCAACCCCCCTCTTTCTTCTGCTCCATGAGTGGCTGGTCCCTGGAGATGGCTCACCCCTCCCAGTTTCATTGTCTCCCGACAGTCCTTTCTCTTCCTCCTCGGACGAGGAGGAGTAACTGCTGAATAAAGGCGCAGGATCTCTGTAAGTGCCTCTCTTCTCCCCCCTCTCCTCCTTCTCTGCCTCCAATTCCCTGACATCCACCCCCTCCCTAAAGGCCCCCTCCCGCTTGGAAGAACCGACCGTTCCCGATTCTCCCTCCTCTGGAGTGGCGGGGGTGAAACCTAGAAAATCTTCCTCCTCCTGATCCGTATCTTCAAAAACCTTCCTCCAACCCTCCCTCAAACCCGCAGTTCCCTGGCGTTTCCAATAGACGTCTTCCAGATCCTCTTCCTCCTCGTCTGATGGTGGGAATCCCTCGAAGCCCTCTTCATCGTCTGTCGGCCCGAACACTTGTTGCAAAAACCTACCCCGGGGTTTTTGTTTGTCAGGGAATAAATCATGGAACTCCTCCACCAGATACTCGTCAGTGATACAACTTTCTGGGACCCAGGTGTTCTCAGAACTGGGGGCCCCTTCCCAAGGCACTAGATACTCTAGCTGTTCCCCGTTCCAGCGAGAATCCAGTATTTCAGTCACCTCGTTGCACTGCTCCCTTTCCTCAACTTCGGGCGGTGGGAGCTCCCCTTCCCCACTACCCTGCCGCATTCCCCCTTCCCTGTAGGGCGACAGCAGTGACCTGTGAAATACGGGATGTATCCTCATGCTCTCAGGCAACCTTAATTTAAATGCCACTGGACTGACCTGCTGGATCACCTCAAAAGGCCACACTCTCCTGGGTTTGAGTTTCTTGCACCCTCCTTTCCAGGGCAACCCTTGCGTGGACAACCACACCTTGTCCCCAACCCAGATGATCTCCCCTGGCCTCCGTTGCTTGTCAGCCTCCCTCTTGTAGACTTCCTTAGCCCTTTCCAAGTTCAACTGGAGCTGTTGGTGGATCGCCTCCATTTCCTCCGCAAATTGTTCTGCTGCAGGCACACTCCACGACTCCTCCCCCCTTCCCGGAAACGCCCTGGGGTGACACCCGGGATTGGCAAAGAACGGAGTCATCCCTGTGGATACGTTCTCCGCATTATTGTAAGCAAACTCTGCTAGAGCTAGTTTGTCCACCCAGTCGTTCTGTCTTTGACTAACATAACACCGCAAATACTGTTGCAAAACAGCATTTGCTCTCTCCGCCTGCCCATTGGTTTCAGGGTGCCTTGCTGTAGTGAAACTCACCTCTACTTGCAGCAAACTCATGAGCTTGCGCCAAAACCGTGAGGTGAACTGAGTCCCCCTAGCCGAAACCACCTTAGCAGGTACCCCATGTAACCTAAACACGTGTTCTACGAACAGCTTGGCTGTTTCCTCCGCCGTCACTGCATGTGAGCATGCCACAAAATGACACATCTTGGTTAGGAGATCCACCACCACCATAACTGTTGTCTTACCCTTAGACTTGGGCAGGTCAGTGATGAAATCTACCGCCACCACCTCCCATGGCCTCCCTGGTGTGGGCAAAGGCTCCAACAAACCTGCTGGTGCTGCCCTTTCCCCTTTGGCCCTCTGGCATGTGTCACACCCTCTTACATATTCCCTTACATCCTCCCTCACCTTGGGACACCAAAACTCCATGGTGACTAGAAGCATGGTTTTGTGTTGCCCAAAATGCCCTGCCGTGGAGCTGTCGTGAAGTTGCTTGAGGACTCTGGCCCTTAGGGTCTCGCCTGGAATATACAAAGCCCCCCGATAGTACAGAAGCCCCCCTTTCACCTCGAAACCTCCCTCAGCTTCCCCCTTTTCCCTTAATTCGTCCATCTTTCGCCTTGCAAAGGCATTGTCTCTGATCAGCTGCATCAGTTTGTCGTCCTTCACCAACGCCCCCCCACAAGTCCACTTGTTCTCGGGGAACATTAACCTGGCGACCGGAGGCCCTTCCTCCGCCAGATACTCCGGTTTTCGAGATAGCGCATCCGCCCTAGCATTCTGCTCCCCCGGCACATATTGAATCTTAAAGTTAAAGTTGGCAAAAAACTCCACCCAGCGTATCTGTCTCTGGCACAACACCCATGCCGTACGCCAGTACTGCAAGTTCTTGTGGTCTGTGCACACCTGAATTTGGTGCCTCGCCCCAATCAGGAAGTGACGCCATTGCTTGAACGCCGCGACAATCGCAAGCAATTCTTTGTCGTAGATAGTGTAGTTCAGCTCTGACTTCTTCAGCTTTCGAGGAAAAAAAGCACACGGCCGCCACTCCCCCTCTTCATCTGGCTGCAGCAAAACCGCTCCTATCGCCCGACCAGAGGCATCCGTCTCAACCCGCAGCGGTCGATCGGGGTTGACGTGCAGTAGCTGCTCCTCTGAAGCAAAGGCCCTCTTAAGTTTCTCAAATCCCTCTTGCACCGCCTCCGTCCACAGGAACTTCTTCTTAGCACTAAGACAGTCCGTTATGGGCGCCGTCAGTTTCGCAAAGTTTTTGATGAACTTCCTGTAGAAATTGCTGAAGTCCAGGAATCGCTGAGCATCCTTCCTGGTCTTGGGGCTCTCCCATTCAAGCACAGCCTTCGCCTTCTCTGGATCCATGGCCAAGCCCTTGTCCGACAACCTGTAGCCTAGGAACCCGACCTCCTTCGCGTGGAACTGGCACTTCTCCAGCTTCACCCACAGCCGATGCTCCTTGAGCTTGCTCAGGACTTGACGCACATCCTTTACGTGCTGTTCCTCGTTGTCAGAGAACACCAGCACATCGTCCAAGAAACAGACGCAGTTACGATACAGCAACAGCCCTAGCACATGGTACATGAAGGCCTGGAAACAGGGGCTTCCACACTGCAAGCCAAAAGGCATGACGAGATACTCGAACGCCCCCAGTGGGGTGAACATGGTGGTCTTCCACTCGTCACCCTCTCACACTCTGATGAGGTTGTACGCACCCCGGAGGTCCAGCTTAGTGAAAAATTTTCCTTTCCGCACCCTTGCCAAAACGTTGTCGATTCTCAGCATTGGGAAGGCCACAGGTTCTGTCAAGGAATTCAAAACACGAAAATCCACTACAAGTCTTTTCTCGCTAGTCGATTTTTTGTCCACGAAGAACACGGGGCTCCCACCTGCCGCCTTGGATTCCCTGATGAATCCTCTCTTTAAATTTTTGTCAATAAAGTCCTTCAAGTCTCGTATCTCTTGCTCCGACATGGAGTACAGCTTCCCCACCAGCAGTTTGGCCCCCGGGATCAGATTGATCTGGCAATCGTATGGTCAGTGCGGAGGTAACGTGTCAGCCTCCCTCTCGCTGAACACCTCCTGTAGGTCCCGGTATTGCGGAGGGATTTCGGCCGTGCCTGCTTTGCATGCTGCTGCCATCCTGGCCTCCGACCCCCGAGGTTGCTCTAGGCCCAGGCAGTTCTCCATGCAGTGCGCCGACCCAAATGTCAGGGACCACTGATGCCAGGAAACCACCGGATCGTGCAAAGCCAACCAGCTCATGCCCAGTATAATGGGCGAACCTGCCAACGTGGCTACGTGAAAGGCGATGGTCTCGGAGTGGGTGCACACCCGCATCCTCATGGGAGGTGTCTGATGAGTCACTTCCCCTCCCAACAGTTCTCTCCCATCAATTGTAGTAACTTGCAGTGGAAAATCCAAAGGCCGCAGGTTAAGTTGGTGCTGCACAGCAAACTCCCTGCTGAAGAACGAGGCACTGGCTCCCAAGTCCACCAACGCATGCACCTCAAATGCGTGGCCGTTCGGGAGTTCTAGCACCACCCTCAACACTATACTCAGTTTGGGGTGTCCTGGCCAGGGCCTTTCACTGTTGCTGCTGCCTGGCTGTTGCCCCGGTTCACCAGCTGCCAGGCTCTCCCGTTTCCCGGATCCTGGGGTCCCTCCTCTTCTGCCTGTGGAGTGGCCCCCACCATTCCCTGCCAGTTACAACGCTCAGGACACACTCGGGAAAAGTGTCCTGGCTTCTGGCAGAAAAAAAATTTCTTGGCCGCCTGCCAGTCCTTCCCCTCCTTGCTGCTCGGCTGTTGGGCTTTTGAACGTTCCAGCGCGCGGGCTGAGTCAATTTCCATGGGCTCCGGCTGCTGTTGACCTTCAGAGGCAGCTGCCAGCATCTCAGGAATGTGATCACCATGGAAACGCCGGCCTTTGCTCTGCTTTCTCTCCAACAGCCTGGCTTCCTGCCTCAAACCCACCGATAAAGCAGCTTTCGTTAACTCATCCATGTCCTTAGGACGGGGGCCCCTGGCAAGTTCATCTTTCACTTCAGAGTTCAGTCCATCTTTGAACAAAGCCTGCACGGGCTCTGAACTCAACTCCCATCCCAACTTGTGCACAAGCATGGCAAATTGCGACCAGTAACTACGCACCGTTGAGCTGCCTTGTTTCAAAGCCAAGAGCTCTTGCTGCGTCATATCTACATGGCTTTCATGTGCAAACATAAGATCCATTGCCTGCCAGAATCGGGGCAAACTTCGCAGCGCTTCATTATTAGCTGCAATCAGTGGCCTCACCCAGTCCTTGGCCCCTCCCGACAAATGACTAATTAGGTAGGCAACCTTCTGGGCCTCATTAGCAAACTCAGCCCCCTCAAGCTCCAGCAAATAATTCATCGCCGTTTTAAATCCTAAATATTCCTGTGGGTCCCCGTGAAATTTTCCCATGAACGCAGGCATGCTCCGCCCCAGCAGCCCATCTGTGGCTTTTCCTTGATGGGCCCGGGCTTCCTCCAGACGAATTTGCAGCTCCGAAGCTCGGGACTCCAGCCCGGCATTGCGTTTTCGCAGGTCTGCCAGCTCTTGCTCCATCCTTTTTCTCTCCTTCTTTCCACTAACTTTCAGCATGAGAGAAGAGCCAAGCTGTCAGAGAATGGTGCTGAAATAGCTAGCTGAGATAAAAACTCCGGGCAAACAGCCATCTCTGTACAGTGATTTATTGGGTAGCTTCAAAGTATTTACAAGAGTTCAAAAGTACACTCAAATACGATGAGTCAGTTGGTTCAACTGGCCCCTTCCTTTGCCTCGCCCAGCAAACCCACCTCCTAAGTCCAACCCCCCTCTTTCTCCTGCTCTGTGAGTGGCTGGTCCCCGGAGATGGCTCACCCCTCCCAGTTTCATTGTCTCCCGACAGTCCTTTCTCTTCCTCCTCGGACGAGGAGGAGTAACTGCTGATTAAAGGTGCAGGATCTCTGTAAGTGCCTCTCTTCTCCCCCCTCTCCTCCTTCTCTGCCTCCAATTCCCTGACATGTACCATCTATACAGGTGAAACTCAAAAAAATAGAATATCATGGAAAAGTTCATTTATTTCAGTAATTTAACTTAAAAGGTGAAACTAATATTTGAGATAGACTCATGACATGCAAAGCGAGATATGTCAAGCCTTTATTTGTTATAATTGTGATGATTATGGCATACAGCTGACGAAAACCCCAAATTAACAATCTCAGAAAATTATAATATTAAATGAAATCAGCAAAACAAGTACTGCAAATAGAGCAATAGTGAACCTCTGAGAAGTAGAAGCACTCAGTACTTGGTTTGGGCCCCTTTTGCATCAATCACTGCCTCAATGCGGTGTTGCATGGATGCTATCAGCCAGTGGCACTGCTGAGGTCTCTTTTCTGATGAGAGCAGCTTTTGCATCTCATTTGGAAACCAAGGACCCAGAGTCTGGAGGAATAATGGGGAGGCACACAATGCCAGATGCTTGAAGTCCAGTGTGAAATTTCCACAGTCTGTGTTGATTTGGGGAGCCATGTCATCAGCTGGTGTTGGTCCACTGTGCTTCATTAAGTTCAGGGTCAACGCAGCCGTCTACCAGGAGATTTTGAAGAACTTCATGCTTCCTTCTGCAGACGAGCTTTATGGGGAGCTTTATGCAGAATTCCCTGCAGTACTATTTGCTTCTGGACTCAGCAGAGTGTGTACAACGCGGCCGTTGCAGAAGAGAGAGTCCACACGCTGTTGTTCTAATCTACCGTAGTTTTTGATCCATAACACGCATTTCTTTCCTCCTAGAAAGTAAGGGAAAATGTCTGTGCGTGTTACGGAGCGAATGCTTCCCTCCTCCGTGGCTCGCTTTGAAACAGCAAAGCGGGAGAAGAGCCGCTGAGTGGGGAGGAGAGAGGGACAGAGAGCCTGCTTCTTTAAAGGAGCAAAGCGGGAGAGGAGAACTTTTCTGACTGAGAAAGGAATTCAACATGACCTCTCAAGTCCACGGTCTCCTTGGATGAATGGACTTTGTGAAAGGGCAAGCCAAACATTGCTTCAAGGCTTGAAAACCTTGCTGCATGATGCCAATCTTCCAGAGAGTTATTGGGCAGAAGCGCTCGGCTGTTTTGTTTATACTTATAATCACAGATTGTCATCACTGATTGGTTGTACCCCCATGAAAATATGTTTGGCAAGAAACCATACATCAAGCATATGAGAATTTTTGGTTCTGACGTGGGTTCACACACCACAAAGCTCCAAGTTAGGCAAACATGGTTTCCATGGTATCTTTCTAGGATATCGATGTCGGAATTCAAGCGAGCAGAGCCTCCAGCTTAGCTCTTAGTCCAGAGGAATTTGGCCACCCTCCAGGTGCCCGGCTTGAATCCTTATGACCTCCTGTCTGCGTCTCCCGGCAAGATCAAGGGAGGTCTCCAATCGGCGATTCTCCTCAACGTGAAGGAGAGCACACCACTCCTCCCACTCCTCTCCCAGGGAGGGGGAAAGAGCCAGACAGAAATATATTTACATGTCTTTATTCCTGTCTTTCACCAGTACAGAGAAAACATGTCTGCACACTCTGATTCCCAACTGCTGAGAGAGAATAAACTCCACCCATGTACTTCCAGTACAGGGTCATGTGCTGCTCTGAGGTAACATCCGGCTCTCAGAGCAGTGAATAGACTGTGCCTGGTTCCCACGGTACAATCCAATAACATCCACATCCTGTTTACCATTCCAGCCACCTGGTGCTTGCTTCTGCATTGCTCCTTTTTCGTAACATCCTCCCCCAAAAGAATCAATGCGTGTTGCAGCAAGCAAAGCATGATCCAGAGAAGAAAACAAACAGTTGTTATACACATAACACTCCCCTGTTGTTTCAGTTCCACCCTTGGAACTCCCCGCCACTGGTTTCCCCAGTGTACCTCTCTGGTTGTCTGGTTTCCAAGGAATGAGTGCATCTGCATTACCTTGGCTAGCAACTCTCTGTTGTGTCTTTGTCTCTGACTTAGACACAGCACCAACCTGTCCTCGGTTGTTTACAACAGCAACACATGCAACAGCTAAGTTAGCAAACTCTTTTGAGTACCTCTTGGGTGGTTGACCCTTTGTAACTCTCTCAGACCTACGTATGAGGTGCTGATCCTCTCTGCTCACTGGTCCAGTCTCAGGACTCTTTGGAGAACCAGTTCCAATGGTAAACAGTGGTTCATCCTTCAGTTGTGAAGGCCTATCTATTGTGTGAGACTTCCTCTCAATGACTGTGACAACTGAGCTCTCCGAGCTATCAGTGTCATCACTTTCATTACAGCTGTAATCAGTGAAATCATCATCATCTGAATCGTCCTCAGTGGGAAATGTGTGTACTATCACTCTCTCCTGTTCAGGAGCACTCTCTAGAAATTTTGTGAGAATCACCTGACCAGATTCAGACAAAATTACTCTGTAGAGACCCTTTTCATACCCCACAAAAATGCCTCTGGCATTCTTTACTCCACCTGGAGCTTCTGTTCTCACATGAGACCCGAAAACCTTGAAATGGGCAACAGAAAGTTTTCTGTGGAACAGTTTCTCAAAAGGAGAACTTCCCAACTCTTTTGAAACCTTTCTCATTTTCGTATAACAGAACGACATTAGAGACTCGGCCCAGTACTCATGTGGCAGATGTGAACTTAGCAATTGCGCTTCCATCCCCTTTTGCAATTCTTTGTTCACCCGTACACAGACACCCCTGTTCCACGCTTCCGCTGAAACAGAAATCTTGTGTCTGATCCCCTTCTTCTGCAGGAACCTTTGGAAATCCTGTAAAAGAAAAATCTGCTTCTTATCTGTGAATAGACAATCAATGTTAGCATCATGCATACTCTTAACTTTGTCACAAAACTCCTGAAACCTCTCCAAGGCTTCCTGTGGCTTTCTCAACACATAAACCCAGACATAGTTAGAGAAATGATCCACACACACAAGATAATATCTTGCATTGCCTCTAGATGGTTCTAGAGGACCAATCACATCAGCATACACCCGCTGAAATGCTCTGTTGACTCCGGTCTTCTTCTTGCTCACACCTGCAAGAGAAACTAGGTTAGACACAGATGAATTACATTCCATGTAATCACTGTGTGCAAAAGTCAACAAATAAAGTCCATCCTTCTCCCTGGCTGAAAGAAATAACTCTCCATCTTTGTAGATCTTGCAGCTCTCAGCATCGTAGGACAGTTTCAGTCCTCTCTTTGCAATCTGCGAAACACTCAGCAGATTGAACTTCAATTCAGGAACCAAGTAAACATTGTTTATTGTCAAGTCCAGACTCTTAAGATAGACAGTCCCCACGCCGGCCGCTTCCAGCTCCTGACCGTTGGCCTGTGTCACAGTGAAGCTTTGCTTCTTAAACGTTGAAAAGAGTTTTCTGTGTGGGGACATATGAACCGTGCATCCAGTGTCAATTATAAACGAGTTCCCAACGTCTGGCGTGGTTCCTGTCGCCATCAAAGCTTTTCCAGGTTTCACCGAAGTCTTGGTATGACCTTTGCCTGACACCTCAGGCTTTGCTGAGCGGCCCTTCGCTCCTTTAGGCTGACGTGGCTTCTTGCAGTTCCGCTGAAGATGCCCAGCCTGTCCACAATTGTAACACTGGACAACATTCAAAGCTACAGCATCCTTTCCAGTAGCCTCATCGGTGGGGGAATTAGAACTCCGTTCCTCCCTCCCCCTGTCCTTTACTTCCAGTGCAGCAAGTCTGTCCTGTTCATTCAGGACGACGGCAGACACCCTTTCCGCGGTCAAATCGTGAGCGGGGAGGGAACCAAGCTGACTGGCAACGGTTTTGTAAGTCCGATTTAGGCTGTTGATCATCATGAAGCAAAACACTTCCTCCTGCAGACGGAAATTGCGTTCCACCATCTGCTGGCGCAGATATTTCATCTCCGTCAGGTGCGCTTGAACATCTCCATCAGGCGCAAGCCTCAGATTGGTCAGCTTCTCAAAATACAGCAACGCTGAAGAACCAGCATCCCTCTGATGTGTTCTTCGCAACATTTCCCAAATTTCCCGTGCATATTCCAAACCCTGAATATGCACCAATTGGTCATCTGACACACACAGAATTATAGCCGTTCTGGCTTTCAGATTCTGTGACTCCCAACCTCGGGTTGGTGCTGCTGGGATGGGGTTCTCAATCACGTCAAAGACCCTCTGATTCTGCAGCAGGGCCTTCATCTTTATAGACCAAGATGAATAATTGTCATTAGTGAGGGGAGGGGGATAGGGCAAACCTCCCGCCTTCTTGGAATCCATGCTGAATCCAAGGGTCAGCTTTACACTCAACCTCAAGCCAGCTTTCGCTTTCAGGCCAGTAATCTCCAAAAGTCTCTGTTTACTGCTTCACTGGCAGGCAAACCTTTGGGCTGTTTTTTTCAAAACCCTTGCACAGCTGCGCAGATACACTTTCGATTTCCCAGGCTCATTCTAGGCCACTCAGTAACCTAGCAAGTGCTGGCAGACGTTGCCTAGCAACCTGCTCAGGACGGAATTCCTTATCTAACCACAGGAATTCCTGGTATGCAAGCTTGCTCTTTCAGAGCTGTTTTTCAAACGCAGCTATTGTGAACCAGAAAATAAGCCTTTCTGCGTTCATTCTCTCTAGCCCGAAATGCAGCATACCTTTTCTGGCTCCGTTGCCTTGAAACACACTCCTCTCGGTGTCCAGCTGTCTGTTGAGCTTTTGGCTGCAGGCAGACGCTTTTCTTTATCTCCTTAAGTGCAGAGGATGGCAACGATTCATCGACCTCTCACCTCTCATGCAGATTCTCATAGATTGAAACCATCCTATGCTACCAGATGTCGGAATTCAAGCGAGCAGAGCCTCCAGCTTAGCTCTTAGTCCAGAGGAATTTGGCCACCCTCCAGGTGCCCGGCTTGAATCCTTATGACCTCCTGTCTGCGTCTCCCGGCAAGATCAAGGGAGGTCTCCAATCGGCGATTCTCCTCAACGTGAAGGAGAACACACCACTCCTCCCACTCCTCTCCCAGGGAGGGGGAAAGAGCCAGACAGAAATATATTTACATGTCTTTATTCCTGTCTTTCACCAGTACAGAGAAAACATGTCTGCACACTCTGATTCCCAACTGCTGAGAGAGAATAAACTCCACCCATGTACTTCCAGTACAGGGTCATGTGCTGCTCTGAGGTAACATCCGGCTCTCAGAGCAGTGAATAGACTGTGCCTGGTTCCCACGGTACAATCCAATAACATCCACATCCTGTTTACCATTCCAGCCACCTGGTGCTTGCTTCTGCATTGCTCCTTTTTCGTAACAATCAGAAAGGTTCTTACAGAGTAATGATGACTGACACTAACACAATTAGGCTCACTAGAAGTGTTGCGTACAATGCCAAGTGGGGGGAGAACGTGGGAACTTTCCAATGTTATCCTGATGACAGTGAAGAGACTGAGGATAAACAGCTGCAAAACCCAAATACCCACTGATGAAGGTTCTGAATCTGACTCAGATGGTTCAGAGGATTTCAAGAGTACTAAGGTCTCTCTGTGACCCTCTGAAGGCTCTGATCGAAAAGTGGAGGAACCACTGTTCACTATAGGCCACTTTTCTTCTAAGAAAGAAGAGGAGAGCATTGAAGACTTACGTCTAATTCACAGGTCTGAAAGAGCCACAAAAGGAAGACCTCCAAAGAGATTTGCTGATGAATTTGCTAAAGCAGCTAAAGCTGTAACTGCTGTTAAGAACTCCAAGAAGGTATTTGAACCTTCATGTTTCCAAGAGATCCAGGCTTTGGACTCAAATGATGCTGAGCCATGGTTAACTGCCATGAAGGCTGAGCTTGATTCCTTAGAGAGGAACAAAACATGGGAGCTAGTTTCAACAGTTCCAGGGATGAAACTGATTGACAGCAAATGGGTATTCAAAGCAAAGACAGATCAAAATGGCAAGGTAGTCAGACACAAAGCCAGACTGGTAGCCAGAGGTTTTTCACAGGTACCAGGAGAAGACTATCACGAGACCTACTCACCCACCGTGAGATATGAGAGCATTAGACTTATACTCAAACTTGCTGCAGAAGAGAATCAACACGTTTCTCATCACGGTGTGAATACAGCATTTTTGTATGGAACCTTAGGTGAATCACTTTATATGCTTCCACCTGATGGCGTACAGATAAAACAAGGATTTGTTTGTTCTCTGAAGAAGTCCCTATACGGTCTCAAGCAAAGTGCACAATGCTGGCACTCTAAACTCACTGAAGTGTTGTTTTCTCTAGGTTTTCAGCAAGGTAAAGCTGATGCATGTGTATTTGTCAAAGAGGAAGGGCAAAAGAAGCTGTATTGCTTGTTTTATGTTGATGATATTATTTTCTTTTGTAAGGATGTCAAAATGTACAATAGTGCCGTAGCTCAACTGAAGGAGAACTTTGACATGAAAGATCTTGGTGAGGTATCCAACTACCTATCTCTGGAAATAGAGAGAGATCAAGATGGTAATATTTTAGTACACCAGTCACAGAAAATTGCTGATGTGTTAAGCAAACTAAACCTGATGGATGCTAACCCTGTAGACACACCAATGACAACAGGTTATCAGGTAGATGATACTGAAGAAGCATTTTCTGACACTACACTGTACAGAAGTGTGCTAGGCAAACTAAACTTCATTGCCAGATGTTCAAGACCGGACATTGCAGTTAGCACTAAATTGCTAAGCAGACACATCAACAATCCTACTGTTAAGGATTGGAAAGCTCTGAAACGCATAGCAAGCTATTTGAAAGGCACTATGCACTACAGACTGAGATTTAACAATCAGATGTCTGGTGGTCTTGAGATTTTTGCTGATGCGAGTTTTGGAAGTGACACTACAGACAGGAAAAGTATGTCTGGAGTTTGCTACATGTACAACCAGGGTCTATTTGATTGGTCATGCAAGAAGCAAACAAGAGTAAGCTTAAGTTCTTGTGAAGCTGAACTGAATGCACTGTCTTATTCACTTAAGGATTGTGAATGGTTTGTTACAATTGTGTAAAGACATGAGAATTCTTGTAAAGTGTCCAATCCAGGTTTATCAGGACAACAAAGCATGTTTGGCTTTGCTGACTTCTGAAGGTTGTAAGCAAAGCACGAAGCACTTGCGATTGAAGCTGCAACATGCTAGAGAATGTGTTCAGAAAGGACTCGTAACGGTGTCCTACATGCCAGGTAATGAAATTCCTGCTGATTTATTGTCCAAGGTTGTTCCGAAGGACCAACACTGTACCTATGTACAGAAACTGTGTTTGTACTGAGATTGTACTGACACACTGTCCAGTCGTGTTCACAGAAAGGGGGAGACCATCGGTCTGTACAGATCTGAGTGGTGCAGGTACTCCTCCGTGGCGAACATCTCCTTGAGCCTCTCAAACGCGCACTGTGCCTCCTCCGTCCAGACAAATGGCTTCTTGCCCTTCAAGCAGTCAGTGAGGGGTGAGGTGAGTTGCAAGTAGTTAGGCATGAACTTCCTGTAGTAGTTAGCAAAGCCCGAGAACCTCTACAACACCTTCTTGGTCTTAGGCTTCTGCCACTCAAACACTGCCTTCACCTTCGCCGGATCCATATGCACCCCCCCCAGGAGTCACGCGATACCCCAAAATTTCCACCTCTGTCACGTGGAACTGGCACTTCTCCAACTTGGTGTAGAGTCTATGCGCCCTCAGCCGTTGCAACACCTCCCTTACGTGTCGCACATGCTCTTCAGGACTTTCTGACTATATCAAAAGATCATCAAGGTAAGATAGCATGTTCCTGTCTAGCAAGTCTGCCAAAACATGATTGATGAAGGCCTGGAAGGTGGCTGTTCCCGATTGCAACCCAAACAGCATCACTAAGTACTCAAAGGTCCCATATCTTGTATTAAAGGCCATCTTCCACTCATCGCCTTCCCTCACCCGTATCAGGTTGTAGGCCCCCCTCAGGTCCAACTTGGTGAAACTTTTCGCTGATCTCAACCTCTCCAGCAGATCCCCAATATGTGGCAAGGGGTATCGGCTGGGAATCATGAGCTTGTTGGTCTTCCTATAGTCCACAACGAGCCTTTTTTCCGGGGTGTCCCTCTTGCTTACGAAGAAAACTGGGACTCCCCCTGGTGCCTTTGTTGGTCGGATAAAATCCCTTGCCAAATTCTTCTGCAAGAACTCCCTCAGCTCGGCTAGTTCCGTCTCTGACATGGAATAGAGGCGACTGGTGGGTATCTGGGCCCCTGGCACCAAGTCTATTTTGCAGTCATAAGGGCGGTGTGGGGGTAACTGGTCTGCCTCCTTCTCACAGAACAGGTCTCTGAAGGCCTTATACTGCAGGGGTATGGAACTCTCTTCTCCCGTGAGTTTCCCTCCTACCTCCGCCCCCTTCGCTCCCACCTCTCTAGGTACTTCAAGCCTCAAGCAATTTGCTTGGCAAAAGGCTGACGCAAACGTTAAGGAGCATTGACCCCAGGCCATGACAGGATCGTGTTTTGTGAGCCACATCATTCCTAGGACTATGGGGTGTGTCGCTAACTTAGTGACATGGAACCTCATTGTCTCCTTGTGCCCCACCACTTCCACCCCTAACGGTTGTGTGGCTTGAACCACCTCCCCCCCCCTTTAAGGGTCGACCATCTATCGTCTGTACCTCTATTGGGGAGTCTAGTTGCTGTGTCCCAAGGTTCTGTTGCTTTGTGAAATCTGCATCTACAAAGTCTAGCGATGCCCCCGAATCCACCAACGCTTGCCCTTGCACCCTGCGACCGTCTGGGAGTTGTAGCATCACGGGCAGAGATATCCCAGGAACGGCTGGTTCCATTTGAGGCCCCTCTACTGACCTCTCTTAAAGGCTGGGATGTTGGGATACTGCCAGGGAGTCAGAGGCATCAGGCAGCCTCATCAGACAGGCCTCCGTTGTCACTTTTCTGGACCATCTCCAGACCCCCATTGGAACAGCATCAGTCAATTAGCGACACGAGCCTCAGACACATTCCAGAACTTGTGCACGCCCTTTTCGCAGAGTTTCCACAATGCAAGATTCAACCAGGAGAGCATATTTTACAGCTTTATTCAACGTTGGTCAGAACAAAGGAAAAACATGACTGCTTGCCTTCGTGTCGAGGCAACAGAGAGGAACAAAAGCTATAGACAAAACGGAAACATCCCTGTGGGCAGGAAGTACGCAGGCTTGTGACACACAACAGCCTGCTCCCTTTTTAAGGTGGAACGGAAACATCCTAACATCCTCCCCCTTTCCGTGTAACCTTTAGTACCTGTGGTTCAACCCAATTGCAACCTCTGTACATAAATCTTAAGTTGTTCTCTGTTAACAACCTTAGACAACAGATCAGCAGGAATTTCATTTCCTGGCGTGTAGGACACCTGGATGAGTCCTTTCTGAATACACTCTCTTGTGCGATGTAGCTTAATCTGCAAGTACTTGGTTCTTTGCTTGCAACTCTCTGAGTTCAGCAAAGCCAAACAGGATCCATTGTCTTGATACACTTGATACACTTGTATAGGGCACTATCTACCTGGTATCCTATCACCATCGGCGTGTCTGCTGGGTTTGCATTTGGTACAAAGCCTGATTCTTCCAAAACAGAAGAAGATCATCAACAAAACACAAACAATACAGTTTGTTTTGCCCCTCCTCCTTGACAAACACACATGGATCAGCTTTGCCTTGTTGAAAACCAAGAGAAAGCAATGTCTCAGTGAGTTTTGTGTTCCAACACCTGGCACTCTGCTTGAGACCATATAAGGATTTCCGAAGTTTACAGACCATTGCCTTCTGTATCTGCATTCCATCAGGTGGAAGCATATACAGCTCCTCCCCCAAAACCCCGTAGAAAAAAGCTGTGTTCACGTCGTGATGAGAAAGGTGCAGTTTCTCCTCTGCAGCAATCTTGAGCATTAGCCTAATGCTCTCATACTTGACGGTGGGTGAGTAGGTTTCTTGGTAATCTTGTCCTGGTACCTGTGAAAAACCTCTGGCAACCAATCTGGCTTTGTGCCTGACAACCTTGCCATTCTGGTCTGTCTTGGCCTTGAAGACCCATTTGCTGCCAACCAGTCTCATTCCTGGGACTATGGGTACCAGCTCCCAAGTTTGGTTCCTATCCAAGGTTCCTATCCAAGGAATCAACTTCAGCCTTCATGGCATTTAGCCATGGCTCAGCACCTTTAGAGGTTAACTCCTGAACCTCTTTGAAGCTTGAAGGTTCCCACACCTTCTCTGAGCTACTGAGAACAGCAGTTGCTGTCTTAGCAAACTCATCAGCAAATCTCTTTGGAGGTTTGCCTTTTGTGGCCCTTTTAGATCTGCGTACTAGATGCAAGTCTTCTGCACTCATCTCCTCCTTCTTAGGAGAAAAGTGACCAATGGTGAACAGTGGTTCTTCCAGTTCATTGTCAGACGCATCAGATGGTCCGACTGAGGCCTTTGCGCTCTTGTAGTCTGCTGTGTCATCACTGTCGCCGACAACAGCAGCAGCGCTGCCCACTGAGCTGGAATCCAAACTCTGAGCATCATCATCCTCAGCTTCCTCTTCTACCTCAACATCATCTGTTTTTTTCACAACATCTTCATCTTCCTCTGAGTGACTCTGGAAAATTCCCACATTCCCCCCCCCCTTAGGATTGTACTCAACACTCTTTGTGAACCTAATGGACTTAGAGTCAGTCATGAATACCCTGTATGCACCTTTTTCGTACCCCATGAACAAACCATGTGCCCCACGCTTCCCAAGCTTGCTGCTCTGTGGGGTGTGTACCCACATGTCAGAACCAAAGATTCTCATGTGCTTGACGTAAGGTTTCTTACCAAATATCTTCTCATAGGGAGTACAACCAATAGGTGATGACAGTCTCCTGTTGTACGAATAAACAAAAGTATTCAAAGACTCCGCCCAATATTTCTCAGGGAGATTGGCATCATGCAACAAGGTTTTTAGGCCTTGCAGCAAAGTTTCGTTTGCTCACTCACAAAGTTCATTCATCCATGGAGATCTGGGAGTTGAGAGGTCATGCTGGATTCCCTTCTCAGTCAGGAAAGCTTCAAACTGCTGAGAAGTGAATTCACTGCCTCGATCAATAAACAAACAGCTAATGCGTTTACTGTGAGCATTTTCCAACCAAGCACAGAATGCCTTGAACCTAGGAAACGCTTCTGACTTCTGCTGGAGCATAAACACATGAATGTACCTGGAAAAAGAATCAATTAAAACCATGAAGTACCTTGCTCCACCCAAAGAGGGCGCAGGTGGACCAACCAGGTCTGTGTGGACCTGTGTGGCAAGAGACTGCCTTTTGGAGCAACCTTCACCTTGTTCTCTGCACAGGATACACATTTCATGTGAAACTTACAGGGCTTGTTGCTCAAACCCTGAACCAACCCAGGCATCTTGGCCAGTGCCTGCCAAGACATGTGACCAAATTTTCGGTGCGCTTCGTGAATACATCCTGCATGAAGAACTTTGTTAGTTTGTGCAACACAACAAGATTCAACATTAGACACATCAACAGCACTGTCATCATAAGTTATCAAGAACAAGCCATCTACAAACTTCGCTTGCAAAATGTCCTCTTTGTCCTTTTTGATGACACAAATGCTCTTCTTGAAGGAAATCTCAAAGTCTTGCTCAGTCAGCTGTGGGATGCTGAGGAAATTGTCTGCAGAATCTGAAACAAAAAGTACTTTGCTGATGGTTGTATGCAGACTTGCCAGTTTCACTGTCCCGACTCCTGCAATTCTCAGTGTCTTACCATCAGCCTGTTGAATTTCCCCAACCTGAGGCGTGAAGGAAATAAACAAATTCTGATTTCTGCACACATGCCGGGTCGCTCCAGAATCCACAATAAACTGGCCTTTGGAGAAGCAGTGCCAGCAAACAAAGCCTTGTTCTTCACCGGCCTGGGTTTCCCACCCCCCTTCTGCTTCTGGCTATCTGGAGGCTTTTTCTTTTGTTTCCCTCCAGCCTTTGGGCAATGACGCTGAATGTGAGCTTGGTTTGCACAGTTCCAGCACTTCACAGCTGCCAATGCCCTGGCTCCCCCTGGAGGCTGGAATGCTGTCCCACACTGCTCCCCCTGAAGCACACAAGCTGGTTCAGCTGTATTCCTCCTATCAGATTCGTTTTGCAAGGTTGCCAAAACTTTTGTAACAGTGAGTTCCTGCACAGGAAGAGTTGCCAGCTGGCTTGCCACAGCATGGTAGCTCTCATCCAGGGAGTCCAGGATAAGGATTGCAAACAGGGACTCAGGCACATTAAAACCTCTTTGAGTTAATTCCTGTCTGAGATGCTGTAAATGCAAAACGTGGGCTCTAAGGTCTTCCCCTGGCCCCAAACGCTTCTTGTGCAGCTTTCTGAAGTAAAGCAATACAGACCCAGCCTCTTGTCGGAGATGCCAGGCCTGAAGCCCTACCCACATCTCACGCGAGCTGGTCTTGCCAGTCAGGGTAATTAACTCTTCAGGAGCTACTGAGAGCAAAATTTTCCCATGGCTCTTGAATCTTGTCCAACCCATGCATCCGTCAGAGGCGCTGGGGGGTCCTCAGAAATAGTGTGCCACACACCAAGCTTTTTCATCTGGCCCTCGCAGTACCTTGCCCAGGTCTGATAATTGTGGCCATTAAGCTTTGGGCACGGAACCCCATCTGAGGCTTTTAAAAGCTCCATTCCAGCTCTTTACTTCAGCCGTGAGGCTCCTTATCTCTGGCAGGTCATAAATTAAGAGGCCTGCTTCTCTCCGGCCTAATTACTTGGCTTGGACTTCAAAGACTCTCTGCCGTGGCACAGAAAAGACTTGCTTTTTTCCACATACCTCTGTTGCTGCCAGGATCTCAGGAGTCTTACTCTCCTGTAAGCGCCGTGAATCTGGGCCCGAAACCCTGTTGTTGGGATACTGCCGGGGAGACGGGGGCATCAGGCAGGCCCCCAGCTGGCTCCGGACGATCACCGGTCTCCCGTGGAACAGCATCAGTCAGTCAGCCACACGAGCCTCAGATACGCTCCAAGACCCATGCACACTCTGTCAGCAGAGTGTATAAATCATCCACAACGGAAGAGGCAGACAGAGAGAGTTGCGCAAGCATATTTACAGCATTTATTCAGTGTAGTCCAGGAACAAAGGAAAACTTGACTGCTTGCCTTCGTGTCCAGCAAAACAGCAGTAACACAAAAGCTACATACAACGGAAGTTCTCAGCAGACAGTGCTGGGAGTAAACAGGCATGTGATACACAAACGTCATGCCTGTACCCTTTTAAGGTGGAATGGAACTATATCCTAACACTCTTTGCGTGTTAAAAGCTTTCAATCTGATCACGGTGGGGAATTCACCAGGTCTGTGCTGCAGAATTTCTTCCGTCAGAGTTTCAAGACTTCCGATTGGCTGCCTGTCCTGCTGGAAAGGAGCTCTTTCGCTTGAAAGGGCACCGGTGCTTTGAAGGTGGGGGGAAACCGCTAGAGCAAAGTGGTACCCCATAAATAACCTCGGATTGAGCGTTCAAAGGACCTGGTGTTCCTGCGGGTGCCTGGAGCGACTCCCCCACTCCCCAGTAAGCTCTTCAAAAGAGCTCCGAGAGCGAGTGGGGTTGGAGAAGGAGGCACTTGGGAATAGACTCGCTTCCTTCATCGCACGAAGCTCCGAGTCTGGCGATCGTGAGTGGCCAATTCCTCCAAATAACTTCGATTGGAAAAGAGTGAGTAAAAATTAACAATTTGGACATCTATTTGGAAAGGATAGGGATTTAAAAACAGAGGTCAATCATTTCTCTGATTAAAAGAGAAAACAGCCACAGTAGCCGAAGCCGCGATCTATAAAATACGACTTTTTAAAGACTTTCAAGTTAACCTTTGGATTCCCCCTTCTAGCAGGGGGAAGGGGGGGGGAGATACTTTTCTGATTTACTTAATCCCTGCATAAGACAGTTTGGATTTACGAGGTATCATCTTTGTGGAAGCGGACCTCCCAGTTGAGGAGGCTAGACTCTATTGTGACGTCATAAAGGAGAAGGATACTTTCAGCTTTTGTTTTCCTGTTTGGGAAAAACAAAGTAACTGCAGCTGCCTAAGCTTAAAGATTTCTGTTAACAGTATCCCTACCTCCAGATACAAATTGCAATTGTGTTATTAGCTTTTGGGGAATTAAGAAAGGAGTAAAAAAAGGATAGAAATTGGGAAAGGAGAGACTGCTGACTTTTATATTTAGAGTGGTGGAGAGGCTTGTGAAGAGAAACTGTTTGCCTCCTTATCTCCCCCTTGTGACAGAGACTGACCTTGAACAAAAGAATTACAAGTTATGGATGGGGGAGAGAAAGGAGAAAAGACAGAGAAAACAAAAACCAAAGTACAGTGGTGCCCCGCAAAACGAATGCTTCGCAAGACGAAAAACCCGCTAGACGAAAGGGTTTTCCGTTTTTGAGTTGCTTTGCAAGACGATTTTCCCTATGGGCTTGCTTCGCAAGACGAAAACATCTTGCGAGTCTTGCAAATTTTTTTCGCTTTCCCCCCCTTTTTCTAAGCCGCTAAGCCGCTAATAGCCTTTTATCCACTAAGCTGCTAAGCCTTTAATAGCCGCTAAGCCGCTAAACCGCTAATAGCGCTAATCCGCTAAGCCGCTAATAGGGTTGCTTCGCAAGACGAAAAAACCACTAGACGAAGAGACTCGCGGAACGGATTATTTTCGTCTTGCGAGGCACCACTGTAAGGAGGGACTCTAAGTCACCAACTTTTGAGGAGTCTGTGATGCAATTGCTTCAGGAAATTAAAACAGATGTAAGAGGAAATCAAAAGTCTATACAGGAATTAAAAAGTGACTTTGCTGGATTAAGACAAGATTTGAAACAAGTTAAGACAGATGTATCAGCACATGAGTCAAGACTGACGCATTTGGAAACTGTGAGAATTGCTGACTTAGAGACAATCCAGCAAGAAGCAAGGCATTCGACAAGGTGCCCCATGATATTCTTGTAAAGAAGCTGGTAAAATGGGGACTTGACTATGCTACCACTCAGTGGATTTGTAACTGGCTGACTGACCGAACCCAAAGGGTGCTCATCAATGGTTCCTCTTCATCCTGGAGAAGAGTGACTAGTGGGGTGCCACAGGGTTCTGTCTTGGGCCCGGTCTTATTCAACATCTTTATCAACGACTTGGATGATGGACTCAAGGGCATCCTGATCAAATTTGCAGATGACACCAAACTGGGAGGGGTGGCTAACACCCCAGAGGACAGGATCACACTTCAAAACGACCTTGACAGATTAGAGAACTGGGCCAAAACAAACAAGATGAACTTTAACAGGGAGAAATGTAAAGTATTGCACTTGGGCAAAAAAAATGAGAGGCACAAATACAAGATGGGTGACACCTGGCTTGAGAGCACTACATGTGAAAAGGATCTAGGAGTCTTGGTTGACCACAAACTTGACATGAGCCAACAGTGTGACGCGGCAGCTAAAAAAGCCAATGCAATTCTGGGCTGCATCAATAGGAGTATAGCATCTAGATCAAGGGAAGTAATAGTGCCACTGTATTCTGCTCTGGTCAGACCTCACCTGGAGTACTGTGTCCAGTTCTGGGCACCACAGTTCAAGAGGGACACTGACAACCTGGAACGTGTCCAGAGGAGGGCAACCAAAATGGTCAAAGGCCTGGAAACGATGCCTTATGAGGAACGGCTAAGGGAGCTGGGCATGTTTAGCCTGGAGAAGAGGAGGTTAAGGGGTGATATGATAGCCATGTTCAAATATATAAAAGGATGTCATATAGAGGAGGGAGAAAGGTTGTTTTCTGCTGCTCCAGAGAAGCGGACACAGAGCAATGGATCCAAACTACAAGAAAGAAGATTCCACCTAAACATTAGGAAGAACTTCCTGACAGTAAGAGCTGTTCGACAGTGGAATTTGCTGCCAAGGAGTGTGGTGGAGTCTCCTTCTTTGGAGGTCTTTAAGCAGAGGCTTGACAACCATATGTCAGGAGTGCTCTGATGGTGTTTCCTGCTTGGCAGGGGGTTGGACTCGATGGCCCTTGTGGTCTATTCCAACTCTATGATTCTATGATTCTATGAGTCTATGAATCTATGATTCTAAGCCCCAAATTCAATCGCGTTTCTCCAATTGAAAGAGAGGGAATGTCATTTGAGATTGAGGGGGGTACCCCAGAAAGAGCAGGATAATTTGAAGGACTGGTTAATTGAAGAATTTGCAGCTTACTGGGGCCTCTCTAAAGAAGAATTAAATTCCTGGATTGACAAGGACTACAGATTTGGACCTTAAAAAGATACACCACACGACTGTATGGTGATTTTTAAAACTAAAGAGCAGAGAGATATTATTTTAGGCCACCATTATAAAAAATGTTTAAAGATAAATGAGAAAGAAATAATTCTGTTTAAAGAGATCCCAAGACATTTTTTGGCCCTGAGAAATAATTATACAGATTTGGCTAGTGCTCTAAGAAGAAAGAACATTTTCTTCAGGTGGGAGTTTCCGGAAGGTCTATCTTTTAAATTTCAAGGAAGAAAACAAAGAATAAGAACTGTCGGAGAGAAAGAAAGTTTTCTGGAGAAAAACGCAAAAGAGCTTGGACTGGAAAGTTCCCCTTCATTGGGGGCAGGGGCAGTGGGCCCCTAAAAAATCAGGATGTCTTTGAAAATTTACTCCTGGAATGTAAATGGGTTAAATTCACATTGGAAAAGAAATCAAATTTATCATGTACTGGCAAGACAGAACTTGGATATAATTTGTTTACAAGAAACACATGTTATTAGACTTCATAGAAAGATTCTTCAAAATAAGAAACTTGGACAGGAATTTATTTCATCAGACAAAGTCAAAAAAAGAGGTGTGGTTTTTTATGTTAAAGAAAAATGGAACCCCAAGTTGTTATTTAAGGACGAGGAGGGGAGATACATTGCTCTTGAAATTATAGCACAAGGCGACAAATTTCTTTTATTGGGAATTTATGCACCAAATGACGGCAAAGTGGAATTCTTCAAGAATCTGGACTTAAAACTTATGGATTATATGGATTACAAATTGATTTTAATGGAAGATTTGAATGGAGTGTTGATTCAAGCCAAAAGTCAGAGGAATTGGCCACCCTCCAGGTGCCCGGCTTGAATCCTTGTTGACCTCCCTGTCAGCGACTCCCGGCAAGACCAGGCGAGGTCTCAATCGGCGATCCTCCTCAACGTGAGAAGAACACACCACTTCACCCCTCCCATTCCCAGGGAGGGGAGAGTGACAGACAGAAATGTATTTACATGCCTTTATTTCTGTCCTTCCAGCAGTACAGAGAGAACGTGACTGCTCTCTCTCATCACCAACAGCAGAGAGTGAAAACTCCTCCCATGTACTTCCAGTACAGGGTCATGTGACACTCTGAGCTAACATCCGGTGCTCAGTGCACTGAATAGACTGTCCCTTTGTTCCCATGGTACAGTCCCATAACGTCAACATCCTGTTTGGCTTTCCAGCCATCTGGAGCTCGCTGCTGCATTGCTCCTTTTTCGTAACATGGAGTAGCATCAACATTAATGGATAAAACACAGGGACAGAAAAATCCAAATTCCGGCAGATTACCAAAGATTTTCTTTGATATGACTGATAAATACGATTTGTCGGACATATGGAGGCTACAAAATCCAATGGAAAGAGACTATACCTTTTTCTCAAATTCAAATCAATCTTTCTCGAGATTTGACTATTTATGGATATCCAGAGGCTTGGTTCCTAAGGTTACTAAAACAGAAATTTGCCCTAAGACTTGCTCAGATCATAATGCAGTGTTTTAGGAGATGAAATTATACTTGCAGGGCTCCTTTAGATGGAGGATGAATGATGAGTTGTTGAGGAATGGACAGACGATTAGTAAGGCCCAAAAGACTCTAAAAGATTATTTTGAACTAAATATGAATACAGAGGTAGAAACAAGAGTCATTTGGGATGCAAGTACGGCAGTAATGAGAGGTTTCCTCATACAACAGGCGTTGATAAAGAAAAAGATACAGAATGAGAAAAAAGAGAAAATTCTGACTGAAATAAAAGACAAAGAGAAGAGTTTAAGATCAATGCCAAAGAGTCAACAGATTCCAAAAGAAATTAAAGCATTGCAGATTCAATTTTCTCAAATTATTAACCAGGAAATAGAATGGAAACTTAAAATGATGAATCAGAGAAATTTTGAATCCGCAAACAAATGTGGGTTGGGGTTAGGGAGACAGAAGCAAAGCACTATTACAAATATTGTATCTGATGGGAAATCTATGGAAAACCCTGCAGATATAAGAAAATGTTTTCAGAAATACTTTAAACAGCTGTATAAAAAAGGTAAAGAAGAGAAGGATAAAATCGAGGAATTTCTTGAGGCAAACGAAATGCAGAAAATTCCTGAGGATAAAAGGTTCCTACTAAATGGCATAATTACAAGACAGGAGGTCGAGATGGCAATAAATAAGATTCAGTTAGGCAATGCCCCGGGACCAGGTGGTCTTTCTCCAAAATACTACAAAATATTGAAAGATTGGTTAATTCAACCGTTGGCAGATGTGTGCAATAAGATTTTAAGAGGGGACAAAGCTCCCGAAACCTGGAAAGATGCATTTATTACTGTGATTCCAAAAACAGATCAAGATAGATCTGATGTAAAAAACTATAGACCAATCTTATTACTCAATGTGGACTATATATTTTTTGCAAATATTTTGGCCAACAGATTGAAAAAGGTTCTATCAGATTATATACATAAGGACCAGGCAGGACTTCTGCCTGGGAGACATATGAAAGATAACATTAGAAATATAATTGATATATTAGAAAGACTGGAAGCGAAAAGAAATTGTAAAGCAAAGCAATGTTAATGTTTATTGATAAATGGTATTAATGCGATCTATTATGAGCAAAAAGCAAAAATCATAGTTAATAATGTGGTCTCAGAGGAAATCAGAATTGAGAAAGGAACCAGGCAAGGGTGCCCGCTTTCCCCTCTGCTATTTATTTCTGTTCTGGAGGTTTTGTTAAATATGTTGAGGAAAGAGGAGGAGGTTAAAGGCATTGTAGTAGGATCCAAGCAATATAAATTAAAGGCCTTTGCCGATGACTTGGTTTTAACTTTAAAAGATCCAGAAACCAGTGCAGTAAAAGCACTGGAGCTGATTCAAGAGTTTGGGCAGGTAGCAGGATTTAAATTAAACAAGAGCAAAACCAAAGTTTTAGGGGGGGAAATTAGACAATGAGAAAAGAAAAACCCTTTTTGAAAGGACAGGCCTTGTTTCTGTGAAAAAAGTTAAATATTTGGGTGTGAATTTATTGGTAAAGAATTTGAATCTGTATAAAGATAACTATGAAAAATTATGGAATGAAATCAGGAGAGATCTTGAGATATGGTCAAATTTAAAACTTTCATTGATGGGCTGAATATTGGTGGTTAAGATGAATGTGTTGCCGAATATGTTGTTTTTATTTCAAGCTCTACCCATCATTGATAATGTTAAATGTTTTAAAGAATGGTAGAAGGCATTGTCTAAATTTATCTGGCAGGGGGGGAAACCTAGAATTAAATATAAATTACTTACAGATATAAAAGAAAGAGGGGGGTTTTCCCTACAAGACCTGAAGATATTCTTTGAAGCTGCTGCCTTCTGCTGGATCAAGGATTGGATTCAATTAGAGAACGATGATGTGTTAGATTTGGAGGGACTGGATAATCGATTTGGGTGGCATGCATATCTATGGTATGACAAGATAAAGGCCCAAAGTGGTTTTAAGAATCATGTAATTAGAAAGGCGTTATACAATGTATGGACTAGATATAAAGATCTCTTAGTAAGAAAAACACCAAAATGGATTTCGCCAATGGAAGCACAGGCTCCAAAAAAGTTAAATGTGGAAAACAAATGGTTGAGGTACTCAGATTTGTTGTTAGAGGATCGGGAAGGTTTTAAATTAAAACCATTTGAACAAATTAAAGATAAAGTGAATTGGTTGCAATATTATCAAATTAATGAATTATATAAGATGGATAAGAGAAATGGTTTTGCAACAGAAAAAACCAATTTGGAAACGGAGTTGTTAGATACTAATGTTAAGAATATGTCTAAAATGTATAATTTGTTGTTGGAGTGGCATACAAAGGATGAACAAGTTAAATCGGTTATGATTGATTGGGCAAAAGATGTGGGACATAATATAATGATGGAGGATTGGGAGACGCTATGGAAGAAAGAGGTTAAGTTCACTGCATGTACGATGTTAAAGGAAAATATTATGAAGATGATGTATAGATGGTACTTGACCCCTGTAAAACTAGCAAAGATTTATCACAATAGTGACAACCTTTGTTGGAAATGTAAAGAAAAAGAAGGTACTTTTTTCCATATGTGGTGGACTTGTCCCAAGGTGAAAGACTTCTGGGAGAAGATTTATAATGACCTGAAAAAAAATGTTGAAATATACATTTATTAAGAAACCAGAGGCCTTTCTTCTTGGAATAACAGGTTTGGAATTGCCCAAGAAAGATGTTAAATTATTTTTGTATGCCACAACGGCCGCCCAAATATTACTTGCTAAAAATTGGAAAACACAAGAACTACCAACAGGGGAAGATTGGCAGATGAAGATGATGGAATTTTTGGAGCTAGCTGACCTGACTGGAAGAATCCGTGACCAGAAAGAAGAGGAGTTTCAAGAGGACTGGAGGAAATTTAAGGACTATTTGAATAAATATTGTAATATAAAAAATTAGAAATTACTTGAAAGAAACAAATAGGCCTAGGATTAAACTAAGTTATAATTAAATAAATGGGATTTAGAATGTTAAGAAAAGTGAATAAGATGGACTATAATTGGAAATTGTTTTAGTTTAATAATGATATTGGGAAGCTGTTACTTTAACTACAAGGGAACTCAGAAGGGAGGGACTAGAGGAAGTCAACCAAGATGTTTAAAAGGTTGGATTTGTAAAGAATTAAGTTTGTTGTTATTGTTTATCTGTTTATTGTTCCTTTTTTCTTCTTTCGTTCATTGATGTATTCTTCTTTTCTTCTTTTTCTTTTTTTCTGTTTTGTGTGTCATTCTGCTCTGTGGTTTTTGTTATAATTGTGGAAAATCTAATAACATTTTAAAAAAGAAAAGAATTTATTCCGCCAGAAGGGGATACGTCACAGGTTGATGGTTCTGAATTCTCCCCAGGAGAATGGCATTGCCGAACGCAGGAACAGAACGCTCCAAAAGGCTGTTGCAGCTATGCTTTGCCTGTCCAGAAGGCAATCAGTCCAGGCTTCTAGTCAGCAGGAGTGCTGAGTTCTGTGATCAAAGTGGGTGGACACGCATACATGGGAAACCAGATGTACTTTCAGAGAGTCTGCTTGACTCTGCTGATGAGGAAGAGGTAGAGACTGATCCTGCGGCTGAGGCACAGAGTCCAGAGCAGGAGCAGCCAAGAGCCTCTCCTAAAGCTGTCAAGTTAGAGCCAAGAAGTGCACTGTCCTCACCCACAAGTCCAGTTGAGAAGTCCAGAAGGCACAGCAAATCAGAGGGGGAGCTCTCTGATGCCAAGGACGTTCTGGCTGGCCCTAGTGGGTCAGAGGGGGTACCTGAACTTGCGCTGAGGAGTTCAACTGGGGCCACTAAAGGTAAACCACCCGACAGGTTTAAGGTCACAAGTGTATGTGTTGGTGTGGCTCAGTGTGAACCTGAAAGCTTTGAGGATGTTCAGAAACTGCCTCAGGAAGAAGCCAGGAAATGGCATGAGGCAATGCAGAAGGAGATGAGCTCTATGGAGTCTCTAGGTGTGTTCTCCCTCACAACGTTGCCGGCTGGCAAACAGGCTGTGAGCAGCCGCTGGGTTTACAGGCTTAAACCCACGGCAGCTGGAGAACCACAGTACAAGGCTAGGCTAGTAGCCAGAGGGTTCACGCAGCGAAAGGGGTTGCAGTACACCGAAGTGTATGCTCCTACTTCCTGAAGTGAAACCCTGCACATGCTCTTAGCCATTGCACAAAGAGGTTTTCTGGTGCATCATTTTAATGTGGATGTAGCCTACTTGAACTCAGATCTCCAGGAGGATCTGTACATGCTTCCTCCTCCAGGGTTTGAGGGCAATGGGCCAAATGTTGTGTGGAAACTGCACAAATCCATTTACGGGCTGAAACAACCAGCCAGGAATTGGAACTTGTGCCTGAATGAAGCCTTAGAGAAGTTAGGTTTCACGAGGAGTCTTGCTGACAGCTGCCTGTACCTGAAAGGGTCAGAAGAGTCACAAGAAATCTTTGTCTTTGTTGACGACATAATTCATGTTTCACAGTCAGACAAACAGGTGCAGAAGTTTATCAAAGAGCTTGGAAAGCGTTTCGAACTCAAGAACTTAGGTTCCGTGAAAGTTTACCTAGGGGTGCAGATAGAGAGGTCTGAAGACAGTAGCTTCTTGCTCAGTCAGAAAGGCAAGATTGAGCAGTTGCTTGAGAAGTTCAGAATGTCTGAATGTGCAGGGGTCAGGACACCCATGGAGACAAGCTACGTGAAAGACAGTCCGCAAGTAGAACCCGCTGAGTTTGAAAATGCTGAGCTCTTTCAGTCAGCTCTGGGTAGTCTGTTGTATCTGTCCCAGTGGAGCAGACCTGACATAGCGTTTGCTACCAATCTGCTTAGCCAGGAAGCTACAAACCCAAGTGTACAGGCCTGAAATGGTATTAAGCAGGTACTGCGTTACCTGCAAGATACCAAAGACTTCCATCTCAAGCTGTCAGCCAAGGGCGACATAAAACTGACGTGCTGGGCGAATCTGACAGTGATTGGGTGAATCTGGAGGACAGGAAGTCCGTCTCTGGTATGGTAGTGAAGTTTGGGGACTCTTTGGTTGGGTGGAAGAAAGCAAAGTCTCATAGCGCTCTCCTCTACTGAGGATGAGTTCAGTGCGCGGTCTGAGATTTTTTGGGAATTGGAGTTCTATGTTTGTTTGGTTCAAGAGATCTGTGGAGAGTGTTGCTTGCCTGTCACGGTGTGGGAGGACAATCAATCCTCTGACGTTGGCTGAGTCTGGGCAGTTTAAGGCCAGAACCAAACATCTAGACATCTGTTTCCAGAATGTGTGTCAGAGTATTCAGTTGGGATTGGTGCAACTGCAGTACTGTCCCAGTCATAAGAAGTTGGCAGATGGGTTCACTAAACCTTTGAGCTTCCAGCGTCATGGGGAGTTCTGTGAAGGTCTGTGTTTGGGGTAAGTGGTGAAACTTACATGCCTCCAGCAGTGCAGGACGAGAGGGGGTGTGAGGGGAATCAGAGCTTACAGGGTTAAACAGCTCAATTCCATTCGTCCTGCCTCTGAGGGGCAGAGAGATCCTATATCCGGGAAAGCTGTTTCTTTGTCTGTGAGTTACTTTCGTTTTCTGCCGAGAAGCCGAGACACCATGCCTGCTGTCTCGGATGGTCTGTTTGTTATTTTACTGTTCTCCTGTAAATAAAGCTGTTACCGTATTTTTTGCTCTATAACGCGCACCCGACCATAACACGCACGTAGTTTTTAGAGTTTGGATTTGATATCCCGCCTTTCACTCCCTTTAAGGAGTCTCAAAGCAGCTAACATTCTCCTTTCCCTTCCTCCCCCACAACAAACACTCTGTGAGGTGAGTGGGGCTGAGAGACTTCAAAGAAGTGTGACTGGCCCAAGGTCACCCAGCAGCTGCATGTGGAGGAGCGGAGATGCGAACCCGGTTCACCAGATTACGAGACTACCGCTCTTAACCACTACACCACACTGGCTCTTTTAGAGGAGGAAAACAAGAAAAAAAATATTCTAAACGAAACAGTGGATGTATGATTTTTGTGGTTTATGCTGTGGCCACAGACATGTGATCTGACGGTGAGTTTCGGGTAGCCCAATGCAAAAATCCTGAGGATCCATGTGGATCCATGTTTGTAACCACATTTTTGCACCACTGCGGCCCCAGGCAACAGTGGGTGCGTGATTTTTTTGGTGCAAACTGTAGCCATGGACATGCTATGTGATCTGATGGTGAATTTGGGGTGACCCAGTGCAAAAATCCTGAGGATCCATGTGGATCTGTGCTTTGTAACCACGTTTTAAGTGGGGAGGGAAGGAAAAGCACTCAAGGGACAAGGAGCACGCGTGGGGTGGGTGGAGAAGGATGCTGCTAATAATGCAGAAGAGGGGTATAAGGGGAGAAGGCTCCTCTCCTCTCCCGCTTTGCTCCTTTAAAGCAAGCAGGCTCTACTTCTCTCCCTCCTCCCCCCGGCTTAGCAAGCTGAAAATCTTTCCTGCTATTTAGCGAGCTGAGTGGGGAGGAGGGAGGGACAGAGAGCCTGCTTGCTTTAAAGGAGCCAACCAGACAGGAGCCGCTTACATGAGTGGATTTTATTACAGACTGGATAACTGCAGTTGAGTTAGAGTTCTCACTGCGTGTTAAGAGCTTTCAATCAGATCGTGGTGGAGAGTTCACCGGGTCTGCGCTGCAGACTTTCTTCTGCCAGAAAGGGATATGCCACAGGCTGACTGTCGCACATAGTCCCCAGGAGAATGGAATTGCAGAACGCAGGAACAGAACGCTTCAGGAGATGACGGAAGTGATGCTTTTTTATGCTGGGCTCCCCCAGAGGTTTTGGGGGGAAGCATGGCAGGCCGCTTTGTTCACTCTGAACCATTTGTACAGTGTTGGGTTGAAATAAACGACAGACGAATGACAAGTGTCATATGGGAGGCATCTCCCGAGCATGTCTCGGGGAGTCCCTTTTATTGAATATTACAGCATTGCCACATATTTGCTTGTTGCTGATTGGTTAACACAAATACAATGCAAGGGTTGCATATAGACATTAATCATCAATAGATTAAAGGTTGGGAAAGGGAACACAGAATTGGACAGGCATGAAAACCTCCTTATTAAACTATTACTAGTGATTGATATAGCAAAACATAAAAGAGCATATAAACTATTACTAGTGATTGATATAGCAAAACTTAACAGAGCATAACTATTGTATTCCGTAGATGTGGTCAACCATGCATTAAGAACAGGTCAGGGTACGATGTTTCATGAACTCAATGTGAACTGAACATTCTAGGGTGGGTGAGGAAGGAATGCTTCAGCTTAGATGTTTGCCAGAGTCATGTGCAGAAGCAAAACTTCCCATCAGTACAGTTCTGTTATAGGGGACACACCCTATTTTCTGCTGCACAGTAAGAAGCCCAAGGTGCATTTCTTCCTTGTATTTGGCTGTGAGGCTTGGGTCCTTGTGCCAAAGGCCAAACGCAGAAAGGGTGGAACCAGGTTCCGAAAGATGATCTTCTGTAGGTATGAGCCAGGAACCAAGGGGTGGAGATTTGCCTATCCAGAAGGCAATCAGTCCAGGGTTTTAGTCAGCAGGACTGCTGAGTTCTGTGAGCAGAGTGGGTGGACACACATACATGGGAACCCTGATGTTCTTTCAGAGAGTCTGCTTGACTCTGCTGATGAGGGAGAGCTGGAAACTTATACTGCTGCTGAGGCACAGAGTCCAGACCCAGAGCAGGAACAGCCAAGGGCATCTCCTAAAGCTATCAAGTAAGAGCAAAAGAGTGCACCGTCCTCACCCACAAGTCCAGTTGAGAAGTCCAGGAGGCGCAGCAAATCAGAGGGGGAGCTCTCTGACACCAAGGATGATCCAGCTGGCCCTAGTGGGTCAGAGGGAGTACCTCAAGTTGCGCTAAGGCATTCAACTCGTGCCTCTAAAGGTATACCACCCGACAGTTTTGAGGTCACAAATGTGTGGGTTGGTGTAGCTCAGTGTGAACCTGAGAGTTTTGAGGATGTTCAGAAACTGCCTGAAGCAGAAGCCAGGAAGAGGCAATGCAGAAGGAGATGAACTCAATGGAGTCTCTAGGTGTGTTCTCCATCATGATGCTGCCAGCTGGCAAGCAGGCCGTGAGCAGCCGCTGAGTTTATTGTCTTAAACCCGCAGCAACTGGAGAACCACAGTACAAGGCTAGGCTAGTAGCCAGAGGGTTCATGCAGCGGAACGGGTTGCATTACACCGAGGTGTATGCTCCTACTTCCCCTAGTGAAATTCTGTGCATGCTCTTAGCCATTGCTGCACAAAGAGGTTTGCTGGTGCATCACTTTGATGTGGATGTAGCCTACTTAAACTCAGACCTCCAGGAGGATCTGTACATGCTTCCTCCTCCAGGGTTTGAGGGCAATAGGCCAGATTCAGTGTGGAAACTTCACAAGCCCATTTATGGTCTGAAACAGTCGGCCAGGAATTGGAACTTGTGTCGGAATGAAGCCTTAGAGAGTTTAGGTTTCAAGAGGAGTCTTGCTGACAGCTGCCTGTACCTGAATGGGTCAGGGGAGTCACAAGAACTGGTCTTGATTTTTGTGGACGATATAATTTACATGGCAAGAACAGAGAAGCAGGTTCAAGGCTTTGCCACAAAGCTTGGAAAAAGGTTCCAATTCAAGAACCTAGGTTCAGTGAAAGTTTACCTAGGGGTGCAGATAAGGAGGTCTGAAGACGGGAGCTTCTTGCTCAGTCAGAAAGGCAAGATTGAGCAGTTGCTTGAGAAGTTCAGAATGTCTGAATGTGCAGGGGTCAGGACACCCATGGAGACAAGCTACGTGAAAGACAGTCCGCAAGTAGAACCCGCTGAGTTTGAAAATGCTGAGCTCTTTCAGTCAGCTCTGGGTAGTCTGTTTGATCTGTCCCTGTGGAGCAGACCTGACATAGCTTTTGCTACCAATCTGCTCAGCAGGGAAGCTACAAACCCAAGTGTGAGTGCCTGGAATGGTATCAAGAGGGTGCTGAGTTACCTATAGGATACCAAGGATTTCTGTCTCAAGCTGCCAGCTAAGGGTGACATCAAGCTGACGTGCTGGACAGGTAGTGATTGGGCGAATCTGGATGACAGGAAGTCCGTGTCTGGGATGATAATTAAGTTTGGGGACTCTCTGGTTGGGTGGAAGTCCCAGAAGCAAAGTTTTGTTGCGTTTTCCTCTACTGAAGCTGAATTCAGTGCGCTGTCTGAGCTTTGTCAGGAATTGGAGTTCTATGTTTGTTTGGTTCAGGAAATCTCCGAGGATTGTTGTTTGCCCGTCACGGGGTGGGAGGACAATCAACCCTGTCTGAAGTTGGCAGTCTGGGCAGTTTAAGGCCAGAACCAAACACCTAGACATCCGTTTCCAGAATGTGTGTCAGAGTATCCAGTTAGGCTTGGTGAAGTTGCAGTACTGTCCAAGCCAGAAGAACCTGGCAGATGGGTTCAAGAAACCTTTGAGCTTCCAGTGTCATGGGGAGTTCTGTAAAGGTCTGTGTTTGGGGTAAGTGATGAAACTTATGAGCCCCCAGCAGTGCAGGATGAGAGGGGGTGTGATGGGGAATCAGAGCTTACAGGGTTAACAGCTCAGAATCCATTGCCCTGCCTGCTGGGTGGAACTATCTCCACTTCCGGGGAAATGTTTCTTTGCCTATCTGACTTTCGCTTTGCTGCCGAGCAAGCAAGACACGATGTCTGCTGTGCCGGATGGTCTGTTTATTTTTGCTGTTTCGCTGTAAATACAATAAAGCTGTTAGTTTAGAACAACAGCGTGTGGACTCTGTTTTCTGCAAGCTTACGCACCAAACGGCTAGCGCTGTGCACGTTCTGCTACAAGTCCAGAAAGCTGAATGGAACACAGGGAAGTGTGCCGGACACAACATATACCATGTATAACACCAACCCACCACCACCAACTATAAGACGACTCCTATTTTGGGGGACTCAAAATTGAGGAAATGGAGGGAAATTGCCCAGAGTTGTTAAGCCTTTTTTAGGGGGCGTTGCCTCGTCTTATACATGGAAAAATACGGTAATACATTAAATTTTTTACTTTTTTTGTCTAACTTCTTGTTCCGTCTGTTTTATTATGAATCGTACTTATTTTAATTTTTGTAACCTGCCTATATAATATTCATATTGTAATGTAATATTTATGATCAGTTGTATTGGATTGTGGTAATTTTTCATGTCCTGAGCTCAGTAGATATGATACTGAGCAAATAGGCTGAAAAAGACCACCGATCTGCATCACTGTTAAGGTGTAGCAGCAGTGCTTTTTTTCTGAGGGTACTCAAGGGTATGCAGTGCTGGCACCTTTCCCCCAAAATGTTAAAAGTATAGCACCTAAAGTAACAACTTCATGGTGAATACTGGCACCTTTTAAATTTTTATTTTATAATAATAATAGTAATAATAGTAATAATAGTAATAATAATAATAATAATAATAATAATAATAATAATAATAATATTTAGTATTTATACCCTGCCCTTCTGGCTGAGTTTCCCCAGCCACTCTGGGCGGCTCCCAATCAAGTGTTATAAACAATACAGCGTTATATATTAAAAACTTCCCTGAACAGGGCTGCCTTAAGATATCTTCTGAATGTCAGGTAGTTGTTTATGTATTTGACATCTGATGGGAGGGCGTTCCACAGGGCGGGCGCCACTACCGAGAAGGCCCTCTGTCTGGTTCCCTGTAACCTCACTTCTCGCAATGAGGGAACTGCCAGAAGGCCCTTGGCACTGGATCTCAGTGTCCGGGCTGAACAATGGGGGTGGAGACGCTCCTTCAGGTATACAGGACCGAAGCCGTTTAGGGCTTTAAAGGTCAGCACCAACACTTTGAATCGTGCTCGGAAACATACTGGGAGCCAATGCAGATCTCTCAGAACCGGTGTTATGTGGTCCCGGCGGCCACTCCCAGTCACCAGTCTAGCTGCCGCATTCTGGATTAATTGCAGTTTCCGGGTCACCTTCAAAGGTAGCCCCACGTAGAGCGCGTTGCAGTAGTCCAAGCGGGAGATAACTAGAGCATGCACCACTCTGGTGAGACAGTCCGCGGGCAGTTAGGGTCTTAGCCTGCGTACCAGGTGGAGCTGGTAGGCAGCTGCCCTGGACACAGAGTTAACCTGCGCCTCCATGGACAGCTGTGAGTCCCAGGCTCTGCACCTGGTCCTTCAGGGGCACAGTTACCCCATTCAGGACCAGGGAATCCCCCACACCCACCCGCTCCCTGTCCCCCAAAAACAGTACTTCTGTCTTGTCAGGATTCAACCTCAATCTGTTAGCCGCCATCCATCCTCCAACCGCCTCCAGGACCTTCACCGCCTTCACTGGTTCTGATTTAAAGGAGAGGTAGAGCTGGGTGTCATCTGCAGACTGATGAATACCCAGTCCAAACCCCTTGATGATCTCTCCCAGCGGCTTCATATAGATATTAAAAAGCATCGGGGAGAGGACAGAACCCTGAGGCACCCCACAAGTGAGAGCCCAGGGGTCTGAACACTCATCACCCAAACCACTTTCTGGACACAGCCCAGGAGAAAGGAGCGGAACCACCGTATAACAGTGCCCCCAGCTCCCAGCCCCTCTAGATGGTCCAGAAGGATGTTATGGTCGATGGTGTCAAAGGCCACAGAGAGTGTTGAATGGTTTCTTTAAATGTAAAGGTTCATCATTGTTCCACCCGATGTGTATGTCTTTAAGGGGCCAGAGCAAGGGCCAGAGTAAGATAACGAGACCCAGCTTTACAGCTGTGAAACGTAGCAGGTGCTGCTGAGTTGTATTTGATTAAGGTGTGTCAGCATTTGGGTGTAGTATATAAGGAGCAGCACCTAGCTCTCCCATTACCCTGGGGGATGGGTTGGTGGTTGGGTCTGGTTTGTTGATGTATTAGTGTAAATTGAGTTTTTGTTTTTCTTATTAAAACCTTGTTTAAGTTATTTTTGAGTCCTTTCTTTTTAATGCATGGTCTCCCCAGCAAGCTCTCTGCAGCGTTACTAAACTGCAAACAGCCAACATCTTTGGTTATGGGCCCAGCTGCTGAGTGGATGACTGCATATTTTTGGACTCTGAGAAAGGTTTGAAAACTCCTTCTCCTGTTAGCGTAGTTCTGTGGGTCTGGAAGAGTTCCAGAATGGTTGACCGGGTTCCTGAAGCTGAGAAGGCTCTGGTCTTCCCACAGCTAACAGATGAGAACTATAGTTTATGGTCTTTTCGGGTGGAGGCGCTTTTGACCTCTAGAGAAGTATGGACCTGTGTAACTGATGACCCTCCTGACCCTGTGACTAATGCTTGGTTGAAAGGAGATGCAAAAGCCAGGGCGATAATTAATTTGGCAGTCAGCGACCAGCAAGTAGTCTTTATAAGAAATAAGAAAACTGCCAAAGAAATGTGGGACAGTCTTGCAGCAGTGCATGTTAGAAAAGAGTCAGCATCTGCATTGACGTTTTTCAAGCAGTTGTACCAGACGAAGTTGCAGCCTGGTGGTGATTTGGCAGCACACTTGAGACGTCTGGAGGCAATACGCGGCGAATTAATTCGAAGGGACATGGAGATACCTGATATTCAGTATGTTTTTATCATTCTATGTTCCCTTAATGAGGACTTAATGAGGACTTTGATGGTATAGCTAGCCAGATATCTGCCGTTCCACCAGCACAATTTTAACTGTGGAAGGGGTAACGGCAAGATTAATGGGCGAGTTGGATAGAAAGGAGGCTTGTGCCATAAGCACTCCTATTTCCAAAAAGAATGAGGAACACCATATGCAAACTTGTGGTGATACAACTGCATTTAAAGCTGCAAAGCGTTGTTGGTTCTGCAATAAGCAGGGACATTTTGCAAAGGACTGCAGATCCAAAAGAAAGCAAAGTACTCCCAAGTCTGTTTCTGTTCGTCAGTCACGGTCGTCAGCCCAGCAGCCGACATCGTATCGTAAAGACAGAAACGAGCCACGAGTTTTTCATGCTAGGACAACAGATTGTAAAAGACTTAAAGGTGCCAAGTGGAAGTCTTTTATTATCGACTCAGGAGCATCTCAGCATGTTTGCAATGATCGAAGCTTGTTTATTTCTTTCGAAGAGGAAATTGGTAATGTACATTTAGCCAATTCACAAGTCTTGCAGTCGCTTGGCAGGGGTACTGTTAAACATGACTCTTTAAACATTACAATAGCGAACTGCATTTACTGCCCGTCAGTGGACAATTTATTATCAGTAAGGTGCTTTGCTCGTCAAGGCATAACTGTGCGTTTCTTAAAGTCAATGTGTGAGTTTTTCGATGGGAACAAACGTCTATTATATGCCCGGGAATCTGATGGTTTATATAGACTGTATTTTCGCACCTACTCACAATCGCCTATAAATTGCAGAGCAGCACAGTCAAGCCAGGGGTTGAGGAATGTAAGGCCACATTCTGGGTGTGTCCATGAGGCGCACAGAATTCTGGGACACCTGAATTTTGCTGATGTAATTAAGACAAAGAATATTGTTAATGGCCTCAACTTAAAACCATGTAAATTCTTTATGCAATGTCTATCCTGTTGCAAGAACAAGATCAAGGTTGCACGCAAGGGTAGGTGCTCAGATAGGAAAGTAACTGAGCCATTTGAGCGTGTACATCGTGATTTAGTTGGGCCACTACCACCATCATTAGGAGGTTCTAAATACTGGCTTACTCTGATAGACCAGTATAGTAGATATTGTTGGACTTATGCAATAGCTGAAAAGTCACAAGCATTAGAGAAGTACAAAGTTTTTTGCAACTGGGTAAAAACGCATTTTAACAAACCAATTAAGAACCTGTTTTCTGACCGGGGCGGGGAATTTGTTTCTGAGGATTTTGAGAATTTCCTGGAAGCGCAGGGGACTACTCATGAGTTATCTTGCCCCCAAAGTCCCTGGCAAAATGGGCTTGTTGAAGTTGTGCAGCGTGACCTGCAGGCAGGGGTTAAAACGTATCTGCACGATGCTAATCTGCCCAAAGACTTTTGGGCTGAAGCGCTTAATGCTTTTTGTTATGTTAGAAATCGCAGTTATCATTCTGGTTTAGATGTCACCCCCTATGAGAAGTTGTTTAAAAAACGCCCTAATCTGAAATACCTACGCATTTGGGGTTCAGATGTAATTATGCATTATCCCGCTAAGCAGAAATTGGGTGAACGTAGTGTCCAGGGAAAATTAATGTGCTACCAGCAGGGGGCGTACAGGATTTACATACCAGCAACTGGCAAATTTCATATTACCAGAAGCATGATACAAACTGTAAATTGGAATGGAGTTGCTGTCTTCCAAGATACTGATGGTATAGATAATAAAGAGGAAGAAGAGGAAGCAGCAGCAGCAGCAGCAGGAAATGGTGCTTCTGAATTAATGGAAAAAGACAAAAAGTCTGTTGAATCTGATTTGTTTAATGATTTAAAGTCACAGGCACCCGAGGGGAGGTTAGATTCTCTTGAGTTTTCTGACCGTGAGCTTAGCTTACAGGCATCTCTTCAATCTGACAATGATTTACAACCTGAAACTAGTGGTTCACTTAGTCCCATTAAGTCTGAGGAGTCTGACTCTCCTTCCGGACTGAGACGTTCAGATAGAAAGAGACAGAAGCCACAATGTTTTGCAGATGAACATTTTAATACTGTGTATGCCAATAAGGCAGTTTTTGAGCCAAAAAGCTACAATGATGATCAGAATTTACCTAAGCACCCAGCTGCGAATTGGTATAAAGCTATGGACTCTGAGATAGCTTCTTTAAAAGAGCATAACACTTGGTCTCTTGTACCACAAACCCCAGATATGAGACTTATTGATTCAAAATGGGTTTATAGAGTTAAAATGAATGACAAAAATGAAGTTGTAAGGTACAAGGCTAGATTAGTTGCTAGGGGTTTTCAACAAGTTCCAGGCGAAGATTATGATTTGTGTTATTCACCAAGTGTAAAATATGAAACAGTTAAACTTTTGTTAAAAGATGCATCACAATGTGGAAAAGCCCACTAAGCAATGTTTCTCTGCTCTTAAGAGAGTGGTAATGTACCTTAAACATACCAAACATTATAGGTTGCAGTTTACAACATGTATTGACAAAGGTTTTGAAATTTTCTGCGATGCATCTCATGCAGTGGAACAAAATAATTGCAGGGGTGTGTCTGGTATGGTGTTTTGTTATAACGGTTGTCCATTTGAATGGAAGTCCCAGACACAAACCATTATTTGTCTCTCCACAACAGAGAGTGAATTATGTGCATGCGTTCAGGCCACTCGTGATGTAGAATGGTATCTGCAAGTATTTGCAGACCTACAGATGCAAGTAACACTACCAGTAAAAGTTTACCTTGATTCCCAGAGCGGACTTGCTATCCTGTGTTCAGAGACCAATACGCAGCGCACTAGAGTCTTACGGTTACGTTTACAGTTTGTAAAGAAACTAATTGCTGACGAAATGATTGTATTTGAATATGTTCCAGGTGACAATCAAATTGCGGACATTTTTACTAAAGCACTACCAAAGGTTACACATGAAAGACATGTACAAAGTATGCTTTATGTTTTTGTTCCACAATGATGAACCACAGGGGAAATGTTGAATGGTTTCTTTAAATGTAAAGGTTCATCATTGTTCCACCCGATGTGTATGTCTTTAAGGGGCCAGAGCAAGGGCCAGAGTAAGATAACGAGACCCAGCTTTACAGCTGTGAAACGTAGCAGGTGCTGCTGAGTTGTATTTGATTAAGGTGTGTCAGCATTTGGGTGTAGTATATAAGGAGCAGCACCTAGCTCTCCCATTACCCTGGGGGATGGGTTGGTGGTTGGGTCTGGTTTGTTGATGTATTAGTGTAAATGGAGTTTTTGTTTTTCTTATTAAAACCTTGTTTAAGTTATTTTTGAGTCCTTTCTTTTTAATGCATGGTCTCCCCAGCAAGTTCTCTGCAGCGTTACTAAACTGCAAACAGCCAACAGAGAGATCCAGCAGAACTAGGAAACAGCTCTCACCTTTGTCGCTAGCCCACCGGAGATCATCAACCAGCGCGACCAAGGCAGTTTCAGTCCCATGGTGAGGCCTGAATCCCGATTGGAAGGGATCCAAATGGTCCACATCCTCCAGGCGTGCTTGGAGTTGTTCGGCAACCACCCGCTCAATCACCTTGCCCAAGAATGGCAGATTTGAGACTGGGCGATAGTTGGCCAAATTGGCCGGGTCTAAAGATGTTTTTTTAAGAAGCGGTTTAATGACCACCTCTTTCAGCAGGTCTGGGAAGGCTCCCTCACAGAGGGAAGCATTCACCAGCCCGCAGAGCCCATCGCCCAGCCCTTCCTGGCTCGCTTTTATCAGCCAGGATGGGCAAGGATCAAGGAGACAGGTGGTCAGTTTCACTTGTCCAAGCAGCCTGTCCACATCCTTGGAGGTAACAGATTGGAATTGATCCCATGTAACAGGACTAGACAGAACTCTAGCACTCTCCCGCCCTGGCCCTGCTCCCACGGTGGAGTCTACCTCCTTCTGAATCTGAGCTATTTTATCTGCAAAAAACTTTGCAAAAGCATTGCAGGCGATCTTGGGGTCCCTACCAGGCCCCGGTGGTGCAGGTGGTTCCGATAGATTGCGAACCACCTGAAAAAGTCTCCTGCTGCTGTTTTCAGCAGATGCAATGGAGGTCCTCTTTGCCGTCGCCATTGCCACTTGGTAGGCTCGACGCTGAGCTCTAGCCGGTGTCCGGTCTGATTCAGAATGAGTTTTCCGCCACCGGCACTCTAGCTGTCTCAATAATTGTTTCATCGCCCTCAGCTCCGGGGAAAACCATGGGGTTGTCCGGGCTCCATGCAATCGGAGAGGGCGCTTCAGAGCCAGGCAGTCAATAGCCCTGGTTAACTCCGCATTCCAGCGTGCCACCAGGGAATCAGCTGAAAGGCCATCAACTTGGGATAAAACATCCCCTACCACTCTCTGGAAACCATTTGGATCCATTAAGTGGCGGGGGCGGACCATCCGAATCGGTCCCACCTCCCTGCAGAAGGGAAGGGTTGCGGAGAAGTCCAGTTGCACCAGGAAGTGATCTGACCATGGCACTTCTTTTGTTTCGCTTTCCAGAATCGCCCTCCCGATGAATAACGACCTGAGCTTTTGATGAGGCTCCAAGGCATGTTCCCCCATTCAGCAGAGAATCCAAAACAGCACGCGGAAGTGATGAGATTTATGGCTACATCGTTATGCTTTATTTCTTACTACGCAGACAGAAAAATACATCCTCTCCCTGTGAGAGCAGAGAGCAACAAAAAACAAAGGAACAAAGGAAACAGGAAACCACTAACATCACATCCCGTCTCCCATGAGACTTCCAACAGCCTGGAAGGTCTCTGGAATGTAAACAGAGTCCTGTGACTCCAAGCAGCTGCTCAGTGGCAAACAGAAACTAACATCCTCCCCCTTTCTATGAACACCACTGGGCAGTGTGTCAGTACAATCTCAGTACAAACCCAGTTTCTATACATAGGTACAGTGTTGATCTTTCAGAGCAACCTTGGACAATAAATCAGCAGAAATTTCATTACCTGGCATGTAGGACACAATTACGAGTCCTTTCTGAACACATTCTCTAGCATGTTGCAACTTCAACTGCAAGTGCTTTGTGCTTTGCTTACAACCTTCAGAAGTCAGCAAAGCCAAACATGCTTTGTTGTCCTGATAAACCTGGATTGGACATTTGACTGGAATTCTCATGTCTTTACACAATTGTAACAACCATTCACAATCCACAAGTGAATAAGACAGTACATTCAGTTCAGCTTCACAAGAACTTAAGCTTACTCTTGTTTGCTTCTTGCACGACCAATCAAATAGACCCTGATTGTACATATAGCAAACTCCAGACGTGCTTTTCCTGTCTGTAGTGTCACTTCCAAAACTCGCATCAGCAAATATCTCAAGACCACCAGACTTCTGATTGTTAAATCTCAGTCTGTAGCGCATAGTGCCTTTCAAATAGCTTGCTATGCGTTTGAGAGCTTTCCAATCCTTAACAGTAGGATTGTTGACGTGTCTGCTTAGCAAATTCATGCTAACTGCAATGTCCGGTCTTGAAAATCTGGCAATGAAGTTTAGTTTGCCTAGCACACTTCTGTATAGTGTGGTGTCAGAAAATGCTTCTTCAGTATCATCTACCTGATAACCTGTTGTCATTGGTGTGCCTACAGGGTTAGCATCCATCAGGTTTAGTTTGGTTAACACATCAGCGATTTTCTGTGACTGGTGTACTAAAATATTACCATCTTGGTCGAAATAAGACCCAAGATGGCGACGGCTTAGCAAGCAGGCTTCGGAGCTCCGCAGATAACAGGACTGTAATTAGCGTTGACTGCCACCCAGGGAAGTAATTTTTCCTTTTTTACTTCTCTACTTTTAAACTTACCAACCTACTGAGATTCTAACAGCACCTTCTTGTCTATGCTATGAGAAACATCTTGGGCAAGTTCTGTGAAGCATCCTGGGCAGGCCGCCAGCTGCTAGCTATTAACTGCCAACTCCCTTCTATATTTTGTTCCTGAAACTCCTGGCAGTCTCCACATGGAGAAGCTCTTAAATTGAACAAACTGAGCATTTTCTATTTTTTCTCTCTTTTTTTGGTTGGGGAAACCTCTCCTTGTTTACTCCCCATGGCAACGCTATGCCTGCTAGTAAACACTACAGGGACCCAGAGGATGTAGCTCTCTCACCGGCTTCCAAACAATCTAAAATAGAGGACTTTTTTAACAAAGAGTATTCAAGGTGAGAGCGTGGAACTGGATCCAGCAATGGGGCAAGTTGATCCTGTGCTGCTCAGAGAGGAAGGAATAACAAGTAGGGAGAGCACCCAATTAACTCTAATTGCAAAAACGGTTGAGCATATCTTCCAACAAATTAGAGGTATTGCCTCTCAAATAACCCAATTATCCAAAGAGGTCCACAGATTATCAGTTAATAACAAGCAGGCATTAACAGAACACCATAGTACCAAAGGGAATTGGCGACAACAAGAGCAGACCCCTAAGCCCAACACAGAACGCGCAGAGGCTCTTAAAACAAATTCTTCTTATTTAATCTTCCAACCAAAAAAAGATCTGCATGACAATTTGTGGGAGGCCAGATCAAACTCCTAGCTGGAAAGGTGCCCAGTGTTCCAAACAACATTTATCAGACTTACTTGGCATTGGACTTACAGAGATCGACCTCGTTAGGACTGAACTCTTGAATACCACAAATCAAATCCAAAAAATTACGTTAACTTTTTCCTCTACTAGACTGCCCTCACTGATTCACAAGCTGAAATTCAGATTGTCAAGCAGAGGAGTTTTTACAACCCGGGTATTTCGCAATTCTATTGTTGCACCCTTATGTAAGATGAGGACTGGTGCTTCAGAGGGGCCCACAAAACCAAAGCTTGGATCCCCAGTGGAAGCAATGACATCACAAAATGGAAGTAATGGATCCCCAATGGAAGTAATGACATCACAAAAAAACTTGACAGGTGGGGAGGAGACAGACATGCCTGAGTTGAATTCGCGGGATCATGCCCAACATCAAAATAACCAGGTGAGCCAAAAGAAACAGCCGATTCCTCTAGACAATCATCTTCAGGAATCTGAGCACTCTGTAAATCCTTTGGAAGAGGATTTTCTCAGCTCCTTTAGGAATCTCCCTCAGGAAGAGCAACAAACAGTTATCAAGAGGCTTGATCTTATGAGCCAGACATTGAAAGAGATTAAAAAACCGGAGGCAGTGACTGACAATAGACCCAATGGCCACAACAGAATGATAACTATAGAACCACTGGAGTATTGAACAAAGATGAGATATTTAGAAGAGGAGGAGTCAGGAAATATACCCAAGGAATCCCCGTTGGTGAGCAATTTGCAAAAAAAGGCCCAGTGATTACAAATGTGAGTACTTTATGTACGATGACTGAAATAATCGAACATCTGGATTATTCCACTAGCATTAGCAATACTCTGCCTCAAAAACTGGTAAACTCCGAGAGTACATAGGCCATCTTCGTCTCTCTCTATTTCCAGAGATAGATAGTTGGTTACCTCACCAAGATCTTTCATGTCAAAGTGCTCCTTCAGTTGAGCTAGGGCACTATTGTACATCTTGACATCCTTCCAAAAGAAAAGTATATCATCAACATAAAACAAGTAATACAGCTTCTTTTGCCCTTCCTTTTTGACAAATACACATGGATCAGCTTTACCTTGCTGAAAACCTAGAGAAAACAACACTTCAGTGAGTTTGGAGTGCCAGCATCGTGCACTTTGCTTAAGACCATATAGGGACTTCTTCAGAGAAAGCCACTTCCGGCCTGCCCAGGAGGTGGGGTTGCGGGCTTCACGCCCACCCCACATGAGCGGGGGCTGGTCGCAGCCCCCGCGAGAGCAGGGGAATCCTGGTCGGGTCTGCCCCCCCCAGCCAGCCAATCAGCTGGCTGGCTGGGGGGGGGGATGGCCTGCCCTATTTAGGGCCGGCACGGAGGGGGCTCACCCTCTTTTCGCCGGCTCGCCCCCACGTTTGTTTCCCGCATATCAGCTGTTCCTGTTTGTCCGAGATCTTATCTGCCTTGCCTGGAGCGTTCCTGCCTTGCTTCTTTGTTGCCTTTGTTCTTAGCGGCAGGGCACCTCGTGCAATATGCTGTAGCTTCACAGAAAAAGCTCCCTTTCTTTTACAGAGAATTTCCAGCATTCGCTGCTGGTGTTGCTTGATTTCTAAACTGCTTGATTTTCAGGAGTTGTTATCTCTAGTTTTGGAGCTGAAACCAATTTGGGGCTTTTCTCCTTCTGGGGGTTTCCCCTTTGCGCTCCATTCCAGCTGCTGCAGTTTAACACCTGAGCTGTAATTGAGCTAAAATCACTGTGTGTGTGTTTGTGTGCTTTCCTTCCAGCATCTCTTTCACGTCTACAGTTTTACAGGGATCTCTGTGTGTTTTGGTGCAAGTTCCCTGCCCTCAGGAATTTGCCGTGCCTGCTGCTGCATGCCCCCTGCAGAGGAATTTATTCAGCTTGGTGGAGCTTTTTCTGGTGATCCGTTGCCTGCCCTCGGCTGCTGACTGCCTGTTCTGCAAGGAGCTCAAGGAAGAACGTTTGGCTCCTCTTCGTTATTTCCACGGCCGTTCGGAGGACGCAGTGCACCCATCCAATCAGGTTTTGCTGTTGGGGCTTCAGGTTTTAGCTAGGGGTTTGTGCAGGGGAGCGCGGTGTGGGCTGCGTTTTGTGCCGGTTGTGTTTCAGTTTACTGCCGGGGTGAGGGGCAGAATTTCTTGTTAAATAAACATTTCAGCAGCATTCTTGAGGGGTGAGTGGCTTCTGCTGAGCAGGCTGTTTTATTTTCGCGCGGAAGTTTAGACCTGGAAAGCGTCGGAAGCAGCTGCGCCGTTGCCGGGCAACCAGCGCGCCCCGGCCGCCATTTCATCCGCCCACGTGGCCTTCCGGGCAGCCGCCATTTTACTATAGGCATTCCATGTGGGAAGTAATTTTACAAACCCTCCCTTTTAAGCCCAACCGGAAAACAAACAAACAAACAAACAAACAAAACCACCAGGTGGATAATTAGGAATCTTTCAGTGTTAAAGGGCTAGCGTTAAGTGTTTTCGCGCGTGTTCATTGTCGCTAGGCAACCGGAACGCATTATGGCCGCCATTTTGATTGCCCACGTGGCCTTGCGGCGGCAGCCATTTTAGGAGAGGCAAAACCACGTGGGAGCTATCTCCTTTTCGAGTGCCCCTCACTTCCTCGTTGGTTTTAAATTCAAAAGCAATATAAACAAAGGAAATAAACATAAGCAATATAAACAAAGGATGATAGCGCAATTGTTAAAAGAGCCTAGCTTAAATAAGAGCGCACAAGGGGCTGCAGGGAGCGCCTCCTCTTGGTGCATAAGCTTGTATAGAGCTGGCTACAGCGTCTCTGGCTAGGCTGATCTTAGAATTAATATCCTCTAATTAATTTGACTGCTTTTGTTTATACTTACATTTAAATTAAATTGAAGCATTAGTGCACAGTATATTGGAATTCAAATTATTTCTTTCAGCTTGCGGTGCTCTGTGGAGCTGTGTCATTTACTCTCTGCCTAGGCATTAAGTTTTATAATTTGGTATAGTCAATTCATAGTTATAAGGAAAAAGAGATCCGGGTTTGATATCATTTGATTTATTAAAGGGCTTCTTCGCCTGCAATCTCTTGCGAGCTTTGCATACAGATTTATAGGGAATCTAAAGTAAATAGCTCATGCCTCTTCTACGTTCATCTCTTTCTGGTACTTCATCTGTTGGTTTATAAGTATATATTTAATCTGGCAATTTAATTCATTTGGTTGATTTTTATAATAGTGCTTAAGGGCTCTTGGGAGCTTTGCTTTGCTTAGGTTTGTTGCATAAGTCAATTTATCATTTTCACTGGTGTATTGCTGGGTTACAATTTATAATTCTACCTCTAGCTTGCTGCATAGCTGCTTACATTATCAAAGGTTCTCTTCTGTTTATTATAAACTCAGTATTCCTCAAAATACATTGCTTTGAGGTGTGGGCTGGTATTTTGGACTGCTATCCAGTGCAGATAATACTGAGCTACGGTGATATTGTTTGCAGCTAAATACAATCTGTTGGAGATTAGTTAGGCATCTTTGGGTCCTTTAAACTTACCAGTGCAGACAATACTGAACTACCGTGATATTGATCGCTTTTCACGCATATAATCCAAGCTAGTTGGCATTGATTTTGCTGAACCAGGCTAATTAAGGGTATCAAACTATGTCTGCTCATGAGAACCAGCAAATTGCTGCTATATCTGGGGTGGCACAAGGGAACCAAGAGGGGCCTCAGGCCTTCGTAGTGCCTAGTAACCCACAGGCTTTGGCACAGTTTTTTTCAATGCGTTTTAGACATTTTATAGGCAATATAGGCCCGCAGACCAGGTGCCAGCAGCACCTCTGGTGCTCACCCAAGAATGCATCCCGGATACGCCACCTAACGTTGTGGACCGCCCCGGCACCTCCGCGGCCACCGCGGCAGTGCTGAGAGCAGCCAATGATTCAACAGTGGGTCCTGTGTCCAAGATGGGTCAGGGTAGCCTCCTGTGCCCTGCAACCCACAGGCCTAGTCAGTGTTTCCTCTGCTTTTGAAACCTTTTACCAACAATTCACTGCGGCCTCTTCCCTAATAGTGAGTTCTTCTGTCCAGCAATGAGGAGCTCCCTTGCACTTTGGCCTCCTTATTTAGGGTTCCACATTCGGGTAGCAATCCATGTATGCATCCTCACACATAATTACAGTCTACATGTCCCTGGGTTTCCAATGACAGATCCTCGGGAGGTAGGGCTCATGCTTGCAATTATAACCTTTCTGCCTCTCAGTATACCCCAGACTTTCCCAGTACTGCGGAAGGGGGCTCCTATTCTACAGGATTCACAACCTCAGCCTTTACTGCGGAAGGCTCCAAAACATCATCGGATGATGAGACGCAGGGGCAACAGGAAGTGCCAGCGGCTGCAGAACAGCACCAGTCTCCAATGATGGGCAAGGGAGAAAGAAGTCTAAGAAGAAGCATTCGGCCAAGAAGAGCAAAAGAAGTAAGCCTTCTGATGCCGAGGACGATTCAGAAAAGCTTCCTGCTGCCCACCACCTGCTGGGTTCCGAGCGACCAGAATTACAGGATGGAGCATATGGGTCCCTATGTGGAAAAAGGAAAGTTGGAAAATGTGAAGCTAAGCAAGTCCCTCACCATGAGGTTTGCTGGGAGTACAACACGGGTGTGTGCCAGGGGCCAAATTGTAAGTATGCGCATGAATGTGTGAAGTGCATAGGTAACCACCCAGCGTCTTCATGTTTTAAAGGTAAACAGCCCTTTCCGGGCAGCAGGGGGCATTTCCACCAGGGGTCTTAAAAGCTCACAGACCCGCCAAGAAGAACAGTCACAAACTGGTATGAATTTGCCCCTTGACTGTGATGTTCTCTTCTGTTAAGCTCTCACCTCTTAGAACCCCTCTCAATAAATACTCTAAAATAGAGGCAGCAAAGTACCCTGGGGAAAGAGTTTCTCTTATGGCTTCAGGATCCTCGTTTCATTACCCCCTAACTCAGGGAAATCCCCCCCCCCAAAAAAATCAAAGAATCATTTGGGGAAACACCAGAAATTAATGAAATTTCTGGCCAGGAGGGTGGCCGGCCCCTTCAGGGAGCCACCTATAGCGGGTTTACTCATTTCACCTTTAGGCATTGTCCCCCCATAGACTCCAGGAGAGTATCCTATGATCCACAACCTACCCTACCCTAGAGGTGGCTCAGTCAATGATGCAATACCACAGAAGCCTTGTTCTGTGAAATATGCCTCCTTTGATCAGGCTATAAAGCGTATGTGCAGGTTCAGCAGGGGCGCGCTCTTGGCTAAGTGCGACATTGAGTCGACTTTCTGTCTCCTGCCAATTCACGCTGAGGAATTTCTATGGCTAGGTTTTCAGATTTGAGGGGGCTCATCCCATAGACAAATCTATGCCGATAGGGTGCTCAGTAGCTTGTGCAGCCTTTGAGTCATTTAGTGCAATTTCGGACTGGGGTCTTCGCTTTAGAACTGGTTCGGAAGGGGTGACCCATTACCTCGATAACTCTTCCCCCTCCATCATTAGTAATAGCCCTGATTGCGCTTCTCCTTTAGAGGCTTTCACCTCCCTGGCTGAGGAGCTTGGGGTACCTTTGGTGGCAGACAAAACAGAGGGTCCAGTTTTGATCATAACCTATTTTGGATATTGAATTGGACACAATCGCACAGACATCCCGCCTACCTAGGGAGAGGCTAGCAGTACTTAAAAATTAATTCTGCAACTTCTTCCCCTCATGAAGGTCACCCTTGGCCAGAGTCAATTCACGCTTCGGTCACCTCAACTTTGCATGCCAGGTAGTGTCCCCTGGCCGCCCCTTTTATGGGCGATTGGCTAAGCTGTCAGCGGGACTGCGCGCCCCGCAACACTGAGTGCGCCTCTCTAAAGTGGTCAAGTCGGACCTGAAGGTTGGGTTAAAGTGCATGGAAAAGTACAGTGGCATTTGCGGGCTGAAGAGTTCAGGAATCACCAGGTATGCTTCTGGGCCGACAATCAAACGATTGTCAGTGTCCTGTCAAAGCAATTATTGCACTCTCCTAGAGTGGCAGATCTGCCCCGGACCTTTGTCCTTTTGTGCTTAGAATTAAACATCTATTTCTCTACCAAATTTACCTCTAGGGTTAACAATGACATCACGGATGCCCAGGCGCAGCAAATTGCCACAGCCATTCCGGGAGCACCTTTGGAGCCTTGGGAACCTGATGTCCTGAAGGGAGTATTAGCTTCAGGAGCCCCGTCCACGCTTAGATCTTACAAACAAACAAACAAACAAACAAACAAACAAACAAATAAATAAATAATAAATGCTAGGCTTGACACACCTCGAGGCAAATTAGAAAATCCTAGGCTTGACACACCTCCTACCAAGGCTGAAGCTCTGCAATACTTGGTACATTGGAGGGTGCTGGGTCGTGCAGCAAAGACTCTTAAACATCCAGTAGGCGGCAATCTCCCTTTTTCTGTAAGGTTGTTTAATCCATAGACCCTGGTGTGGACTTCTTAGTGTGAGGGGCACTGTAGGGCTGCTGTTCAGGGAAGTTTTTTAATGTGTGATATTTTAGGGTATTTTTGGTTTCTATGGAAGCCGCCCAGAGTGGCTGGGGGAAACACAGCCAGATGGGCGGGATACAAATAATAAATTATTATTATTATTATTGTATTATTGTAGGGCTGGCGCAGGCTGCAGCCTCCTAAAAGTGATGGTAGAAGGCCCTTATGACATTCTATGCCAATTCCAAAATAAATAATTAAATAAAAATAAAATAATAAAAATAAAAATAAAATAAAATGAGAAGTATCTGTTGGTCCGAGGACAAGGCCCAGTTATTTTCAGCTGCATACTCCATTGCCTTTGGCACTATGCGCATTGGCGAAGTGGTTTGTAAGGGCCAAAGACACTCCCGACATAAAGAGGGGGTGGGGTTGCGGGCTCACGCCCCCAACTACAATCTCGCGGGGCTGGCGTCAGCCCCGCGGGACTCAGGGATTCCCCTAGCTCATCAATATTCATCACCCTCATCGCCAGCCAATAGGCTGGCGCTGGGGGCGGGCTTACCAGGTGCACTTAAGGTCAGGGCAGCCCTGCCTCGCCCCCTTTTCTTTCTTGCAGCAGCTGCGGTTTGGATCTCCCTTTGCGTTGCTGCGATTTTGCTTCCTCTCAGTCCCTTTCTCCCTATTCTCCTTTCCTCTCCTATTATCCTCCTTCCTTGCGTGGTCTACAGTCGGATTACAATCAGCCTCCACCGATCGGACACCCTTTCGAGCGCTGAGCGCTGGGATCTCCGAGCCGCCGCCTTAGAAGCGGTTAGCCCGCGCGTGATCGGCGGAGCCTTGCTTCCGGCTACTGCAATTGGCTATGCGTGAGCTGCTTCAGCGCTCACGAAAGGTTTGATTTTACTGTAGCTGCTTCTGCGAGGGCAGGCTTGCTTCCTTATTGTTCATCAGCAGGCAGCGGGTAAGCTGCCTTCTTCATTGCGCCCGCCTTTTCAGGTTGCTGCTGGCCGCGACCGCTTTCCAGTGTCATCCTGGTCACAGGGTACGGGTAGATCGTATTTTGAATTAGTTCTAGCGTTTAGTTCCCTGGTCGCGTGGTATTTGGCTGATTTACTTTTAAGGGTCGCAGTTTGAGCGGTAATTTAATCGTTTATTTGGTTACCTTGGCAACGAGGCGGGCGGGCGCCATTTTGAGTGGACCACGTGGTCCCTGCAGCCGCCATCTTAGGTGAGGCATACCCAGGCCCGCCGGTTCCAGCTGCCACCTTTCAACTAAAATAAGACATAGGGTTACAGCGGTGGGTAAAAGTCTGTTCTTTTACTGTTACAGCTGGGGGCAGTCACTGTTTTTTAACATTTTCGCCACCACGCTTCCCCGCTGCCAGTGGCGGTCGCCATTTTGGGTGTCCTAGTGGGTCCCTCCGGCAGCCATCTTGAGTGAGGCATCTCTCCGCTGGTAGCTTATCGGAAAACGCTCTCAGCTAAAAGGGGGCTGCATTAACCGGAACGTTCAGCTTTATTCTTTGATTTGGTAGTTTTTATTGGTGCCGGTCACAACCACTCCTCTTAAATCGGCAGGCTTTCTCCCCCCCCTCCTTTTTCTTTCAATTCAGCTGGCTGCTGTATCTATATTTACTCAGGGCTACATCGAGCAGTCTCTCATATTTACCAAATAATTCCTTCGCTGCTTATAATTGTTAATTCATTTAGAGTTCCTTTTATGAGTCTGTCTTTCTCAACTTTTACGCTGAATCGTGTCATTGCTTCAGGCCCTTGTTAATTTAATTTAATTTTCAGGAAACTAACGCTAGACTTTTAGAAGGCTTGCCTTTTCCCCGAGATTGCAAAGGGTTCCTGTGAGTGAGTTGATAGTATATAATTACTAATAAGTACACATATACTTGACAAACAAATAACTCTTCATTGAATATTATTAATAATTATTAAATAAATAATTAAAATAAATATATAATTAAATAAATAAATAATATATATATATATTTAAAATAAGAATAATAATAAAAAAATAAAAAATAAGTATAAATAAATAAATAAATAAAATAACAATAATAATAATTAAAATAAATAAATAAATAAAATCAGAAATACATATATATACATATATAAATAGAATAGAATATTAATTAAAAAAAATAAAAAAAAATTATTAATATACATTTAGTAAATAATTAAAATTCATACTACCAATAACCGTAGTCGTATTTAGCATATAGAACACGCGCATTTAATTATATAGAACATACGCAATTTCAGATAATTAATTAGGCTCTCTTTGGCGGTCACACACATACATTCACGCGCAGCTCGAGATTGATAACATGGCTAACAGGGGCAATCCCCAGTTACCACAAGCGGGTAGTGCGCTGGTGCCCATGGCGCCCTGTAATCCCCAGGCCTTGGCTCAGTTTTTTGCGGCGATCCAAACCTTTTACGCACAATGCAGCCCTCCGGTTGCCCCAAATCCAAATATAGTGGAGGTTTCTCAGGATTGCATTCCTGACACACACCCCCCCGGCCAACAGGGCCAGGCAGGACCTTCGGCGGCCTTGGCGAGCACGTCGCATCAGGGCGCTGGTCAGATCAATCGGCCCCAAACACGTTCACAAACTGCACACGCGCAGAAGTCCAAGGGTACAGCGCAAAAGGCCAGGTCCGGGGCTCAAAAGTCCAAGGCTTCGGGGCATAAGCCCAAAGCACCGCGGGCAGCCCCCTCTAATTCTAGCCAACAGATAATTGGCGTGCCTAGTGTTTTTCAGGATTCTCCGGCCCAGCCAAGTCCTTCGGAGGGCTCCTCCTCGGATGAGGAGCTACCTCCTCAGCAAGCAACCACATCGGAAAATGATCCGGCACCGCAAGACAACAGCACCCGCGGAGGGAAGCGGAAGGCGAAGAAGAAACACGTATCCAAGAAGAGCAAGAGAAGCGACCCATCTGACTCTGACGATGACACAGGTACCTCTTCTTCGGAGGGAGATAGTGATGCTCCTATGGAGACTTATTGGGGGGAGGGCGAAGAGACCGGCGTTCCTTTGTGGGTTCATGAGAGGAGGGCCAATTCACACCGGAAAACCTTTAACGGTTCCCTTGAATGGAAAGATGGGGCGTTGGTGGAAGATGTTAAAGTTTCAACTCACCTTTCCACTGATTTTATCCTGGGTAATCACCTTTCTAAGAGAAAGAGGGATAAGATATTGAATGGGGACTATATAGACATGTTTACTTTGCTGCCGCCGGCACAAATAAAGGGAAAAGGGGAGAAAAAGCGGTATTATGGTAAGAAAAGATATAGGTCCCCTCGGGCTGAGCGGACATTTGAGAACTGGCTCAATGGCTACCAGGTATTCATGGGGATAGTGGTAGGTTGTTATCCAAAACGCGGGTTGCACCTTGCATCTTATCTGGCGCACGTGAGAAGGGCCCGGGAATTAGCTGGAGACGAGGCTGCCATCGCGTACGACGAGGACTTTCATAGGAATGCCTCGCTGTTGTCATCCACGTGCTGGGATCAGAGGGACAATAACTACTGGATGGAGCACGTGGGGCCTAACATCGAAAAGAAATCTCTCAACCAGGCCAAATCCGGTAAGGTGGACACTAAACAGCGTAAGCAATGCTGGGATTTCAATAAAGGGGCTTGCCAGCGCACCTCTTGTAAGTACTTGCATGAATGTGACAAGTGTTTTGGCAACCACCCGGCCGTTAACTGCTACAAGAGTAAACAACAGCCCTTTCGAGGCGGCAGGGGTCACCTCCACCAGGGAAACCGGGGTGCCCCCTCTGGCGCGACAGGACCCGCTCAGGGAGCAGCCGGGAATCGTTACTAATTTGTCCCTTGACCTAGCCCGCTCACCGATCAAGCTCCAACCTCTAAGAACCCTGTTAAAGCTATACCCTGATAGACAAGCCACTCTTCTCCTAGGTGAAGGGTTCTCCAAAGGTTTCAGAATTCCAGTAGCATTCACCCCCAATTCCGGCTGCCCCCCCAATCAGAAGTCGGTTTTGGAGAGACCTGACATTGCTATGAAGAAAATTCAGAAAGAGATTGTCGCTGGGAGGGTGGCTGGTCCATTCGCAGTACCGCCTATCGATCAGCTGCATATTTCACCGCTCGGCATTGTACCAAAAAAGGCACCCGGGGAATTCCGGCTAATTCACAATCTTTCTTACCCCAAGGGCGCTTCTGTTAACGATGCTATTCCCCAAGAACTGTGCACGGTGAAATATGCATCTTTTGATCAGGCGGTGAAGCTGGTCAGGGGTTTTGGTAGGGGCGCTTTCCTGGCCAAATGCGACATTGAATCCGCATTTCGCCTCCTTCCAGTTCATCCGGAGGACTATCGATGGCTAGGTTTCAAATTCCAGGGCTCCTACTTCATTGACAAAGCTATGCCCATGGGGTGCTCGATAGCCTGTGCCGCCTTCGAGACTTTCAGCACCTTCCTTGAATGGGCACTAAAATCTAAAACTGGTTCTGAAGGGGTGGGTCATTACTTGGATGATTTTATCTTGGTTGCGAGTAATGCAATTGACTGCACGGCCCTGCTGCAGGCCTTCAAGTCCTTAGCGGAGGAGCTGGGCGTCCCTTTAGCAAATGAGAAGACAGAGGGTCCGGTCACTACGATGACTTACCTGGGCATCGAGTTGGACACAGTTGCCCAAACTTCCCGCTTGCCTGCCGAGAAGTTGGTGGCCCTGAAAGACCTTATTTCACAGCTTTTACCCCTAAGGAAGGTCACACTGAGGCAAATTCAATCACTCTTGGGTCACCTCAACTTTGCGTGCCGAGTAGTTTCCCCGGGTCGCCCCTTTTGTGGACGGTTGGCTAAACTGTCAGCAGGTTTAAGGTCACCACATCATAGGGTACGCCTGTCGAAGGCTGTAAAATCGGATCTCCAGGTTTGGCTCCAATTCTTGGATGGCTACAACGGAATTTCTCTTTGGCAAGATAGCATGGCCCTTCAGGCCGACTTCCAAGTGCATTCAGACGCAGCAGGTTCCCTGGGTTTCGGTGTCTACTTTAGAGGGCAGTGGTGTGCACAGCGGTGGCCCCCTTCGTGGCAGGGAAAACCCATTCTTCGTGATTTAACATTCTTGGAATTCTTCCCTATAGTAGTTGCAATTCATCTCTGGGCTGAGCAATTTAAGGATCGCCGGGTCTGCTTCTGGACAGACAACCAAGCGGTGGTGTCTGTGTTGAATAAACAATCTTCTCGCTCCCCTAGAGTTGCATCACTGTTACGATATTTCGTCCTTTCCTGCCTTAAACTAAACTTATACGCTTCAGCCAAATTCGTGCCGGGGATTGATAACAACATTGCGGATGCTTTGTCTCGTTTCCAGATGGAGCGCTTTCGCTCATTGGCGCCGGATGCGCAGCAGCTGCCGCAGCCGTTTCCGGAGCACCTCTGGAGTATTGGCAACGAGAAGCAATAAAGGGAGTATTGTCAGCAGTGGCGCCCTCAACCCTTAGATCCTATAACAAGGCGTGGTTAGATTTCACATTATTCCGTCAGAAAAAAGGTCTGTTTAAACCAGGAAGACCCCCGACTAAGTCAGAGGTTATAGAATACCTCGTACGCCTTCGCGACCTAGGTCGGGCCCCCAAAACACTTAATATTCACTCCGCGGCTATATCGTTTTTCTCCAAAGCTCTGTTCTCAGTCGACCCCTGTGCACACTTCGTGGTGCGGAAGATGCTGGAGGGCTGGCGTAGATCGCAGCCTCGTAGTACTGACAGCAGGCGACCCATAACTTTTGACATACTGACGCAAATGCGTGCGAAGCTCAGGGTCATCTGCTGGTCCAGGTACGAGGCCAGGTTATTTTCCACAGCATTTTCCTTCGCTTTCTTTGGCGCCTTACGCATAGGCGAGGTGGTCTGTGACGACCAACCGTTCGGTATCGGCAGAGGGCTCCTCTCTGATGACGTGTCCTTGTCCAGCTCTGAGGTAGTCCTGAAAATCCGCAGTTCAAAAACCGACCAGCTCGGCAGAGGGGCTCTAGTCCGCCTGCAGGCTACTCAGAAGGCCGGCCCTTGCCCAGTTAAGGATGCTAGAAAGTTTCTGTGCTTAAGGCCAAAAACTAGTGGCCCTTTCTTCATACATGCAGATGGTTCTTGCTTGTCAAAACACCAATTCACGAGGGTCATGCGGAAGACGATCGCGGCCATCGGGCTCCCACCTGAGGAGTACGCCGCACACTCTTTCCGCATCGGGGCTGCCACCACCGCCGCCCACATGGGTTTACCAGCAGAGAGGATTATGGACATGGGGCGGTGGAAGTCGAATGCCTACAGGGGTTACATTCGTAAATCTCGCTAACCCCCCCCCCCAGGTTTCCTTTCCCCCATCTGCCCCCACCCTGACCCGGCTTTCTTGCTCTCTTGTTTTCAGATGTCGGGGCGGTGCGGATCTGGATCGTTGGCCACAGCATCGTCCACTGGGCAAGTCGGCGGGCGGTTTCTAGGGGATGTCGCGTCGATCTCCAGCTCCCCAGCAATGCTGAAGTTTACTGGATGGCACGTCGGGGAATGCGCTGGGAGGAATTCCGCCCAGCGGTAGCAAATAAAATTGCGGTGCAAGGCCCACCTGAGGCGCTGGTCATCCAACTGGGCGAGAACGACCTCGCTTACAGAAAGGGGGTGGACCTAATGTGGAATATTTTCAATGACCTCGAGGAGTTGAGGGCCTCCTATCCAAAGCTAACAATTATATGGTCATCGTTGCTTGAAAGGCGCTGCTGGCGGGACGCCAATAATCCCGTGGCTGTTAATAGAGCCAGGCGGATCCTAGAGCGCTCGGTGGCGCGTAGAGTGGCTGCAATGGGTGGGCAGGTCATTGAGCACCCAGGCATCCAATTTTGCAACGAGGCACTCTACCGCGGGGATGGCGTACATCTTACCGATGCTGGTAACGATATCTGGCTGGCGGACATTTTTCAGGGGATGAGGGATTGGTTACAGGTCTGAGGGTATTGGCGGCGAGCCTGGCTCGTGTGGCGGTTAGGCATTGGCAGGGGTATTGTTATGCAAATGAAGTCGGGGGGGGAGGAACGCCATCACCTCCCCCAAATCTTGATGGGTAGTTCGTTAAAGGACTCCGGGGGGTGTCGCCTCGTCCGAAACCTACGGAGGCTAGGGCCTAAAGCGCGCCCCCGAGCGGTAACCCCTTGGGGAGCGCCCAGGGATGTGCATCTCAGGGGCTCCCCCTGTTGGTGCTTAACCCTTCCCGGTTAGACCGGATAGTCTGTTAGGGCCAATGCCTAAAAGCCAATACCGCTCTTACCTGTAATCAATAAAGTTGTGGCCATTTTCGCCCATTAACCTTAATTCTGGTGTCCGGTGTCTTTATTTACTCCATCTGTGGGAGGGGGCGGGTATCGCCACGCAACCAGAATCCGCTGCCCAGGGTTAGTTTGAGAGACCTGACCTTGTTCAGATCCAATTTAGTCCTGCATGTCCAATGTTCCAAAACCGATCAGCAGTAAAGGACACTAAACATTTCATGTACGTGAGAACAACCATCTCAGGTCCATTCCTTATACATTTGGTTGGCTCCCGCCTTGCGCAGCATCAGTCCACGCGCGTTATGCGAAGGGAGATTGCTGCCTGCGGTTTATCCTCAGCTGAATTCGCGGCTATCTCCTTTAGGATTGGGGCCGCCACCACAGCACTGCATTTGGGACTCGCAGCTGAAAGGATAAAGGACTTGGGGGCAGTGGAAGTCTAATGCATTTAAGGGATATATACGTAAGACCTTGTGACTGTTCAAAGTATACCTGACCTGGCTTTGTTACCTTCTTTTGCTTTCAGGTGACGTTGTGCATATTTGGAGTATAGGCCCTGCACCGTCCACTGGGATAGAAACCAAGCTGTTAACGGGGACCTAGGGTGCAGGAGCTATGAGGGCGCACATCTGGATAATCGGGCACAGCATTGTGCATTGGGCCAGGGCCCGCGCCATCAATTCCAGTCTTAACTACATCAATATATCTTGGAGCTATCGGAGGGGAATGCGCTGGGCCGAAATGTTGCCCGCGATTAGGGCTAGAGCGGCAGCGGAGGGCCCCCCAGATGCTTTAGTTATCCACTTTGGCGAAAAGGATTTAGCTTACAGAAAGGTAGTCGACTTGATGTGGCATATCTTTAGTGACTTTGAGGAACTTAAGGCCTCTTATCCAAACATCACCATTCTTGGGGCCTTGTTGATGGAAAGCCGGGTTTGGAGAGAGAGCAGGTGCCCGATAGCCACAAATAGGGCTAGGAAAGCCTTGGATCGGGCGGTGGTGCGTAGAGTGGCAGCCCTGGGTGGGTGGGTCATTGACCACCCGGGCAACTGTGAGGCCCTCTACCGGCTTGATGGCGTGCATCTTTGGATGCGGGAAATGATATTTGGCTTGATGGCGTGCGTCTTTCAGATGCGGGAAATGACATGTGGCTGACTGATATAGCAAAGGGGGTAGGGGATTGGTTTCAGGCATGAGAGTATTGGCGGCGAGCGATTGCTCGTGTGGCGGTAGGCATTGGTAAGAAGGGGTTAAGAGGATGTGTGGGGGGGGAGGAACGCCATCACCTCCCCCCAGCGACCGAAGGGTGGTCCGTTAAAGGACTCCGGGGGGCGTGGCCCTGTCCAAAGCCTATGGAGGTGAGGGCCAAAGGCACGCCCCAGAGCGGTGACCCGGGGGAGCTCCTAGTCGACGTGCCTCGGCAGGAGACTCCCCCGATATAAGGTTAACCCTTCCCCGTGTCTCCAGCAAATGGGCTGGAGCCGGATAGTCGTTAGGACCAATGCCTAAGCCAATGCCTCTCATTCCTGAAATTCAATAAAGTTGTGGCCTAATTCGCCCAATTAACCTTAAATTATGGTGTCTCGTGTCTTTATTTATCCTGGTGGGGGGCGGGAACTCGCCACGCAACAAACAAATCCCTATTTTACCTGTACGCCATCAGGTGGAAGCATATAAAGTGATTCACCTAAGGTTCCGTACAAAAATGCTGTATTCACATCGTGATGAGAAACGTGTGGATTCTCTTCTGCAGCAAGTTTGAGCATAAGCCTAATGCTCTCATATCTCATGGTGGGTGAGTAGGTCTCGTGATAGTCTTCTCCTGGTACCTGTAAAAAACCTCTGGCTACCAATCTGGCTTTGTGTCTGACTACCTTGCCATTTTGATCTGTCTTTGCTTTGAATACCCATTTGCTGTCAATCAGTTTCATCCCTGGAACTGTTGGAACTAGCTCCCATGTTTTGTTCCTCTCTAAGGAATCAAGCTCAGCCTTCATGGCAGTTATCCATGGCTCAGCATCCTTCGAGTCCAAATCCTGGATTTCTTGGAAACTTGAAGGTTCAAATACCTTCTTGGAGCCATTAACAACAATTACAGCTTTAGCTGCTTTAGCAAATTCATCAGCAAATCTCTTTGGAGGTCTACCTTTTATGGCTCTTTCAGACCTGCGAATTAGACGTAAGTCTTCAACACTCTCCTCTTTTTTCTTAGGAGAAAAGTGGCCTATAGTGAACAGTGGTTGCTCCAATTCAAGATCAGATTCTTCAGAGGGTCGCAGAGAGGCCTTAGCACTCTTGAAATCCTCTGAACCATCTGAGTCAGTTTCAGATTCAGAATCAGAACCTTCATCAGTGGGTGTGGGGTTTTGCTGCTGTTTATCCTCAGACTCTTCACTGTCATCAGGTGTCAGGGATGATTGGTGGGTGCTAGAAGAGATAAGAGTCCGGGCCTCCAGGCAGTTTTACAGGTTTATTAGGTCCATTTTCCTATTTACACACAGAGCACTCAGAGCACGTCCGGTTCATTCAGTATCAGATGCAGAGACTGAATGTTGCTTTCATTTTCCCCAGCATAGCCACTTCCAGAGCCCTCCCCTTTTCCTTCCTCTTTTACGTGAAGACCTAAGCCCAGGAAATTGCTCCCCCCTCCCTGATTCATTGCTTCCTGACATCCCTTCGTCATCCTCCCCCTCTGATGAGGTGCAACTACTTACGATCGGAGGCTTATCTCTATATTTTCCCATCATTTCCCCCTTCTCAGCCCCCAGTTCCCTGACATCAGGATAACACTGGAAAATTCCCACATTCTCCCCCCACTTGGCATTGTACTCAACACTTCTAGTGAGCCTAACTGTATTAGTGTCAGTCATCATTACTCTGTAAGAACCTTTCTGATACCCTAGAAAGATACCATGGAAACCACGTTTGCCTAACTTGGAGCTTTGTGGTGTGTGAACCCACATGTCAGAAACAAAAATTCTCATGTGCTTGATGAATGGCACATTCTTATGTGCTTGATGAATAGCTGAATGAAGGAGACTGTGGACTTGAAAGGTCAGCTGGAATTCATTTCTCAGTCAGAAAAGCTTCAAACTACTGAGAAGTGAATTATCCCCCTTGATCTGTAAACAAACATTTCACTTGTTTACCATGCACATTTTGCAACCAAGCACAGAATTCCTTGAACCTAGGAAACGCTTCTGATTTCTGCTTGAGATTGAACCCATGAATATATCTGGAAAATGAATCAATGAGAACCATGAAGTACCTGGCTCCACCCAAAGAGGGTGCTAGTGGACCAACGAGATCAGCATGCACTACCTGGTATGGTTCTGTAGCTTGTCTACTAGACACCTTACCTTTTGCAGCCATTTTGACCTTGTTTGCTGTGCATGCATTACACTTCATGTGGTACCTGCAGGGTTTAATAGTCATACCTTCAACTAAGGCAGGCATTTTGGAAACTGCCTTGAAGTTTAAATGACCAAGTTTCCTGCATGCAAAACCTTGTTAGTATCTGCAATACAACAAGTTTCCTCCTGCACAACATCAACAGAATCATCATAATGCAATACAAACAAACGATCAATATAATCAGCATGCAATACAAAGTCCTCTTTCTTGGTGATGGTGCACTTCCTCTTCTTGAAGGAAACGTCTATGTCCTGCTGCGAGACGCTCAATAGGTTGTGTGCAGCATCTGGAACAAAAAGAACGTTGCGTATTGATGCATCCAAGCTGTGAAGAACAACCGTTCCATAGCCTTGACTGGAGATCGTATGGTCATCCGCTTGGTGAATCGCACCTTCCTGCAGAGTAAAGGACACAAACAGGTGTTTGTCTTTGCAGATGTCAAAGCGATAAACAATTACATTCAAGAGCCTCTGTCACTTTAGCAGCAGCCACGTCTGTGTCTTTAAAGCAGACTCTGTATTTTTACCAGGAGCTGCATTCCAAAAGCACCCTTCTTGAGGCCTTTGCATGCTCCTGAGCTTCTGCCACAACCGGTCAGAGCTTTGGCTAAAAGTCCAAAGTCCACCCCTTAATGCCATTAATTAGGGACTGTCAGGCTTCCCGGGGCTTGAGCACATACCTCTCATCAATCTTCTTGACACACAGAGAAGATAAGCTGCATTCCGTTCTTCCGTTCTTCTGGGCGCATAACCAAAAATGTCGGGATCTCCGCTCGGCCAAGCTGATAAAGCTCATCTTCCGGAATCGCCCTCCCGACAAATAATTAACGACCTGAGCCTTTGATGAAACTCCAAGGCACATTCCCCCATTCAGCAGAGAATCCAAAACAGCACGCGGAAGTGATGAGATTTATGTGAGAGCAGAGAGCAACAGAAAACAAAGGAACAAAGGAAACAGGAAACCACTAATGTCACATCCCGTCTCCCTTGAGACTGCCAACAGCCTGGAGGGTCTCTGGAATGTAAACAGAGTCCTGTGACTCCAAGCAGCTGCTCAGTGGCAAACAGAAACTAACACCACCCATAGAGGCTAGTGGCATGGGGTCCCAGGGCGCCAAGTTCTGGAGGGTGGCAGGAAAGAGGCGGAAGCTGGACGTGGCGCCTCCCAGCATCAGCTTGCCGCCCTCATCCACCTCCGCCATGCCGCGCCAAAGCAGCGCCACGCCTGGAGCCTCCGTCTGCTGTGGCCACCGCAGCACGAAGCGGCCAGCTGAGCTGAGAGGCACCATGTCCAGCCTCCACCTCTTCCCCGCCGGAGGAGCCGCCCTCCAGCCGCTGCCTGCCTCCTCCAGCCCCGCCGGCAGCGCCGTCCTCCCTAAAAAACTCTGGGAAATGGGGAGGCGCCGGAGGGAGCTTTGCACCACAGCGCCGGATATGCTTAAGGCGGCCCTGCATATGCTACCAAACAACATGCGGAAGAACTGCTTAGGTGCTGGACCTCTATCTCCAGCATTACCATTTAATGTCCAGCAGGGCAGCCATTTCCAGCCTTTGGATCTCAGTCAGTGGTGTGAAAATTTGTTCTCCAAAGTAATACAGGTAGAGGTGGCCCAGGCACATATGGGGTTCATTGTTCCCTTCAGGGCTCTCACCAGGCTGCAATGGGAAACAAAATCAAAAACTATCACTTTGAGACATTGCCTCACCCCATCTCTTCCTCTCTCCCACATTCAACTACCTGCCGTCCCTGAACTGCCCATCAATTGCACAGCTAGAGAACATAAGAGATTCCTGTACATCCATCCCTTCAGGAAGTTTGCCCCATTGCTCTTGTCACCTCTGCTAAAGAAAACATAGGCCACTGTCACACCCAGATGGGAAGGAGAGCTGAACAGCTCACTTAAACGGATTTGGGAGTTATTTGGGACAAGCCAAGAGATGGAAAACCAATTGAGATGGAAAACCGATTTTATTCTAGCCTGAATAAAAACTACTACTGCTATACACTTCCTGTCAAAATGATTAAAACTTATATTATCTCATTAATCCCTGTAACAGAAACTTCAATATCACACATACTCTTATTCAAGAGGGGATGAAAGAAGAATGGTTTACTTAAGAGCACCTTATGCTACAATCTTAATGTGTTTTGAGTGGTTGGTTATCTTCGACATTACAGTATTTTATCTAGTTGGATCCTGTTTAAAACAATACAGCAGCAGGTAAGTTAGTTTAATACTGTAATATCTGATGTTCTTGTTGGACTATTTAGTAGTGTTGGATTATAAATAAAGATATGTAAATGGGGTTTTGACCAAAGCAAGTTTTTCATCAGAAGAGCAGTATCCCAGACATAGGAAATATCTGGCCCACCAAATGTTGCTGAACTGCAGTTCCCATTATCCCTGGCCACACTTTTTAGGGCTGCTGGAATCTGTAGTTCAGCAACATATCAGAGAGCCAAAGATTCCCCAATACTGCTGTATGCAAGTAAAATCAGCTTTTCATCCTGCATGGAGTTGAGGTGGATAAGCCAAAAGTGGGAAGAATGAGAAAACAAGTTATAGACAATCCAGCCTAAGCCTTAACATCAAAGTACCTTGGACTTCTTTTTTCCGGTGGTGGGAAATGGTTGACTCCCATTAGACTGGACCCCGGCCGTGCTGATAATTCAGGGCTGATATGGGGGTAATTAGCCGTGGCAGCCTCCCCAGGGTAGGGGAGGACTGTCTCGAAGACCCGCAGATTGTCCGAGATTGCCAGCGTGCATTAAGGTGCAGCTGGCAGGACACTGGGTCAAAAGAGCCCGGTAATGGCTGGCACTCTCCGATGCCACTCCCATAGCTGGTCACATCTGTTTGGGAAAATATATAGATTTAGAAAACTGAATCGAAGAAGCTGGGGAAAAAACCCTGCAGAATATACAGTCTCTGGTGTATGAGCTTGGACTTCAAAGAGATCTTCATCATGGTGTGTTGAATGCGGAGGTGATTGGTATGCTTTTCTTCTTTTCCTTCTTTAAGATCAACAATTGGTTTTTCATGCCAAGCCTCATTAGGAACTGAAATTGCTTTTTTAAAAAAAAAAAATGAATGCAGATGGACTTTTATTTATAATTGGGACTCATGCTCAGCTCTTTTTATTTAAGACTTGAAATGCTTGTTAAAGAGGAGAACAAAGGACTAAGATGGCGCTTCCTTACTAAGCAGTTATGGAAAATTTGGAATCCCTCTCTGATTAAGATAAAAAGGAATTAATTGCTGGCTGACTACAACGGTTTGAGACAATGTTTTGGATAATATACAGTGCAGCTGTTTGCAAAACATCTTTGTTCATTATGAGCGAGAGAAAAGGCTAAATGGATGTCTAGCAGCCCCCCTCTAGGGCCTGGAGGGGGGACTGGGTGGCTTCCAGGAAGGCTGATCGATTGCCAAATGACTGATATATTACAACACAGCAAACAGTCTGCTTAGGGACAACTCAATAAGGTGTAACACACTGCATTTCTAAATCGTAAAAGGAAGGTTTTGACAACAGCCAGACCGGAAAGAATAATGATTTGGGAGCTGCCAAAATATCAAACTTCAGAGAACTGGACAAAGGCCCGGACTGGATGGAGTCAGATGAAGCGGCACAAGGAAGGGAAAAAAAACCAGCTGAAAGGGTACATTATACAAACAAGAATGCACTCAATGGATGAAAGGTTATCTGTGTTTCTTGACATGATTGAGGATCGTAGAGCCAGAGGCAAAGAAGCTTAGAGAGATAAAATCGGATATGGAAATATGGAAATATTGTGAGAGGCAGGATTGAGACTTGGAGTTTCTTTGACATTCAGAACGTGGGAAGTCGCAAAATCAGAATTAAATTCGGAAGACAATTGGATTTTTTTAAATTTTAGTTTCTTATTTTTATTGGATCATGATTTGATATGTTAATTGGATGTTTTTTTATTGGAAAATTAATAAACACTCTAACAAAAAAAAACATCAAAGCACCTTAACAACAACCCCCAAAATATGCTTCAAGGAACTAATAACTTGAAACTGCTGGAGCTCTTTTTACTGCATAGGCTGTGAGGAGAACCTGAGCTTATAAGGTTAAACAGCTCAGAGAGTGCGTTCTGCCTACTGAGGGGGCAGAGAGACCCTGCGTCATTTCTGATGGTCTGTTTCTTTGTTCATTCTAGTTTCGCTTTTGTCCGATGTAGTCATGCTTTGTGTGTTAGACAATGGCTGATCTACGCTGCTGTAAAATAAATTGCTTTTAGCTTAGTAAAGCTGTGTGAGGTCTTGATTTATGCACACTGCTGCACAGAAGACAGAAAGCCAAGGACCTGATCGCTGTGTGTTTACTCTGCTTTGCTCAGAGGTCTGGAAATGCGTGCTGCGTGCAGGGAAGCCTGCTGGACTTTATCTCTCTGAGCAATAAATCTTCAGATAGGCAACACCAGAAAGAAGTGCCACTCACACTGCTGTCAGGTGTCTTGAGTTGGAAGGTGACACATACCAGGATGCTGTGCCAGCCCTTCACAGGGCACCACTCTACAGCATCAGGACTGTATTATATGTCAACCACCTACAAGGTCTGAATCTTACACTGCAGAGCCATATTAGTGGACACTCATCCTGGTCTGGAAGGAAGGGAAGCACAAGAAAAGCAGAGTCAGCAACCCTGAGATTCTGAATTAAGACCCACACATCATGCATCAACTTCACACTTAATTCCATATAATCTATCTCCAGGTGGTTGGGAGAAGTCCCTCTTTTTAACTCATTCTATCCCCAACAGCAACAGGTTAAAAGAGGGAGCGCCCCCCCCTTGAGCCAGTGCCACTGACTGGACTCATCCACTTCAGCCCCGACTGGGCCAGGCGAGCTGGGGTAGCACTTCCAGAGACCACCTTCTGCACAGGAACAGGTCTAAGTGCTGTGGACTCACAACTCAGAGTTGTGAGCACCAGATTCACTCCGAAGACAGTCGTTGCACAGCAGAGTACAGCAGAGCATAAACCACTCGGAGAACAGCTCTGTAGAATAACTACTTTTATTTCTGGTAGTCCAGAAATCATCACAGACAGTCGTTGCACAGCAGAGTACAGCAGAGCATAAACCACTCGGAGAACAACTCTGTAGAATAACTACTTTATTCTATCTACAACTATCATGCAAACTATATACAGAGCTAAATGGAGAAGCTGAACTGCACTGAGTGTCTGCAGCTGCTCTTAGCAGCAACCTTATCAACACAGAGATAACACTCTCTCTCTCTAACACTCAGTGTCTCTCTCTTTGAGATGAGGCTGGAGCGGAATAAGTAGTGAGCAGAAACCGCCCCCCTCCTCTTTGGAGAATCAGCAGAGAACATCAGCAGATTCTTGGAATGGGAGGGGTGAAATCTCCTCACCCCCCACCTATGTATGCTCCACACCCTGCAGAAAATAGATTGAGGGCAACTGTGAAGTTATATGAGTATGTTTGGGAGAAGAGGCACTCAGAAGGAAGCTCTGTCCCCTTCTGAACATTCCTACCCCCCCCCCAACAAAAGAAAATTAAGACTCCCCCACCTCACAAACTACCTCACAGTCACCCTCAAAGCCATCTCCTGGAGGATGTGAGGATTTACAATCTCCCTATTTTAACCTACCTCAACACAGCAAAACCCCATCTGTTGGGCATAAAGAAGCTTGAAATATTGTGGGTGGGGAAGTTGTGTTTGGAAGGGGGGGTCCCCTTATTAATACCACACACACTCACGTAAACTACTTGACAGTCGCCCTCAAATCCACAAGGACTTGCAAAGTCCCTCTCCTAATCCACCCTGGCACAGCAGAACCCTATGCTATGAATAAATAAAGTCCCATGGATAATGTGAGGAGAATCAGAGCTTACATGGTTAATAGCTCTGTGTCGTCCTGCCCACTGGGTTGTGTGTGTTCACATACGAGGATTGTTCTTTGTGTGTGAGCCAAGTTACTTTCATTTTTGGTCCGAGGGAGTCAGTCATGCCAGCTTGTTCTCCCGGATGATTTATTTCTCTACTGTAAATAAAACGCTTCTTAGTTTAGGAAGAAGCTGTGTACGGACTATTATTCCTGCACCCACACAAGGCACACACCGCTGTTCGCGATACTCTGCTAGAAGCTGCAAAGTTCAGAGGTGCAAAGGAAGCGTGCCGGACGTCTAGAAATCATCACAGGTTATGGATTTCAGCCATGTTGTGCCTGTGTGTGTAGCAAGCCTGGCTGGAGGACCTGCCTGAAGGCAGTTGAATTCACCGGTGAAGGACTCATCTTCAGGACTGCGTGCCATGAGCTACTGGAACGTGAGTAAGCTAAGCCCCAGGGGAGGAAGATAGCAGAAGGCCAGGATTCCTACACTGTCCCTTTTGAGAGACTCAATGGACATAACTGGGAGGAATGGTCCCGAAGAGTTAAGGGAGAGCACCCAGGCAGCTCCTCTTCAGGCTGCAGACGGAGCTGGTGCAGCAGCAGTTGCAGCCGCCACTGCCTCACAGAGGAGAGATCAGAGAGCCATGGGATCTATAGTGCTCAGTGTGGATGGCTTACAGTTGCCAATTATTGAGGGTCTTGAGATGGCCCAGGCAGTCTGGCAGGTGCTGGAGAGGGTTCATCATGGAACCACAGCGGGAGCCAAGGGCCACGTCATCAGAAGCAGGACAGCCTTAAGGAGAGCTGCTTCCAAGAGTGGGGGGGGGGGCAATAAAGGCAGAAGACACAGTGAAAGCTTTTTCTACACGTCGTTGTTATCTTTGTGGCTCCAAAACCCACCTACATAAACAATGCCCGAAGGAAGCCAAGGAAGAGGATGGCTCCAAGACCGTTCCCCATGGCAACCAGATAAGAGGGGCAGCCCGGGGTGAGAATGCAAGGAGAGGTTCAAAAGGAAGTGACAGAGACAACACGTCGCACCATCTTGCTGCGCCCATGGCGTCGGTGAAAGACAACAGCGATGAGGTCAGCATGCTGCGTTGGATCATCAACAGTGGTGCCAGTCATCATCTGATTCCATCTAGTGGACAAATGCGGAACTGCAGAGCTGTTTGCGAAGGGAAAGCTGTGACACTTGCCGATGGGTCCAAGCGTCAACTGACCACTTCTGGCAATGTTTATGTTTCTTTTTTACAGGCTGAAATGGAAGGATTTGTTGTGCCAGGAATGCAATGTTGTTTACTGTCTGTATCTTCTCTTGTCAGAGATGGGTTTAAGGTTTGCTTTGAGAATAATGTGTGTTCTATTTCCAGGGGTGCGAAGCAACTGGTCAGTGTTGAATGTCAGAACAGGCTCTTTGTCCTGGAAACACCTCAAGCAGGTAAAGGTAACACTGAGACAGCACAAGCACACTGTGCTAATGTTCCCACTCACAATTTGTGTCAGCATCTGTGGCACAGGAGGATGTCCCACAGCAATTGGGGTTATGTGAAAAAGCTTCCAGAATGCACTGAGGGATGCAAAATAAAGGCATGTGACAAGTTCCTGGATTGCAGAGCCTGCGAGAAGGCAAAGGTAAAAACGTGCAGTTATCCTAGGTCTGACAGGGTAACCACGAAACCTTTTGAGTTGGTTCATGCAGACATATGTGGCCCTATGCCAGTTGCAAGTCTGGGTGGGGCTAGATATGTTCTGACTCTGATAGATGATTACTCTAGAAATGGTTGGGTGATAACTCTGAAAGATAAAGGAGAGGCTGCCAACATGGTAAAGGAGTGGGTTACTGCAGTGTAGCTGCAATTTTCACTGAAAGTTTGCAGTTTCCAATCACATTGCGGTGGGGAATTCACTGGGTCTGCATTGCAGGGTTACTTTTTCCAGAAGGGGATATGTCATAGGCTGACAGTTGCACACTCACTACAGGAAAATGGGGTGGCAGAAAGGAGGAACCGAACACTTCAAGAAGCCACGGAAGCCATGTTCTTTGACACAGGCTTACCACAGCACTTCTGGGCGGAAGCTTGGGAAACGGCAAATTTCACTCTGAACCGTTCATTCAATTCTGTTGTAGGGGACACACCCTATTTCCTGCTGCATGGTAAGAAGCCCAAGGTGCATTTCTTCCGTGTGTTTGGATGCGAGGCTTGGGTCCTTGTTCCAAAAGCCAAATGCAGGAAGGGTGGTCCCAGGTCCCGAAAAATGATGTTTTGTGGATATGAGCCAGGGACTAAGGGTTGGAGATTTGCCTATCCAGAAGGCAATCAGTCAAGGAGTCTAGTCAGCAGGAGTGCTGAGTTCTGTGAACAAAGTGGGTGGACACGCATTCCTGGGAATGCTGACATTCTCTCAGAGAGTTTGCTTGACTCTGCTGAGGAGGGAGAGGTAGAAACTGAACCTGCTGCTGAGGATCAGGTCCCTGACCAGGAGCAGGAACAGGAAAGGGCATCTCCAAAGGCAGTAAAGCTAGAGCAAAGGAGTGCACCTTCATCGCCCACCAGTCCAGTTGAGAAGTCCAGAAGATGCACTAAGCCAGAGGGGGAGTCTTCTGTTGACAAGGACACACTAGCTGGCCCCAGTGGGTCAGAGGGGGTTTCTGACGTGGTTCCAAGGTGTTCCGCACGCATCACGAATGGGAAACCACCCGGGAGGTTTGAAGTCACTAGTGTATGGGTTGGTTTGGCGCAATGCGAGCCAGAGAGTTTTGAGGAAGTTCAAGAGTTGCCTGAAGCAGAAGCCAGGAAGTGGCAAGGGGCAATGGAGAAAGAGTTGAACTCAATAAGGTCCTTAGGTGTGTTCTCCATCGCGACGCTGCCAGCAGGCAAGCAGGCTGTGAGCTGTCATTGGGTTTACAGGCTTAAACCCACAGCGACTGGAGAACCGCAATACAAGGATAGGCTAGTAGCCAGAGGTTTCACGCAGCGGAAGGGGCTGCATTACACTGAAGTGTATGCTCCTACTTCCAGAAATGAAACTCTGTGCATGCTCTTAGCCGTAGCTGCCCAAAGAGGTTATCAGGTGCGTCATTTTGATGCGGATGTTGCCTATTTGAAGTCAGACCTTAAGGAGGATCTGTACATGGTACCTCCTCCAGGGTTTGGGGGCAATAATCCAGATGCAGTCTGGAAGTTGCACAAGTCCATTTATAGCTTGAAGCAATCGGCCAGGAACTGGAACTTGTGTCTGAATGAAGCCTTGGAAAACATGGGTTTCAAGAGGAGTCTTGCTGATAGCTGCCTGTACCTGGTAGGGTCAGGAGAGACACAGGAGCTGGTGTTGGTGTTTGTTGATGACATCATACACGTGGCTAAGACAGGTAAACAGATGCAAGAGTTTGCCCAAGAGCTTGGAAAGAATTTTAAGCTCAAGAACCTAGGTCCGGTAAAGGGTTACCTAGGCGTCCAAGTTGATAGAACTGAGGACGGCAGTTTCTTGCTCAGTCAGAAAAGCAAGATTGAGCAGTTGCTTGAGAAGTTCAGAATGGCTGAGTGTGCAGGGGTCAGAACACCCATGGAGACAAGTTACGTGAAGGACAGTCAGCTCGGGGAACGTGCAGAGTTCTCAAACCCTGAGGTTTTTCAGTCCTCTCTAGGGAGTTTTTTGTATTTTTCCCAGTGGAGCAGACCAGACATAGCGTTTGCTGTAAATCTGCTCAGCAGGGAGGCTACAAAGCCCAGTGTGAATGCCTGGAATGGCATTAAGAGAGTGCTGAGGTATCTGCAGGATACCAAAGATTTTTGCCTTGAACTGTCAGCTGAGGGTGATGCACAGCTCACATGCTGGACTGATGACGATTGGTTGGGTGGGAGTCCCAAAAGCAAAGTCTCATTGCGCTTTCCTCTACTGAAGCTGAGTTCAGTGCGTTGTCAGAACTATGTAGAGAGCTAAAGTTCTACAGGTGTTTGGTCCAATAGATCTGTGGGGATTGTTGTTTGCCCATCACTGTGTGGGAAGACAATCAACCCTGTTTGAAGTTGGCAGAGTCTGGTCAGTTCAAGTCCAGAACCAAACATTTAGACATACGTTTCCAAATTGTGTGTCAGAGTGTCCAGACAGGCTTGGTGAATCTGAAGTACTGTCCCAGTCAGGAGAACCTAGCTGATGGGTTCACTGAACCTTTGAGCTTCCAAAGAAATGGGGAGTTCTGTGAAAGTTTGTGTTTGGGGTAAGTGGATATACTTACAGTTTCCCCAGTGTACAGGACACAGGGGATGTGAGGAGAATCAGAGCTTACAGGGCTAATAGCTCTATGTGTTGTCCTGCCCACTGTTCTTTGTGTGTGAGCCAAGTTACTTTTGTTTTTGGTCCAAGGGAGTCAGTCATCCCGGATGATTTATTTCTCTGCTGTAAATAAAACGCTTCTTAGTTTAGGAAGAAGCTGTGTATGGACTGTTATTTCTGCACCCACACAAGGCACACACTGCTGTTCCCAATACTCTGCTAGAAGCTGTGAAGTCCAGAGGCGCAAAGGAAGCATGCTGGTAGTCCAGAAATCATCACAGATAATGGGTGTGAAGCGGGGGGGGGGGACACACACACACACTCCTTAATCCTTCACACACAGAGACACACAACTACAGTATGGTTGTTGAATTTTGTGTTAAAGAGACTGAACAGAGGTCTGTATTAAGGGTGTGGCATTTCTGCATTTGTGAACTGGTGTATTTAATGCAACCTTTGCCAACCTGGGAGTTGTAGTCCAAAATGTACTTAGAGGGCACCAGGTTTGCAAAGGCTGATTGGTCTTTACCTGTGCTCCTTGCAGAACCTGTACATCACTGTATTTCTACCCCATGCCTGTTGTGGGTGGGTAGGGAATGGGTTTCCCCTTTTGCATGTGTATTTTAAAGCACCTACAACCACCACTGCTACAAATCTACTAAGCACTCACACTTGCCTTGTTTAGTTTTGACAGTTCTGCTGCCTGAATTCCTGAATTCTTCCGATCCAAAGAATGTTCCCATGGGACTGCTTCCTCACACAATAGATTTAGGAGGTTTTTTGCATGCATGTTCTAGTTAAGTGTGAAAGTAGCTCCACCTTGTAACATGTTTTTTATGGCTTTGGTTCATAGGATTGCTCTCCCCGTGCCCCCACGGCTCCTCTAAATTTTAAGGATTTGTGGCCAGTGTGGTATAGTGGGTAGAGTGTTGGGCTAGGACCTGGGAGACCAGGGTTGAAATCCCCACAGTGGATGTCACAGTCATTGCCTCTCAGCTAATCTACCTCACAGGGTGGTTGTGTGGTGATTAAAGGAAGAAAAGGAAAGCCATGTAATGCCACCCTTCGCTCCTTGGAGAAAAGGTGGGATATAAATGCAATACAATTATAGAAGCCACAGGTAAGCCACTGTGAGCAATTCAGGTGAACACAGTAAGTACAATATGGAAATAAATATGTGCATTTGCTCATGCAAAGAAGGCATTGTCCTGATCCACTTTTGATCTGATTTGCATCACACACAACAATGTGAATATTTACCTATTCACCATATTTACACAGTGCCAGTGTGGTTAGAGTGTCAGACTAAACCCGGACGAAGGTTCAAATCTCCACTCAGTCATAAAGCTCACACTGGGGTCACAGTCACTGCCTTTCAGCCTAATTTATCTCACAGGGTTGCTGCATGGGGATTAAATGAAGAAGGGGAAAACCATGTACACTACCTTGAGTTCCTTGGAGAAAGGGGGGGGAGTATAAATGCAATCAATGAAATTAAATTGTCTGCAACATTAGTTGAAATTAACAGGGAGTGGACTCCTCCTGAAACATTTTGCGGATGGGCTAAAGAAGCCGAGATGCTGAAACTGTCCAAAATAAACAAGACCCATTGAAACAAGTGGGACATGTGGCTCTAAAACATCAGCACATTGATTTCCACAAAAATGGAAAAATGAAGACACACCCCCCCACTATAACTTAAGGAAAACCATCTTAATGATAAAACTTACACAATAGAGAATAATAAAACAAATTTATTGAGAGGTTGCCTTTGTTTTTTACATTTTTTTCAAAAAAAAGTATTGGTTTTCCAAATTTATAATAAACATAGCAACAAACAAGAAAAACATAATAATATCAAAAAACAAACAAACATTTATCCTAACTGTTATAATCCCACTTTTGTTATCATTGTTGGGTGACGTCCTCAAATCCCCCTAGCTGAGTTTCCATATGGCTCATTGTAGCAGTTTTCCAACACTATTTTCATATAAAATTTACTTAGTCAATTTACATCTTTCTTTCTATTCATTTTGACTTCTATCCATAGTATTCTACAATATCACATATTTAAATCCTAGGCCAATCTGTTACTCACAAGTAATTCTATTTAAGTAATCTTAACTTATTTAACTAAATAATCTTTAAATTGCTTCCATTCATCTTGATAATCCTTCTCCTTCTGGTCGCAGACTCTTACGGTCAGGTCGGCTAGCTCCAAAAAGTCCATCATCTTCACCTGCCATTCCTCCACTGTTGGTACTTCTTGTAGTTTCCAATTTTTGGCCAGCAAAATTCTAGCTGCAGTTGTGGCATACAAAAACAATCTAACATCTTTCTTGGGCAATTCCAAACCTATTATTCTAAGTAGAAAGGCTTCTGGTTTCTTAATAAATGTATATTTCAACATTTTTTCCAATTCATTATAAATCTTTTCCCAGAAGTCTTTCACCTTGGGACACATCCACCACATATGGTAAAAGGTACCTTCTTTTTCTTTACATTTCCAACATAGATCACTCTTGTGGTAAATCTTTGCTAGTTTTACAGGGGTTAAGTACCATCTATACATCATTTTCATAATGTTTTCCTTTAACACCGTACATGCAGTAAACTTGACCCCTTTCTTCCACAACCTTTCCCAATCTTCAAACATTATATTGTGTCCAACATCTCTTGCCCAATCTATCATCACAAATTTAACTTGTTCATCCTTTGTATGCCACTCCAATAATAAATTTTACATTTTAGATAGGCTTTTAACAAATTCAAATTCAAAATCCTTTATTAGGCATATCACACCTCACATTAACAAACAAACATCATATACAGACTGTATAAAATACGGGCTCAGCGAACACAATTTATCCCAGTCCTATTCTTAACTCCAAAAAATAAATCGATGTACATAAATAATATAATACAACACAGCAACATCACCTACCATTAAAAACCATTAAGTCTCTTTATCATGGCCCATTCTTTCTTCATGGACAGCACTTAAAAATTCAGCCGCTATTAAGGTAATTTGATCATCGTTGTCCGCCAGCAGGTCCTGAACAGTTGGTTGTGTAAAAAACTGTCTATTAAATTTTAGGGCCTCAAATAATTGTCTTCTGGCATAGCTGCCAAAATCACAGGAAAAGAATATATGCTCTAGAGTATCGGGTTCCTGTTTTCTGCATTTACAGAGACGCTCTGATTCTGGGATAGCTAAGTATCTTCCTCTCACTACCGCCGAGGGAAACATGTTAAATCTGGCCAACATAAACAGCCTACACGATTCATGTTTCTTCAGATTTGTCATGTATCCCTTTTGGAAATCTCTACACAAAGGGAGATTTAGGTGGATAGGAGAGCAGGTGCTGTGCTTTGCAACCTCAAGCATGGCGAGAACACTTTTTTCTGTGAGGGTCTTCCTGATAATTTCCCATATATCTTTGGTATCAGAGATTTCAAAATCAGTTAGAGTGAGCCCTATCGAATCCAGTTTTCTCCTACAAATCAATGATAGATTGTAGATTGCACTATCACTTAAAAGATCATAAAGTATAGAAAGACTCTCCTCCCTGGAAGAGAGGGGAGTGGTTGTGGGCGGGAGCCCGAGCTCCGCCCCTGGCCGGGGGCCTTAGCCCCCGCCCCTCACCTGGCTGGCGCCCACGCCCACCGGAGGCAGCCAACCAGGTGACTCCGGGGGGCGTGTTTAGCAGCTTAATGCTGCGGCTCCAGCTCCGCCTCCTCCTCAGTCGTCGTCATCCCGCAGCGAGTCACCCACCCTCCACTCCCATTTAGCTCAGGGTCTAGGTTTTTTGGCCTTGCTATGGACCTTAGGTTGGTCGCCCCGGTTGTCTGGGAGGCCTGGTAGGAATTTTTCCATTTGGCATTAGGCTTTTTGGTTTTTTCGCCTACCTCGTAGCAATCGTCACAACTTTTGTGGTATTGGTGGGTAGGTTAGGCATTGGATTCATGTGTGTCAAGGGCTAGGTGTGGCCATCGCCTATGCTATCTACCGTGGGTTATTCCGTTAAAGGAATCTGGCGGTCGTGTATTCCGTCCGATGCCTGCTTGGCGGGAGGCCATGGCACGACCCTCGGTGACATCAGGGGTGAGCCTATAGTTGGATTAGCATCAACAGGCTCCACCTACTGTTGAATAAACCCACCTCCTATAGTCATCCAATGCCTAAGCCAATACCTTTTCACTGCTGTAATCAATAAAGTTGTGGCCTTTTCTTGCCCATTAACCTTATATCACGTGTCCTTGTGTGTTTATTTCACATAGCGGGGGTCGGGCCCTCGATCCACAATTAGGGGATAGGGCTCTATAATGGAGGAAGATCCAATATTTCAAGGTCCTCAGCCATGCTCTTACTGATAAAGGCAGTATTCCCAGCTCACAACATATTGTTTCATATTTTACAGAGTTTGCAAGTCCTAATAATGACCTCAAAAGGGATGCGTGAAATTTATTCAACCTCTTCAGGTCACCTGAAATCCACACTGGTGTGCCGTATAGAAGTTGGGCACAGAGTTTCATGTCAATCACTTGCAATACAGCTGGAATAAATCTGTTTCCTACTGGAGAAAAAAAATAGGATTTAATATGGTGGGCTGTCACTTTGGCCTTAACTATTGCAGCACATATATGTGTATTCCAATTCATATTATTTTTGAATGTGATTCCCAGATAATTGAAGTGCTTAACTTCCTGTATTAGATGTCCATTAATTATACAGCCTTTTGGGTTCCCTCTCTTTCTGAATTGCATAATCTTTGTCTTATCATAATTAATTTTGAGATTATTGAGAGAGCAGTAGTTTGAGAAACTCTTAAATAATTTTTTTAAACCCAAAACAGAGAGTGAAATAATTACAGCATCATCTGCATAAAGTAATAAAAAGAGTGGGCTATTGTTTAAATAAGGAGTATGAGTGGTTGCGTTTTGAAGAAATAATGGTAGGTCAGATAAAAATAGATTAAATAGGGTAGGTGCCAAGATACAGCCTTGCCTAACTCCTCGATTATTCAGAATAGGACCTGCAAGTCTACCATCTTTTGATATTTTAACATATATTTGGTTATTAGAATGTAAACTTTGAATCAGTGTAAGTAGATATGGGTCGATACCAAGGTGTTCTAGTTTAGTCCATAGTTTATTGCGGTCGACCGAATCAAAGGCACTTTTTAAATCCAGAAATGCCACAAAGAGTTTTCGTTTATTTCTCATGACATATTTATCCACAAGATGACTTAACACTAGACACTGGTCAAGAGTTGACGAGCCTGCCTTAAAACCAGCCTGCTCTTTACCAGGTAGACCTTTTGTCAGCATCCATTCTTCCAATTTAATAAGCAGAGATTTGGCATAGATTTTACTTATGCATGGTAACAAACTTATAGGCCTATAGTTCTCTTGGCAATTCCTATCACCTTTTTTAAAGATCGGTACCACTATTGAGTTGTTCCACGACTTAGGTACAAGGGCTGAGTGATAGATAGAATTAAAAAGTGGTACAAGTTTATTGGCCCACCATTCTACATCTAATCTCAACAGGTCTATTGGAATGCCATCCATACCAGGTGATTTCCCTTGCTTAAACAAAAAGATTATCCTTTTCATCTCCTCAACAGTAATTTGAAATTGTGTGGTTTTTGCCAGAGAAAATTTAAAATTTTCCTTTTTACAAACTTGGTGATCATAAAAAACAGCAGTAAAATGTGAAATCCAAGCCTCATCGCTTATATTAGGGAAATCAGTGATATCTTTTATTGAGAGAAGTGACCAAAAAGTTTTGGTATCTTTAATTTCTAATGCAGTAACAATTTTAGACCATTTGGCTAGTGCGAACTCAGATTTTTTTTCCAGGAGCATGTTCTTAAAAGCTTTTTTCATTTCAAAATAAGTCTTCCAGAGACCTTGAGAGTTGGTAATATAGGCTTCTTTTAGACAAGTTCTAAGTTCTTTCTTATAGTTAATACAATCTTTATCAAACCAGTTATACTTATTTGAAGGTTTGTTGCTGAACTGAGGGTCTAAAAAAGAAGAAAATAATTCCTGGATAGTCTTATAATAACAATCATTATCCTCCAAGGGCATCAAATTTTAGTTAGCCACAGGTTCGAGAATAACTGGGTTATTTTCAAATACTGCTAATAGATCCTCCCTATTTTTATCACTTATATAAACTCTTTTGGCATAGATAGTCATCAATACTAATAAGAGGACTAATATCATTATTTCTAGGATTCCTGTACATCTCTAAAACTATTGGGAAGTGGTCACTTTCTGAGCGAGGTACAACTGTAAAGGAGGCAACTTCATTTAACATTTCAACGGAAACTAGAGAATAGTCAATTACGCTCCTACCCCTTTTGGAGCTGAAGGTAAAATTTCCTGGAATATCCGGCCACATTGAGCCATTCAAAAATGAGAGGTTAAATTCTAAAACCAATTGTAAGAGTTTTCCTCCCGCTTTATTAATAATGATGTCCTTTGAATTCCTCCCTATTCTCAATGGAAGTGGGGCATCTTCAGCTAGATTTGAGACATAGTGTTTATAGAGAGCTGTATTATCTGATCCAATTCGAGCATTGGTGTCTCCCATTACAATCAGGGGGATATTTGGGGATTTACTATGTATTAAATACAACTCTTCAGAGACTATATTCCAACCATAATCTGGTCTAATTTCCAACTCTAAGGGAGGAAAATATATATTTAAAAGAAGAATTTCCCTGTAAACAATGGAAAATGATAACAGTTGTGCATACTGTCCAATATTTCTGATATAATTAATTTTAAGGTTAGAAGACTGTTTGATACCACAGATCAAACCAGCTTTAGGGCGACCTTTTGTTGACATTTTAGTAGCGGGTAAATTATAAGTAATAAAATTAGGAATATTTAAAGGTTTAAGAGACCAGGTTTCCTGCAGAAGTATTATATCATAAGACTCAAGAAAATTTATAAAATCAGAATCAGCTAATTTACATGAGAGTCCAGCTACATTCCAGGACATAATAGAAAGAGTTTGGAGAGATCTTTGATTTAAGGGTGCTAGTGAGGTATGCGTGGTGCATTCCGGATGTCACACCAAGTCCCTCTGGTTCTTACTATTAGCCCTTTCAGCGGGTTCAGATAGTTCAGATGCTAATTCGATGAGGTTTAAAGATGTATTCAGTATGCTCACATTTGAGGAGGGTGGAATGCTAAGATTGCAACCTGGCGCACCCATGCTGGGGACTTTATTTGGGGAGCCCAATTCAGTCTCATTTAATTCTCTCATTTTATCCCATGCTAATGTAGTGACCAGGTTTGCCTCTGAGATGGGTTGCATGCGAGCTGTGTTATAGGAGGGGCGTTTCGACTCCAAGATCTGAGAGGATGGATTCATCTCCGCAACAACCAATTGGCCTGGGGTGACGGAGGGTTTCCCGACCCATAAATCCAGCTCGTAACGATAGAAGCATGAAGCCTGATCTGGGACATAATCAGATATGCTTTGGTCGTGTGGTCCCTGTTGGTCCTTCGTCAGATTTGTCAGACAAGAACGAAGGTTATTCAGTCTATAGAGTATTTTGTTCTGAGTTTCATGGGGGAGAGCGCAGTAGGAGTTAATTAAGTTATTTTCAAAACTTTTGAACCCGTTACCTTGGCTCGCCTCATATAAAGTCCCAGGAGAGTCTGGTCTTTGAAGATCATTAGTAAGTAACTCTGGGTGGTGATTAGGCGAGTCCTCAGTGGCTTTTATATCAATTAAAGTGTGGTATTCAGCCTTTTGATGAGGTGCTGCAGTCGAGGTTGCAGGACTGGGGAATAGTGGGATAGGAGAGGCCTCATTTTTAAAGTATCTTGATATTTTTACACCACTTGTCTTTAGGTGTTCTCTGTGTTTATATATCAGTTTTGCCAATCTCCGATCATGGAATGTAGCCACCGCCCTGGCAAGCAAGCCATCAAAATATAGATATTCCACTTTGTCCAACTCCGAGGGATTACTCAAAGTACCTGGCATGTATGCCTTAAGGAAGTTCAGTAAATGGACTTTGCGATCCTCTTGTGATATAAATCCTGGAGGCTTAGGATAGCTTGAAAAAACAAGCTTGTTTTGAAGCAACACCAGCTTCCAGTTCTTATTTGTTGGAATGCTCTCCTTATTGGATTTGGAGTTGTCTATGGTTAAAACGTAGGACCATGGATCTTGGGGCAATAAGTCTTGCTTAGAGCTTGGTGGTGGAGCATGCGCTGAAGGTTTTAGACAATCCAGAGCTTTATCAGCACAGACGTTTGGGGGCAAATCCTGTTTAACTGACTTCTTGGCTAAAGACTTCACCAGGTTCCCTCTAGTCCCAGAGGCTGTTGTGCTCTCAAGTAGGTTAAAAAGCTTTTTAAAAACCATTTTTTTATAATGCACTTTCTTAAAAAATTTTATGTTTTTACTTTTTTTAAGATTCTTTACAACTATGGATCTCCTTTTACAAGCATTAGCTCTGCAGGCTTTCTTACCCTTTCTTAATGGGCCACTCCTACAGAGGGTGGAGGCGAGGCCATGATTACTTTCTGATTCTGCAGGCATTCCGACGGGTTTTCTCCAGAGAGTTTTACAGGAGTCAGCCATGATGGTAAGAATTTTTGTGCAAATGTCCAGGTAGGACTTTATGGATTCAACGTCCTCAGTAAGGAGCACTAGCCATTTGATGATTGAGAGACCCTCTTCATTTGTCTCATGGGAATGAGGATAAGAGTCTTTCGAAGGTTTAATATTTCCCGAGGCCAATTCCGAAATTTGTTTTAACATTAGTTCCTCCATTTTTTGATCTAACGATGGTTCGGGGGGAACTTGGGATTTGGCTTTCAGTTTCGGGGATGCCTCATCGGCTGTATCGAGGATATTTTGTGTTGCTTCCAATATATTCAGGCTTTTATCACTGCTTTTAGTACACTCCTTTCTTTGCATAACCAGTCCTTCACTATGGCTGTAAGAGAGATTGGTAGGAGAGAGTAGAATTTCTCTTCCCTTCTTATTCTTGTTCTCACTCATTTCAGTCGTTTCCTCATTTGTTCCACATTTTGCTTTGTTCGTGTAGAAGCGAGTGATTTTTGTTTGCGCATTCTTTAGAGTGGTTCTTTTAAAGGTGGGTCTTACAGCCTTCAGAGAAAAGCCTGAGGTTTTGCAGCCACTCCTGGTCGTCACCATTGTTTCTTTAAAGTTGTAAATTATTTCTTTATTGTTGTAATAAACACGCTACAATGCTCAGCTGCAGTAAAAGTTCACAGCAGGTTTCCTTCAGCTATTAGTCTTCCTTATCACTTAAAACAATGATAAACACTCAGTATATCTTCTTAAAAAGTTACTTTTTAAAAAGTTAGTAGGAGGAAAGAAACAATAGCCGCTAGGGCAACTCACTTTCCTTTTTCCGCTCTGCATATAGCTTTGCATCTGTGCTGATTTTGGCTGTCAGCTGAACTCCACGAAATTTTTTCTCTCCGGGTTCTCCTTGTTGCTCCCAGACTTCAGTTTATGCTCCAGATTTCTTTAACTTGAGAGTGAGGTGCTTTCTCTGCAAGCTTGGGGCATCACTATTCGGAGGTAGAAAGTGGCTTCCCTCGACCCACTGCTCCGCCCCGCCGTTCTCCAGTAAAACAATAAAACAATAAAACAATAAAACAATAAACTAGAAACAAAGCGAGGAGGTAGTAAAACAGCTAGTAAGACGTTAAAACTGAGAGTTTAAAACCAGGAAGTGGCTAAAAACTACTTAAAAGCTTAGTTAAAAGCAGAGGAGTCAGACTAGGCTGCTGTCTCCGTCGCCATCTTGGTTGTAGTTCCTCAGCAGCCATAGGTTTTTAACATTAGTATCTAACAACTCTGTTTCCAATTTGGTTTTTTCCAATGCAAAACCATTTTTCTTATCTAACTTATACAATTCATTAATCTGGTGGTAATGTAGCCAGTTTAATTTTTCTTTGATTTGATCAAATGGTCTTAATTTAAATCCTTCTTTATCTTCCAGCAATAAATCAGAATATCTCAACCATTTACTCTCCATATTTAACTTTTTCTGGGCCTTTGCCTCCATTGGCGAGAGCCACCTGGGTGTTTTCCTTTCTAAGAGATCTTTGTATTTTACCCAAACATTATATAAAGATTTTCTGATTACATGATTTTAAAAACCATTATGTGCCTTTATCTTGTCATACCATAAATAAGCATGCCAACCAAATACATTGTCAAATCCATCCAAATCAAGAATATCAGCATTATCTAATTGAATCCGTTCCTTAAACCAACAAAGGGCTGCGGCTTCAAAATATATCTTCAAATCTGGCAGGGAAAATCCCCCTCTTTCTCTTGAATCTGTTAATAATTTATATTTAATTCTGGGGGTTTCCCCTGCCAGATAAATTTAGATAAAGCTTTCTGCCATTCTTTAAAACATTTCACATTATCAATAATAATTGGGAGGGCTTGGAACAGAAACAACATCTTTGGCAATACATTCATCTTAACCACAGATATCCGGCCCATTAGTGACAATTTTAGATTTGACCATTTCTCAAGATCTCTCTTAATTACATTCCATAGCTTCTCATAGTTTTCTTTATATAAATTCAAATTTTTCACCGACAAATTTACACCCAGGTGCTTAACTTTTTTCATTAACACTAGGCCTGTTTTTTCTTGAAATATTTTCCTCTCCTCATTATCCAAATCTTTCTCCAATACATTTGTTTTGCTCTTGTTTAACTTAAATCCTGCTACCTGTCTGAACTCCTGTATCAACTCCAGTGCTTTTACTGCACTGGAGTCTGGGTCTTGGAGTGTTAACACCAAGTCATCAGCAAAAGCTTTTAATTTATATTGTTTGGATCCTACTGTTATACCTTTAACTTGTTCATCCTTCCTTATCATACTTAACAAAACCTCCAGAGCTGATATAAAAAGCAGAGGGGAAAGTGGGCACCCTTGCCTGGTACCCTTCTCAATTCTAATTTCCTCTGACACCACATTATTAATTATATTTTTTTCTTTTTGTTCATGATAGATCACATTAATACCATTTTAAAACTCCTGTCCAACCCCAATACTTTCTAAGTTTTGTATCATGAATCTCCAAGACACATCATCAAAGGCCGTCTCCGCATCAATAAACATTAACATTGCTTTACAAATTTTTTTTGCTTCGAACCTTTCCAAAATGACGATTATATTCCTAATATTATATTTCATATGTTTCCCAGGCAGCAATCCTGCCTGGTCCTTATGAATATAATCAGACAACACCTTCTTCAATCTATTGGCCAAAATATTAGCAAAGATTTTGTAATCCACATTGAGTAATGAGATTGGTCTATAATTTTTTACATTGGATCTATCTTGGTCTTGTTTTGGAATCAGAGTAATGTAAGCTTCCTTCCAGGTTTCAGGTGCTCTACCCCCTCCTATGATCTTGTTGCAAACTTCTAGCAGTGGCTAAATAAGCCAATCCTTCAGTGTCTTTTAGTATTTTGCTGATAATCCATCTGGTCCCAGGGCTTTGCCAAGTTGCATTGAATTTATTGCATTATCAACCTCCTGTCGTAATTAAACAATTTAGTAGGATCCTTTTACCTTTGGGAATTTCCTGCAAACCGTTAGTTTTAATAAATTGCTCAATTTTATCCTTGTCTTTACCATTTTTGTACAGTTGTTTATAGTACTTCTGGAAACATCTTCTTATCTCCACAGGGTTCTCTACAGACTTTCCTTCTGATACAATATTTGTGATAGTACTTTGTTTCTGCCTCTTTTTTAACTGCCAAGCTAGGAGTTTCCCACGTTTATTTGCAGATTCAAAATTCCTCTGTCTCATCATTCTTAATTTCCATTCTATTTCTTGATTTATAATCTGTGAATACTGAATCTGTAAAGCTTTAATTTCCTTTTGTATCTGCAAATTCTTTGGATTACTTCTCAAATTCTTCTCCTTGTCTTTTAATTGGTCCAAAATTTTATCTTTCTTTTCATTCTGTATCTTCCTCTTAAATGAATTTTGTTGAATGAGAAATCCTCTCATCACTGCCTTACTTGTGTCCCAAATAACTCTTGTTTCCATTCCAGAATTCATGTTAATCCACTCTGAAATTATCTGTGTCACATATGTCTCTAGGACTGGCTCAGAGTCAGAGTCTGGTAGCCCTCTGATTCTGATCGTCCTGTCCCGTTCTCGTAATTGCAGAAGTAAAACCTGATCTTCTAAATCACTCTGTTTCTCTTGAACCCCTTTGTACCAATCCTAACATCCCTTTTTGTTCCTCCCTTACTCCTGTGACCTCCTCTCTTAATTTTTCTAATTTATCTACTTTTGTCTCCAAGTTACTAACCTTGTCTCCCAATATCCCAAACTGTTCTTTTAGAACTTTGTTTGAGTTCTCAATATGTCTATGTACTTGTTCCTTCAATGATAAATTAGATTTTTCTATGTCACTACGGACCAGTTGTGTAAATTCTTGCCTTGATTTCATCATCTCTTTCCTGAATTCTAAAAGCTGCAGTGCAAAAGGGTCTGTCTGTTCTTTGTCGCCTTTCCCCCCATTATCACTCTGTACACTGGCCCGTCTTGCAGCTGCTGCAGCAACCGAAGCTGCTGTTTTCCGTGTTGTTATTCTGTCTGGCCCCGACATTTCTTATCTGTTGGTTCCCAGTATTATATGAGTTGTTCAAGGTCGCACCTGCCAGCTCTGAGTCTGTTCGGCCGTACATCTACCCCCCCCCCCACTTTCTCCCGGTTTCCCTTTCCCTTTTGTCAGCTATCTCTCTCCCCGTCACACTTTCACATTCACTTTTATCCCCTAGGCAAAGGAAGATATAAAAAGAAAAAGAAACAAAAAGGGGGAAACTTTCAATAAAGCATGTAACATAGAGTATATAAATATACAATACAATATTTAAAAATAAGGGGGGGGAACCAGTTAATATTCCAAGAACAAGGGAGGTACAATTAAAAAATATATTAGGTCAGTCCAATTTCCAATTTCCGATATTGTCTTGGAGCAAAAGGAATGCACAAAACAAATTTAAAAAAAAAACCAGCAGAGAAGAGATTATTCTTTAAATTATACTTATCTACTTATAACCTCTCAAATGGTGGTGATTTGCAATATTTCCAGAACTTGTAGGTCCTTTTAGTTGGTTCTTATTTTTAATCCCATGACCGTAGTCTTGTTTTCCAAATCGTAAATTCACAGGCAACTAAAGTTCCAATTCACAAGCAGCTGAGGCTTTGATTAACAAATCTTATTTGGAGAGCTCTCCATTTTCTTTTTGGGGTACTTTAGAATACTTGGGAAGCTGTTCCAGGCTCTTTTCCACTTTTATTTTGGAGGTTGCCCCCCCAAATATGCAAGAGTTCCCTGCAGGCTTCCTGTCTTTACTTCCCCCTTTCTTCTTTAGCTCCTCCAAATTTTTATAAAGTTGGTTAAACCTCCAGCTGTGTAGATTTTCACTTATATCTCACTGGGTAACTGGATACAATTAAAGTTGCAAGCCATTAGAATGTAGAAGAAGAAGAAGAGTTTGGATTTGATATCCTGCCTTTCACTCCCCTTCAGGAGTCTCAAAGCGGCTAACATTCTCCTTTCCCTTCCTCCCCCACAACAAACACTCTGTGAGGTGAGTGGGACTGAGAGACTTCAAAGAAGTGTGACTGGCCCAAGGTCACCCAGCAGCTGCATGTGGAGGAGCAGAGACACGAACCCGGTTCCCCAGATTACAAGACTACGGCTCTTAACCACTACACCACACTTCCAGTCAAAGTTAGCTGTAGCAATTCTCCACAGCAATAAACAAAGTCTGAGTCCCATTCACAAAGAAGTTCCCTTGCAGAGCCTGTCCACAAAGATCGGAAACTGAATTCCTCTTTTGTTTCCATTTCGCCAAATTGAAGTTTTATTGTCTAATTATGCCTTTAAATTGTTTTATTGGCTTTTACCTCCAATTAGGAAGGTCTGCTGCTTCTGGTGTCGGATCGTAGCTTTGGCAGGAGGCTGTGATGTTGCCTGGAGCGTCCCCAAGCCTCTCCCCCTTTCCTCCCGTGTGCTAAACAGCAGCCGCGGGGGGGGGGTTCCGGGGGGGGCAAGAATTTTTGCTCTGCAGGAAGGCTTGGGTCCCCACACTCCTGTGAGGGTTTTTTTGGGGGTGTGCTGAGCTCTGGCGCTGCCCTCAAAGCCTCTCTGCCGGCTCCGTGTCACAGACAACACTTAGCACACTGACATTTTCCTCCGCAGCAGTCCGGAAGTCGGGCGAGTCATCTGTTTTTCATTCTGTACACTTAATTTTGTTAGTTTCTGTTTCTCACTGAGCAGCTGCTTGGAGTCACAGGACTGTGTTTACGTTCCAGAGACAGTCCAGGCTATTGGAAGTCTCACGGGAGACTAGAGACGGATGTGACGTTACTGGTTTCCTGTTTCCTTTGTTCCTTTGTTCCTTTGTTCAGTTGCTCTCTGCTCTCACAGGGAGAGGATGTATATTTCTTTGCTCTCTGCGTAGCTAAAAAATAAAGCATAGCAATGTAGCCATAAATCTCATCACTTCCACATGCTGTTTTGATGCTCTGCTGGGATGACGTGCCTGAGGCCTTATCAAAGGATCAAGTCGTGACTTAACTGTCGGGAAGCGATTCTGAAGATGAGCCTTATCAGCTCGGTTGAACGGAGTTCCGAGAAATTTGACATCCTGCCATATGACAAAAAAAAAAAATTGTCCTTTTGTCCTCCTACTACTCTTTAAACAGGCAAGTATTCTTCCAATAGGGTTATTCCCCACACTTCTCTGTGCCATGTTTGAGGGTTGTCTCAATAAAAGGGCCGCTCTCTGACCAAGCTGACTGGCAGTGCTCCAGGTGCCACATCATACCCATTTCCCACATTTGCTTAGTACTTGATCGCTTCAGGCGGGCAGCGCCATCACTTGGGGAACTTTCTGCCTTTTGAGATCAGGCAACCTTCACTCTTCCCTTTTCTTTGGCGCCTCTCCCTGTTGAGGCAATACCTTCCCCAGTCTCTTAAAAAGTTGGTGGGAGTTTTTAACATGTTGCACTGTTGTCTGCGTTAACTAGGATTGTGATTTTTTTTAAAGTGTTTATTAATTTTCCAATAAAAACATCCAATTAACATATCAAATCAAATCCAATAAAAATAAAAAAATAAAATAAAAAAGGCCAATTGTCTTCCAAATTGTAATAATTTTTGTTTTGGCTTCCCATGGTCTTGAATTCCGAAGCGCTTTCAACATCATAGTCCTGCCTCTCATCATCCTCAATGTTTTTCATAATTCCATATCCGATTTTTTCCTCCACATTTTGACTCTGGTTCTGTGATCCTCATTCATGTCAGAAAACAAGATACTTTTTTTCCTATGGAGTGCAGATTTGTCCGTATATTGTACTCTTTCAGCTGTTTTTGTTTTTTCATCGCACCGCTTCATTTAATTGCATCCAATTTCAAAGTTCTGTCCAGCTCTTTGAGAATTGTTATTTTGGCAGCTCCCAAATTGTTGATCTTTCCCGTCCAGGTGTTATCAAAGAAACAGAGAGAAACCTCCTTCTTTATTCTTAAGCAGACTTTTTGCAATGTAGCCATATATCAGACAGTTAACAATTGGCCTTTGGAATCCCCCCAATCCCCCCTCCGGGCCCTAGAGGGGGGCTGCCAGACATCCATTTAGCCCTCTCTCTCACTCATAATAAAAAACTTCTTTTTGCAAACAGTTGTATATATAATATTGTTTCCAGTCTTTATGACCAACCACCAGTTAGCTCCTGTTTCTCTTAATCAGGGAAGTATTTCAGATATTCCATAAGTGTGTGGTGGGTAGAAGCCATTTTGTCCTTTGTTCTTTGTTTTCGTCTTTAACAGGCATTTCAAATCTTAGAAGGAAAGCGGCTGCGAATAGGTCCCAATTATATACGAAAGTCCATCTGTACTCACTTTTTGAAGAGCAATTTAGGTTCTTAATGAGGCTTGGCATGCAATACGAATTGTTAATGTTAGAGGAAGGAAAAAAAAAACATACCAAGCCCCTCCAGATTCCAAACATCATGATGAGGATCTCCTTGAAGTTCAATCTTTTGCACCAGAGACTGTACATACTGCAGGTTTTTCCCCAGCTTCGTCAGTTCAGAGCGTGTCTGTTTGTTTTTCAAATCTTTATATTTTCCCAAACAGATGCGCCCGGCTATGGGGTGGCGTCACAGGAGTGTCAGTCCGTTCCTTGCTCCGTGACTCAGTGCCCCTGCCGTCTGCCACATCGGCAATCTGGGGCAAACCGCGGGTCATCGAGACAGTCCTCCCCTGCCCTGGGAAGTCTGCCAGGGCTAATTACCCCAATATCAGCCCTGAATTATCGGAATGGCTGAGGTCCGATCGTGTGGGATCCGCCATTTTCCACCGCCGGAAACAGGAAGCCAGGGATTGTTTTTCTCGATTCTCTGCCGTTTCACCTTTTTGCAAACTGCTTTGAGGGATTATTTTTGTGTAAAAAAACGACAACACAATCAGGTGGTGCATTCAATTTTATTTAAAAAAGAAACAAACAATAAAACAAAACAAAAGATATAAAAAAATATTGTTTTAAATGTTGAAACCTGCCCTAGGGACCTTAGGGTTAAGGACGGAAAATAACAACAACAACAACAACAACAACAACAACTGTGGGGGTGCAAATATCCAGAGTGTGGGGGTCAGGTGGGATTGCTATGAGGAATTATGAAATATGGAGCAAGCCATTGTGTCCGCAATGAAAGCATTGCGTTGACTGGGCTTGATTGACAATAATTTCTGATCAAATTCCACAAGCCTCTGCACCTCTGCCATTTGCTTTCTCTACGCCTGACAGGCACGTATAAGCATTCTAAATACACAGGCCAGTTGCTTCACCAAGCATCCTGGGTCATAAAGATAGAAGGTAGCTTTGATGTAGTTTGTTAATCTTTAGGTAGATCTTAAGGGCCAGGAAGAGAGTTCACAAGGAGATGGTAAATACCCTTTCCTTGCCATCCTTCCTTCCTTTCCTGCCTGTTTATGACCTCCGGGGTTTTGCTGAATGCATTCCTCCTTTAGTCCTGTTTTCTTTACTCTCAGATATGTATGCATGCTCAATGTAGTATTTTGTAGTTAAAAGGTTTTCTTCTGATCTGACTTTGTCCCACGTGGGGTTTTTTTAATTGCTCAGAGGATATCTGATTGGTTCTTACGAGGACTTCCGGTTAGCGCCAGCGATTAATGGCGGATTTCCCTCGGAGCTCCGAGGGAGGTCTGCTCCGCGGGTTCGGGTCCTGCCGCTACGGCGAAGCGGGGACCCTTAAAAATCACAGGAGCGGAATCCTGTGAGCAAGAAGACCCGGTGGGTACCTTTTGCGCCCCCCCTGAACCGCAAAGGAGCCTTTTTAAAGGCTTCGGAGCGGCAACGGGAGAGCGGCGCGGTGCTGAAGGTCGGATACAGCCTGTGAAGCCGCATCGCCATGATCGGAGAGCGCTAATTTCTTCTATGGAATTCGGACTAAAAGCAACTACTCGTGAGTAGGATTAACAGATTGAATCTACGAAAATTTTGTTATTAAAAAAATCGGAACTAACACGGGAAAGGTACAAAAAGGAAGTCTGCCTCTCCCTGCTGTAAAGTTGTTAAACAAAGGAACTGTAAGCTGCAACTAATGATAAGATCTTTTATAAAGTTGAAAATCTACCGTATGAAGAATACCCCCCCCTGTTGGGCAGGTGCGAAGGGGGGGGGGAATTGAACTTTTGTGTACCTGCAAGAAAGGTACGACCTTAAAGGGAAAAAGCTACCGTTGTCTTGATTTTCTGGAGTCGGACTGCCTAGACAAGGGAATTAATGAAGGGCTGTCAGTGCACTAGAAACAACTGCTACATTAACTCTGCATAAGATACATTGCTTCAGGAGAGACTTTAATACAAAATAGCATTCTAAACAGCTTGAAATTGTGGCAAACTGGAAAGGGGACTTTAACAGGATACAAATTATAAAAATATAAAGGGAAGCTGAAGTTTTCTACCCCCTAGTGGACGTTTGACAGTAACATTAGCAATTGAGCCACTATAGTAAATCTGAGTGGAAATTTCCCTCAAGAAACGAAAGTATAAGCGTGGGAAGTGACCTTGGCTTTGAATGAGAGTGTTATGGATAAAGAGAAGGGGAAATTTGAAGAGAAAGCAAGTCTAAGATCTGGTAGACAATACAAAACTGACAGTTCCCATCAACGAAGGGCCTCAACGTCTGGAGGCACAGGAGCAGCTGTTGCCTCTCAAATAAAAGCCAGAGCAATGTCTGCAGAAGATCCCCTGGCCCAGGCACTTAATAAAATAAATGCATCTTTGGAAAATTTGACCAGGCAGGGGATTGAGACTAGTAAACAAGTGGTGGAAACTAATAAACAAGTTGCAGAAACTAATAAACAAGTGCCTGAGCTAGCAAAAAAAATTGATTTGAATACGAAAAGTATTGATGACCTTGGAAGGAAAGTGAATTCAAATACTGAGACTATTACAAGACTTTTAGAAGATTCAGCCACAACTAGAAAGATTGCAGAAGCAGCAAAGGAAATTGCTGTGGCAACTCAGGAGAGGATACCACCGGTTGTCAAGAGATTGGAGGAGCATGACCTGACTTTATCTATGATCGAGTTACAAAGGAAAGAAAGGAATTTAAGGTTAAGATTTATTCCAGAAAATGAGAAGGACAACCTGGTGGAGTTTATAACAAAAGAATTTGTGGACTTCTGGCAACAGGATTTGGAGCAGGAAGAATTTAAAATAGTGAGTGCATTCAGACTTGGTACAAGACAAAGGAAAAATAGAGCAAGAGACTGTTTGATAACATTAAGAACTAAAGAAGAAAGAGACAAGATTTTGAATCTACATTACCAAAGATCTTTGGAGATTGAGGATTCCCACGTGGAGATTTACAAAGACATTCCGAAACATATCTTGGACGTAAGGGCGAACTACAAGGACCTGACTATTTTATTGAAAAAAAACAAGATATTCTTTAGGTGGGAATACCCACAAGGCCTATCTTTTAAGTACAAAGGAAGGAAGATAAGAATAAGATCTTTGAGTGAGAAAGACCTATTTTTGAGAGACCATGAAGAAGATCTACAAAAGGAGGTGGAATTTGGAGGAGGGTTGGTGGCATCAGAGAAAGAAATACTGGACATTGCAAATTTATCATTTGGACTGCCGCCACCGACAGAGGAAGAACAACATCTTGGAGCAGTAGGAGGAACTAAGTAGTCTCATCATGGCTCTGCAACTTCTAAGTTGGAATTGTAATGGTCTCAACATGCCCCGAAAGAGGAAAGCTGTTTTTCATATTTTGAAGAAAGAACAATTGGATTGGATTTGTCTACAAGAAACGCATGTGACAAGGTTACACAGGAAATTATTAGTGAATAAGAGATTGGGACAAGAATTTATTTCATCTGATAGAGTTAAAAAAAGAGGAATTGTGATATATGCAAAAGAAAAGCTGACACCAAAATTTATGTTTAAGGATGAACAAGGAAGATTCTTAGCAATTGAAATTCAAGCCCAAGGAGAAAAATTTTTGATTGTTGGAGTATATGCACCTAATGAGGGGAAATCAGAATTTTTTAAGAAGTTGCATGAGACTTTGTTGGACTATTTGGACTATAACTTAATATTGATGGGAGACATGAATGGAGTAGTCTCTACGAACATGGATAAAGCTCAAAGACAAATACTGACTAAGGATGGAAGATTACCAAAAACTTTTTTTGAAATGACTGACAATATGGACTTGATTGATATATGGAGAACAAAGAACCCCCTTGAAAGAGAGGGAACCTTCTTTTCTGAAGCCAAATTGACATGGACTAGAATTGACCAAATTTGGGTCACTAGAGGAATGGCATCAAAGATAAAAAAAGTGGAAATCTGCCCAAAAACCTGCTCCGACCATAACCCAGTAAAAATGGAAATGAAGCAAATAATAACTGGCACTTTTAGATGGAGGATGAATGACACCTTGTTTAGAGATGAAGAGGTATACAAAAAGGCCCAAAAAACCCTGAGAGATTATTTTGAAATAAATATGAACACTAATGTGGAGAAAAGAGTAATTTGGGACGCAAGCAAAGCCGTAATGAGAGGATTTTTGATACAACAAAATGCAATTAAAAAGAGAATGCAGAATGAGAAAAAAGATAAGATTTTGGAGAAGATAAAGGATGGAGAAAGAAGATTAAGATTAAAACCAAAGTCCCAAGAGATTTTGAGAGAAATTAAGTTCTACCAAACACAATATATGGAATTGACGAACCAGGAAATAGAGTGGAAAATTAAACAAATGAAACAAAAGACATTTGAATCAGCTGATAAATGTGGTAAACTTCTGGCTTGGCAACTAGGTAAAAGACAAAAATTAAACATGGTTTCAAGTCTAGAAGTGGAAGGAAAGAACATTCATAAGCCCAATAAGATTAGAAATTGTTTTCAAAGATATTTTAAACAACTATACTCACAAGGGCCGCAGAAAGAAGAGGACATAGACCAATTTCTTGAAATGTACGGATTACAAAAAATCTCTCAGGAACATAAAATTGTGTTGAATCAGAAAATAACTGAACAAGAAATAGAAGGAGCCATTCAAAAGATGCAACTGGGCAAATCTCCAGGACCAGACGGACTCACTTCCAAGTACTACAAGATGTTGAAGGAGTGGATTATACAACCAATGAAGGAAGTTTGTAACGAAATTTTGGAGGGGAAAAGGGCACCGGATTCGTGGAAAGAGGCTTACATTACACTAATACCAAAGACGGAGACAGAAAAGACTCAGCTTAAGAACTATCGTCCCATCTCGCTATTGAATGTGGATTACAAAATATTTGCTGATATTTTAGCTAACAGACTGAAGAAGGTTTTGACAGAGGTGATTCATGGGGACCAAGCGGGCTTTCTCCCGAGAAGACATTTGTCAGCTAATGTAAGGAACATAATTGACATTTTGGAAATGTTAGAAGTGAACATAAACACTAAAGCTGTCCTTATATTTGTTGATGCGGAGAAAGCTTTTGACAATATTTCTTGGAGTTTCATGAAGAAAAATCTTCAGGGGATGGGGGTAGGCCAAGGATTTGAAAATGGTATTAGTGCAATATATTCAGAACGGAAAGCTAAACTAATTGTGAACAATGTGGTTACAGAAGAATTTAAGATAGAAAAAGGAACACGTCAGGGGTGCCCAATCTCTCCATTACTTTTTATATCGGTCCTGGAGGTTTTGCTAAATAGGATTAGAAGTGATCAGTTGGTTAGGGGGATTCAGGTCGGAGTTAAACAATATAAATTGAGAGCATTTGCAGATGACTTGGTACTTACTTTACAAGAGCCAGAACTAATCCAAGAGTTTGGTCAAGTAGCAGGATTTAAATTGAATAAAACTAAAACTAAGGTTTTGGAGAAAAACTTAACATCTATGGAAAGGGAGAGGTTTCAGAACGAGACAGGTTTAACGGTGGCTAAGAAAGTGAAATATCTGGGGATAAATATGACAGCTAAAAATCTGAATTTGTTTAAAGATAATTATGAAAAATGCTGGATAGAAGTGAAAAAAGACTTGGAAATTTGGATGAAATTGAAGCTTTCCTTGTTGGGTCGAATTGCAGTTATAAAGATGAATGTATTGCCTAGAATGTTATTTTTGTTCCAAACTTTGCAGATTGTGGACAAGATGGACTGTTTCAAGAAGTGGCAAAAAGATATTTCCAAATTTGTCTGGCAGGGCAAAAAGCCCAGAATAAAATTTAAGATATTAACTGATGCAAAAGAAAGGGGGGGATTTGCCCTGCCAGACTTAAAACTTTATTATGAATCAGCAGCTTTCTGTTGGTTGAAGGAATGGCTACTACTTGAGAACACAGATATTTTGGATTTAGAAGGGTTTAATAACATTTTTGGGTGGCATGCATATCTGTGGTACGACAAGGTTAAAGCTCACAAAGCTTTTAAAATCCATATTGTCAGGAAAGCATTATATAATGTCTGGATAAAATATAAGGATTTGTTGGAAAATAAAACTCCTAGGTGGTTATCTCCAATGGAGGCGAAGGCCGTGAAAAAACTCAATATGGGGTTGAAATGGCCGAAATATTGGGAAATTGTGGAACAGGAGGGGGACAAATGGAAATTGCAGAGTTATGAGAAATTAAAAGATAAAGTGCGTGACTGGCTTCATTATTATCAAATAATGGAGGTCTTTAAGTCAGACAGGAAAAATGGCTTCCAGGTGGAAAAATCAAAACTGGAGACAGAATTGTTAAGAGTCCAAAACTAAGAATTTGTCAAAAATGTATAACTTGCTGCTGAAATGGAATACACAGGATGAAACAGTTAAATCAGCCATGATTAAGTGGGCACAAGACATTGGTCATAACATTATGTTTGAAGACTGGGAACGGTTGTGGACCACCGGCATAAAGTTCACGGCGTGTAACGCCTTAAAAGAAAATATTATGAAAATGATTTATAGGTGGTACTGTAGCACCCTGCTTGTGGTTAACGCTTAGCTGGAATGAAATATTCAACGCAGCAATAGAGAAATTAAAATAATAATTTATTTGTCGGACAAATAAATAAGAGGCACAGTGGTATATGGTTACCAAGCTCTGGCCTGGCCTCCTGCCATTATGGCCAGCACTTATATTCCCTCAGCTCAGCCCCCTTGCTCCTCCTTTGGCTGCCTCTGTCCAATCAGCCTGGTTAAAATTCCTATTGGCTGTTTGCTAGAACCAATCATAAAAGATACACCCATTTCCTATTACCTTTTATGGGAGACAAAGAGCTATATATTCTTCTATTTATAATTGGCAAATAAGTAGTCATATATCTTACATTTACCTCGACCAGGCACCTTAATTACCAAATAACCTTTTGCCCTAGACTAGGCGCCTTAACTAACATTTCATCTTTTGCCCTATTGCCCTATTCACTCCAAAACAGATGGTGGCTAATGGTTCTAATTTTTATCTTAAACAGATATTTTGGGTTCACCTCCTCACACATTATCAATGAAAGATCTCCTTCTTTGGAGGTCATTAAGCAGAGGCCCGACAACCATATGTCAGGAGTGCTCTGATGGCGTCTCTCTGTCTGGCAGGGGTCCGGACCCAATGGCCCTCATGGTCTATTCCAACTCTTCTATGATTCTATTTAACATTTCTTCTAAATCCTTTGCATAATTACATTTAAGCCAATATATTTCATAACATAACATATATAGATTTTTAGAAGCAAAGATCTTGTCTAAGTAAAAAGGAACTTAGTAAAAGCTAGGTTCTCTAAATTCTCTGAAGCTTCAAAGATTCAAAGCAGTTTCAGAGAGCTGCTTTGCCTAGTCTAGCTGCTGTTTATTTGCCCTTTTAACCTTAGGAAGATGTGGCTCAAGTTTAATGGGAGGCACCATAATTATTACTATTTTTGCAACCTTGATTGTATTCTATAATTTGTATGGTCAGTGTGACCTTTTGCTCCCAGCCTGTTTTATGACCGCAATAAACCAAAGGGGCCTCTGACAAAGACCTTGCCTGCGACAAAGACCTTGCCTGCTGGTTTCCTGTCTCGAAAAGAAACATTTGTGAATTTAAGCTCATTTTTAGAATACAGGAATCTGATCAAAATATAAGCCTTGATTAAAATGCAGGCTATGATCAGATGCCGCAGTACATGACCCCAGTCAAACTTGCTAAGATTTACCACTTGTCTGACAATAAGTGTTGGAAATGTAAAGAGAATGAAGGTACATTCTTTCACCTCTGGTGGACGTGCCCAAAGATTAAGGCTTTCTGGGAGAAGATGTATAATGAAATAAAAAAGGTATTTAAATATACCTTTCTGAAGAAACCAGAGGCCTTTCTCTTGGGGATGGTCGGCCAGTTGGTGCTAAAGGACAGGACATTCTTTATGTATGCTACAACAGCAGCAAGAATACTCATCGCGAAGTATTGGAAGACAGAAGAACTACCCACCGTGGAAGAATGGCAGATGAAAGTTATAGACTATATGAGACTGGCAGAGATGACCGGCAGAATCCGAGACCAGGGAAAAGAGACAGCGGAAGAAGATTGGAAGAAATTTAAAGACTATCTTAAGAAACATTGTAAAATTGTGGAATGCTAAGACGTTGTGGATTTGGAAAATATGAGGTTGTATGCTGTAACCATTATGCAATATGAAAAGAAAGGTTAAAATTATTTATTAGAAATTAGGGAGGGATTTGTTGATCAAAATTAATTAGGGATTGGAATGCAGTAAGGGGAGGTATGAGGAGGTCGGGAAAATAAGTTTTATGAAAAAAAGGGTTTGAAATTATACATGTGGTGTTTTTTGTGTTTTGTGTGTGTTTATGTTTTTGTTTTTTGTTGTGATTTGTGTCTTTATAATGTGTGAAAAGCTAATAAATATCTTTTTTTAAAAAAAAAAAAGATTGGTTCTTACGAACACTGTATAAAAAGTTCTTTTTTGAATAAAATGACCTGGGCCAAGGGGTGGACAGGATTATTATTGGCACTTCCTCCCAGAGTCTTGCTGGTCAAGCCTTGTGTGTATTTTTATTAATCAGAGTCCAATCCTTCCTTGCTTTTGGGACGCAACAAACAACGGTGGTGGTGGTGAAGATGGTGGAGAGAAAGGTGGCCCAAGTAGCCAGGCGAGTGAGCCCTCCCCACAATGGCCATCTTCCTAGACCGAGGGAGAGGAGAAGGAGACGCTTCAGGTAGTCTCAGGCCTGGAGAGGAGGAGGGAAAGACCGAGGGGGGGCAGCGGTAGCGAGCGAGCGATCGTCCTGACCCAGCCTCGTCTTCCCTTCCCAGCCGCCACCTTGCCTCATTCACTCCCCTCAGAGGCGGGGAGAAGATTGTGGGGTGGCTGCCGCGTTTCCGCCTCGCCTCCGTCGGGAATCGGGACAGCCGTGGGGGGCCTGAGGTGGGGCGTGCTGTGGTGCTGATGGGGAGGCTGAGAGGGGCTTCTTCACCCTTGACCCACGGATAGCCTGCATGATGTTTCTTTGTGTGTGGGGGGGAAACGGGGTGGAGGATTAAGAGACGCCCCCCCCCACCTTATGTGGGGCTTTCTTGATGTCTAGTGTGTGGGGTGTGGGTGTGTTAAAGTTTCTGTTTGTTACCATGTTATGTATTTTTGTGTTTTAATATTGCAAAAGCGCTGTGTGTTCCTCAGATGAAGGGCAGTCTAGAAATGTCATAAGTAAAAATAAAATTGTGTTAGGCTCTGCTGTGTGAGGAGTGCATTGAAAGAAGGGGAGTTTTAAAGTCTCTTTCTCATGGATTTCAGGGTGACTGAAGTACAGTAAGTTGGTCAATCAATAAAGATTGACTTATGTACATATGAGGTGGAGCACCTACTGCTGCTTGGAAGTGTAGATATGAAGGCATCTGCGGGGGAAGGCACAAAGCCTATGTGGAACAATTTTAAAATGAGATGGAAGAGACCACGATGTTTACAAACTATGGGAGGATGCACTGAAAACAAAAAGGTATTGACTTCAGAACTCTCTTGTACGTATTTTGAGTTTTGATAGCTGCAGCTATTCTTTTCTCTGCTTATCCTGCTCTTCCTGTTAGCCACTCAAGTATCCCTTTGGTAAAGGGTGGGAGAGAAAAGTGACACATTTCCCTTGTTCAATATAGCTACAGGCAAAACACAGAAATAAGTGGCCAGATTCAAGTATACCCAAGAAGCAATGATTTCCTTTGACTGATAAGTCTTGAAAAACAGGCTCAAATTGGGGGCACTTCAGGGTAGAGAAACATTGGCCACTGTCAGGAGAGCCTAAACTAGCATTCCACAACATTGCTTCTGCAGAAGACAGCGATGGCCACCAATTTAATGTGTAAAAAAAAAAAAAAAAGGATTAGAGACAAATTCACAGAGGCAGCCATTGATGGCTACTAGCCACAATGCCTCTATGCTCTGCCTGCTGTCAAAGGTGGGAAGGCTTCTGAATACCAGCGGGTGGAAACCAAAGGTGGGTAGAGTGCTTTTGTATTTGAGTCCGGCTTGCATCAGGTTGGCCACTGTGAGAACAGGATGATGGAGCAGATGGGTCATTGGCCTGATCCAGCAGTCTCTTCCTATGCTCTTAATCTCGTGCCCTCCAGCTGCTTTGGACTACAACACTCATCAGCCCCAGCTGGCAGGGCTGTTGATTTAAGCTCTAGTCCAAAACAGCTAGAAGATGAATAATCATGGAAAGCTGCCTATAAACCACTCTGCTAAGGTTGCAGTACAGGCCTGCCCAGCAACTACAGTGGTACCTTGGGTTACAGACGCTTCAGGTTACAGACTCCGCTAACCCAGAAATAGCTTCAGGATGAGAACAGAAATTGGGCCACGGCGGCAGCGGGAGGCCCCATTAGCTAAAGTGGTACCTCAGGTTAAGAACAGTTTCAGGTTAAGAACAGACCTCCGGAACGAATTAAGTTCTTAACCCAAGGTACCACTGTACTTTGGTGGGTCACACGTCTATGCCACCACTACCCCAGCCCACAGTGAAATGCCAAAAACCCTCCTAGTTGTTACTGCATCCACGTCTGTGACCCACGTCACACGTGGGTCACACGTCTATGCCACCACCTGCATCCACGTCTAACATCCATGTTGCTGCTAGGAGGGCCACAAGGTACTGTTCATAGAGACTGAATTGGTGACAGGCTTTTCAGTTACTGATCCCCACACTATAGATAGATGAAAAGGATAGGTTCCTACTCTGGACTTAGAAACTGGCCTACCTGGACTTACCTGCCTTGGATCCAGATATCAATCAGCAACACATGGGCTCATTGTGACTGGGTAGAGGTAGTCTCAACAGGAACCATGCTCTCCCCATGATTTGCATGGATGGGGTCTTCTATGTTTGCACACAAGAAATCAAGCCCACCTTACACTAAGGGTCAAATATCAGGTCTGTTTCCACTTACTGCTGATGGTGGTAAACAATTACATTCTTCCACCCATCTCCAATTCTGAGCCATATATTGGTATGGGCATAAATAGAACCTGTCACACAGACACCTGGTTTTAAGTCAAGTGTCTCATGGAGTTCCACACATAGATACGTGCAGAGTCACTTAGTTTTTGCAACTTTAAAATACCTTGCTTTGAGAAATGTAGTGGCATCCCTTCACTGGACCACTGGCCTGTCTCAGAGAATACACAACTTATTATTCTACCTACTTAAACTACTCAAAGCAAGTTTGCCTTTTAAAAAAAAGTCTTACACTACTTTTAAAAGGTTTAGGTCTCCAGAGGCAGGAATGAGGAATCTGTTGCCTTCCAAACGTTGTTGGGCTACAACTCCCATCATCCCCAACCATGCTGATTGAAGCTGATGAGTCCAACTACATCTGGAAGGGCAGATTCCCTATCCCTAAACTCGGGGTAGGTGGGGGGACAGAGGAGAGATGTGGAGGGGCAGCCACCAAGTAGGTATGCAAGAGTACGGCAGAGAGTCATGGTTTGGCACATAGATGCTACAGTAAGAAACTATTCCCTGTTCATCTTAAAATATTACAGCAGGACAAAAGGGCAGGGGAGGACTAACGATAATGCTGTACTGGCCTAAATTCAACAGTGACATGCCAATATAGAATTTCCTATGACTGTATGCCTTTCAATGAGAAACAGGGTCATCAGTCACCAATCCCGAACCTCTGCTCATGGAAGCCTGCTTGCACCTTCACCTTACTGCTCATGATTCCTTGTGGAGTGGTGGAAATATCATTAGGAACTATGATAACCAGGATGGGGGGGGGCATGATTGCCTCTACAAACAGATGGGGAAGAACAGTGATGGGAAGCAGCTAAGCAGCTCAGCGGCTTTTGCAATCTTCAGAGGAAGGTGTCACTCATGGGGGTGGGGGGGACAGACCAGCAGCATGCTGTTGATGGTGGTGGACAATCATTCACAGCTGCTCAAGTTTTTAAAAGAGCAAAAAAGGCAGCCAATCCATTCCAATCCTTTACTTGCAAACACAACTTTCCATGCAGAGTTGTTCAGATTTAACTGCTGATGTTCTGAGCTAGCTCCCCAGGCCTTCTCCTAGCCACAGGGGGAGGAAAAGCTTTTTTTTTTTTGTTTCTCTTTTTGCTACTGGACAGTTATTTCAACCAACAATGTGTTCTCACTTGAACATTACAGTAAATGAGTCCTATGTAAGAGACATTCTAACAACAAAACAAAACAAAACCTCTGTACATAACTTTACAAACATATTAACATATAAATAACAGAAAGCGTCCAAGCAGGAGAGCTTCCCCAGTAGTCTTTTTTTTCTTTTTTCTTCAGACGTTTTCTTTTTTTAACACTGGAAGGGAAGAGTCAGTACCTTTCCTCAAGCATCACAGGGATTGGTTTGTCTTTTTTTATATATAAATCTCTCTCCTCTCTCTCTCTCTCTCTCTCTCTCTCTCTCTCTCTCTCTCCCCTTTTTGTCAGTGCCTCTGGCTTCAAGTGAGCAGTCCGTGCAAAGTGGGCAACTCCTCCTTAACCTTCTGGGAAGGTGCCCTGTGGGGCTAAGGCCTCAGCCAGCTGGTCATCGTTCTGGTCCAAGCTCTTGCTGAAAGACTCGCTTCTTCTCCCGACAGTGCTTCTTGTGGGCCGGCCAGTCTTTCTGCTGGCACTGCGAGCCACAGTACCGTGCGACCTGGCACCGCCCACAGATGTTAAATTCACGTAACTGGAGAGAGGAGTACGGGACAAAAATCAGTATCCCTTTTCAGGGCCCCTAGAGAAAGAAAACCACCCCCCCCAAAAAAAAAAGCCAACCAAAAGGGTCCTAAGGTGGCCAGTCCCAGTGCAATCTTTGTAGGAACTAAAGCAGGCCTGGTCAGGATCTGAGTAGAACAGCCTGGGAACCCTACTAAATGCTGCCTTGATTTTCATTGTGGATAAAATATTATCCAGCCCCCACTGGTGCATTTCTCTTGTTTATGAACCAGAAGGTCTCATTATGAGTGTCTTCTTCTTCCGCACCCCCACCCAATCTTACACATTCTGAATTCAATGGGACTGAGTAAACACGTACAGGACTGCACTCTCAATTTCTTTCCCTCATGGTCTACAACAAGGATAGGGAGCTGTGTCGCTCGCCACCCCCACCTCCTGCATTGGCCAGGTTGAATGGGGCTGAGGGAGTTTCAAGCTGCAGTTCCCCACCCCTGGGTTTATAACTATGGCTTTGGAACATAGAACACTACCTTACACCAAATCAGACTAGTATGGCCCAGTTCAGTGTACTGCCTATGTTGCACAGAAGCAGTGCTCCAAAGTTTCGAGCAGTGGTCTTTCACAGCTCTAGCAAGAGACTGAACCTAGGACTCAAAACCGATGCTCTCCTGCTGAGTTCGAGAACGCTTCTATATCCACAGACCTATTTACATATTTTCCTCCACAAAGCATTCAAAACTGTCATCAGAGGAACAGATTCCCTTTGTACAGGTTATCTTTTCGGGTGACTTCTATCCATCCTTCTATACAACAAAGTTTCTTCAGTGAGGTTTAAAACCAGAGCTGTTCATTTTGATCTTGTTTCCCCATGACCCTGTCCTAAGAAAAAGTGGGCTAGGAAAAGGGGGGTTGGGCCTATGCGCAACACTGACTTTTCCACACCGAGAGGTAGGATGAAGGGTTATCCAAATAGAATGGTAGCACAGTCAGTTGTACTTCACAGAACACCACTGAGAGAGAGATGTGTCTGAAGCTTGGAAGCCGCTGGCCAGGATAACTATTTAGGCTAAAAACGGTGCAGAGAAATTCCTTGCAGGGGGTACAAAGAACACACTAGCTGTGCCTAAGGACTTTTTGGTTTTTTAAAAAGAAGCAACCACACTGAAGAGGGTGAACTTGCAGCAGCCAGCCTAGAACAGGGACGGTCTTATCCATGACTTGCTTCTGGTTTTGAACGCACCTGTTTCTCAATCACTGTGCAGGGAGGGTAGTGACATTCATAGTATGTGCACGAACTCTCCTCTTCTTCCACAACATCCCCATTAGCGTTATAATAGCGCGTCACATTCAGCACTGGAAACTGTTCCTCTATGGGGTCTGTGGGAAGCTGCTGGATCGCCAGCCAGTATAAGCTTTGTTCCCTTCAAGAAAAAACAGCAAATTAAACATTTCCGCAGCAAGCTTGTGCTGCACCATTGCAACATGTTAAAACTCCATCCCTCTCAAAGCAGAGAGTTGACAGTAGCCACAATCACAACATACCTTTAAAGGACTCTGATACAGCCTTAAACGGTTATGTCTTCCCCTAAAGAATTATGGAAACTTTAGCTTGTTAAGGGTGCTGAAAGTTGTTATAAGGCCCCTGTTCTCGCTAGCAGACATACAATTACCAGAGTAGTTTAACAACTGACTCTCGAGAATTGTTGCTGTTTGAGTGGAATAAATAACCTAGGGTGGGAGACATATCCTCCCATCTAGGGCCAGGCCAGAGAGAACTTAGCACCACAGTTTCTTCAGATGCAAAGAAACACACATAAAAAATCATCAAGGGGCTATGCAAAGAAACACGTTCTGGAGTTGTTTGACTTCCAGCCCCTTTTGTCCCTCTTGCCTGTGACACTGTTATTGAGAATTTACCTTTGTTTACTAGAGATTTCTTCGGCTTTGGGCCTCCATCCCCATGGAACCAATCGCAGGTTGTCTAGACGATTGTCCACTGTCACTGCATTCAAATGCACGACTTGAAAGCCAGGGGCGATGCCCCCCCGATGCCTCTCCCTGAAAGAGAAGACGAGCCACCTGCAATTCCTGAAAGGAAGAATTCTGATGCTTCTAGTTGCTTGGACTCCTATAATACATCATGGGCTGCCCTTGAAGGCAGTATGGAAACTCCAACATGCTCAAAGAGCTACTATCAGGGTTCTAACCGGGGCAGGTCATTGGAGACAACACATCTCAATGGATGCAAAAGAGCTTAACAAGCTTACTTTGACTTCAAGGTGCTGAGTCTGAAAATTTAAAACCTTACACGGCTTAGGACCCAAGGCATAAAGGACACCCACCCCCCTGTCCAGTTCTTAAGATCTTCTGCTGATGACCTTCTGCAGGCATCCCTGCATTTAAGAGATAAATTGGGTGGTGATCAGGGGAAATGCCTTAGAAATACACCTGGCATCTTCTAGGTAGCAGGCAAATTCTTTTTTCTTTTAAGTCACCCAAGCTGTTAAAGGGAAAGGATCATAGCTCAGCAGTAGAGTCTCTGGATGTAGGAACCCTGGCTTCAAGTTGTGGGTAGCCCTGAGGCACTTGGATGGGTTGGCACATTTTGCATGCAGAAGGTCCCATGTTCAACCTCCAAGATTTCCAAGTAGAACTAGGAATGTCCCCTGCCTGAAACCCAGGAAAGCTGCTGCTGCTGCTGCTGCTGTCAGTCAGCATAGACAGTACAGAGCTAGATGGATCAACCTCCTTCTAAATATATGGCAGTTTTGTATGTTCAAATTATAGAGAGAAAAAGGGAGGGGGAAAAGATACTTTAACACACAACACAGCCCACTTTCCTTTTACATGGTGGCTCAGTTTGTACATCACAGTAAACCTTAGCTAATGATTTACTGTGAATGTATATGTCTCCCCTCTGCTCATACTAGAAGAAAACAAACCATGATCCCTTCAGCTTAGAAGATGTGTCCAAAGTAGGGACTATGGTTTGTTTCACCTCCAACAAATCACAATCAGAAAGCTAAAAACAAACATTGGCTACACACTGTGGGTTGTCAGGAGAAAATCAAACCACAACCCCTTGGTTTGGACACAATGCTAAGCCAGGGATTGTGGTTTGTTTCTTCCCACCATGAATAGGGAGAGGTAATACAGACGCTATCTGCTCATGCACAGCAAACCACGGCTTATGGCTTACCCTGACACGTGAGAGTTGCCATTATAGTGCCCATCTCCAAAGACTATACATACACATGCCTCAGCAGTCTGGAAACCTGCAGCTATGTTACCCCCTGCACAATGATACCTACCACAGTAACTCATGCAGCAGGCGTCCGAACCCTCTTCCTCGGTTTTTGTCAAATGCAAAGGCAAATATTCTAGCACCATTTCCATCTGCGTCGACCTCCATCCGAGCCTGGACAAAGACAGAGAACACATCTCTTCATGCATTTTGTTTAAAATACAGTGGTGCCTCGCAAGACGAACGCCTCGCAAAACGAAAAACTCGCAAGACGAAAGAGTTTTCCGTTTTGGAGGTGCTTCGCAAAACAAATTTCCCTATGGGCTTGCTTCACCCGGACCTGGTCTGAAGGCGGTTTCCATAGGAACGCATTGATTGATTTTCAATGCATTCCTATGGGAAACCGTGCTTTGCAAGACGAAAAACTCGCAAGAAGAAAAAACTTGCGGAACGAATTAATTTCGTCTTGCGAGGCACCACTGTATATGTACGCTCATCTAAACATCATAGCAGCTTCAAATACGAAACAAAGTAAAATGTAAGTAAAACTATTAATAGACGGAAACGTAATGGTCATTAAAACAGAAAACTGCAAACCAAGTAACAGAAATGTTAATAAAAAAAGAAATAGCAAAATATTAAACACTTGGGTTAATAAAAGTTTTCTCTTGTCACATAAAAGATATTAAATGATGGTGCTATGCATATTATGACTAGGGAAAATGATTCAGGAAAAGGGTGCCACCAGACGAGGGACTCTGTTCCCAGTCAACACTCTCCTAACATCTGAAGGCAGAGGCACTCTGAGTAGAGCCTCTAAAGTTCAAAATCAGTCAGGTCTATATCAGACGAGAGAAAGTGGGTCAATAATGGACATGGGAAATGTCAGATGAGATGCAAACTCTGCCTCAGGAACCCAGTTTATGTGCTTGAGTTAACAGACTCTATATAAGATCAGAGCCTTCTTGTTCAGTGAGCCTGAGGATATATATAAACCATGATGAGTCTCTAATTTTCCCCCAGACACCTCAAAAGCCTGTGCAGAACCTGTTGATATCAGGTAAATGAATGGGTGAAAGTGTAATGTCAGTGTATTTGAAATCTGCCCCTTTTCCAAGAGCAATACATTTTCTATGAAGCTCCCCAAACTCCAATCTAAAAATACATGAAGCCTATATACAGGTGAAACTCGAAAAATTAGAATAACTTTTCCATGATAATTTCAGTAATTCAACTTAAAAGGTGAAACTAATATATGAGATAAACTCATGACATGCAAAGCAAGATATGTCAAGCCTTCATTTGTTATAATTGTGACATTATGGCGTACAGCTGATGAAAACCCCAAATTAACAATCTCATAAATTAGAATAGTAAATGAAATCAGCAAAACAAGGATTGCAAATAGAGCAACATTGGACGTCTGAGAAGTAGAAGCATGCATATGTACTCAGTACTTGGTTTGGGCCCCTTTTGCATCAATTACTGCCTCAATGCGGCGTGGCATGGATGCTATCAGCCTGTGGCACTGCTGAGACGTTATGGAAGACCAGGATGCTTCAATAGCAGCCTTCAGCTCTTCTGCATTGCTCGGTCTCATGTCTCTCATCTTTCTCTTGGCAATGTCCCATAGATTCTCTATGGGGTTCAGGTCAGGCGAGTTTGCTGGCCAATCAAGCACAGTAATCCCATGGGCACTGAACCAGGTTTTGGTACTTTTGGCAGTGTGGGCAGGTGCTAAGTCCTGCTGGAAAATGAAGTCAGCATCCCCATAAAGCTCGTCTGCAGAAGGAAGCATGAAGTGCTCCAAAATCTCCTGGTAGACGGCTGCGTTGACCCTGGACTTAATGAAGCACAGTGGACCAACACCAGCTGATGGCATGGCTCCCCAAATCAACACTTCACACTGGATTTCAAGCATCTGGCATTGTGTGCTACCCCATTCTTCCTCCAGACTCTGGGTCCTTGGTTTCCAAATGAGATGCAAAAGTTGCTCTCATCAGAAAAGAGGACTTGGGACCAGTGAGCAACAGACCAGTTCTTTTTTTTTTTTTTAGCCCAGGTAAGACGCTTCTGACGTTGTTTCTTGTTCAGGAGCGGCTTGACAAGAGGAATACGACATTTGAAGCCCATCTCCAGGATCCGTCTGTGCGTGGTGGCTCTTGATGCACTAACTCCAGCCTCAGTCCACTCCTTGTGAAAGACCCCAACACGTTTGAATGGTCTTTTCCTGACAATCCTTTCCAGGCTGCGGTCATCCCTGCTGCTTGTGCACCTTTTTCTTCCACACTTTCCCCTTCCGCATAACTTTCCATTAATGTGCTTCGATACAGCACTTTGGGAACATCCCAAAGAACATCAGCAGACTTCCCCATGATTGTGCTTCCTACTGAACCAGACTGAGAGACCATTTAAAGGCTCAGGAACCCATTGCAGATGTTATGGATTGAATAGCTACTGCACCTTTTCACAATATTCTAATTTTCTGAGATTGTTAATTTGGAGTTTTCATCAGCTGTATCATCACGATTATAAAAAATAAAGGCTTGACATATCTTACTTTGCTTGTCATGAGTCAATCTCATATATTAGTTTCACCTTTTAAGTTGAATTACTGAAATAAATGAACTTTTCCACGATATTCTAATTTTTCGAGTTTCACCTGTAAAAGAAAATGCATTCTAAAGTAAAGCTACTCCTGATTCTGCAAGTGAAGGACAACTTGCCTAGTTATCCTACTTCAGAGAACAGTTTGAGTCTTTGGAGAACTTGGTACTTTTCATACAAGTCCTCAAGTCCAAACCCAGATGTCTGGATCGGGCCAAGTCCTTTTATGACCCACATGCTGTTTCAAGGGAAAATGCCTCCTCTTCTCTCTCTGCCAACTTATTCAGATAGTCATTACTGTATATGAAACCACTGGCTTTCATGAGTTTGCTTAAAGCAGGTTCCTTAGACAGTCAACCCTTCCTGTTTTTGATCTGCCCTAATTACTGACCATGTCAGGTCAGGGTTCATATGGAGAGCCACAGGTTCCCCATCCCTGATCAAGAGGAATAATAGCTAGCATGTGGTCCTCCCAATGCTCTTCTGACCATTGGATATGCTGACTGGACCTGATGGGAGTTTGAATTCAACACTTGGAATGTGGAAATAAGGTAGATAACATGGTTCTTACCTCAAAAGAGTAACTCTCCACAAGTGGAATGTCTTGCTCATCAATCAGTGTGTACTTTGTCTAGAATAAAAAAGGAAGGATAATTAAATACTTTATATTGTGGATACTTTTCCAATCCCTAGCAAGGCACTCTTCTTTCATTTCAGCACAACAACACTTTAAGCTATTACACTGAAAAGAGAAGTTTTACACCTTAAATAGGTCATTCATCTGACCGTGCATACGTCACACACTTGTCTAAACCAGGGGAAAGCTGCTCCAGGGTTAGCCTTGAGCATTCTGGGATCTCTACCTACCATTGTGTCCACAAGCCTTCTAGGAAGTCCAAATGCCAGAAAGGAGTGTACTGCCTTTCTCTTGCCTTTGGAAGTAGGAGAGGAGAGGAAGAAAGAACTGTAAAATGTAAGTTCTTGCTCAGAGACCAAAATCTGCAACTGAGAGGGGCAGCTCTGGCCTAATATAATTATACCACACAATAATAATAATAATAATAATAATTTATTATTTATACCCCGCCCATCTGGCTGGGCCTCCCCAGCCACTCTGGGCGGCTTCCATAAAAACCAAAAATACAGTAAAATATCACACGTTAAAAACTTCCCTGAACAGGGCTGCCTTAAGATGTCTTCTGAATGTCAGGTAGTTGTTTATCTCTTTGACATCAGCTGGAAGGGCGTTCCACAGGGCGGGCGCCACTACCGAGAAGGCCCTCTGCCTGGTTCCCTGTAGCTTTGCTTCTCGCAATGAGGGAACCGCCAGAAGGCCCTCGGCGTTGGACCATCAGTTAGTCTTTAGAGAGCAGTTTTGTGTTTCAGTTTTTGCTATAACAGATTAACATACAAAACTTAACCCAAACAACCTGTAAAGCAAGACACTGCACCAAGTATTGGTACACATCCTTTGTGGTCCATGTTGATTATTCCAAAAAACAAAAACAGAAAAGCACAACAACAAAAGAAAGTTACAGCAAGTATGTATAAAGAGAAATGTATCAAATCTGCACAAGAAAATAGGAAGCTACTTAGGATCAGGTCAGACTACAAATCCGTCAGAATCACCTAGTCTAACCAGTAGGCACACTCCAAAGCAGAAAGAAGCCTCTCAGATCACTTGCTATGTAACCCTTTGAAACTGCAGATGCCACCCATGTGCTCTGCCAGTGAGCTATGGACCCCTTTATAGCCTGAATACGAAGGATATAAAAAGAAATAAATCTCCCCATTTGAGGTCCACCAACGGGAAGTGCTCCACAGAACAGCTCATTACCCCTCTACAGGGAGAGATGCAAAGAGAGAGTAAAACAGAGAAAAGGGACCTAAACGAAAACCAGCCTCCCGCATCCTTCTACCTTTAAAAATTAATAATAAATAATAATAATAATAATAATAATAATAATAATAATAATAATAATAATAATAATAATGGGATCATGGAACCCCAATGAACCCAGTGACGTCACAGAGGGGTCCTGTGTGACGTAAGGGAGCAGGTCAGACGCGCGAGGGGGCGGTGATGCGATAGAAGAAGGGGCGCGGATCTCCCAACATAGAACATGCGCGGGCACGGAAACACACGCACACCGCATACAGACGCGCAAATCCTATTTCTCCCACTCCGCGCCGCCCCACGGAGCCCCACGCGCACCTTGCCGGCCACCCGGCCGAGCCGCACGATGCCCAACTTGAAGTCGGTCATGGCCTTGGCCTGGCAGGGAGCGGAGAGGAGGTGGGAAAGGGGAAAGCGGGAGGAGGAGGAGGAGGAAGAGGCGCAGGCCGGAGGGAGACCCCGATGCCATGCGCCGCCGCCTCGCGCAGGAGGATGGGAAGCGGGGGGCGGGGCAGCGCGCGCCGCCACCGCTGATGCTGCCCCTCTCTTCTGCCGCCGCCACCAACTCCTCCCCCTCCAACCTGAAGCCGCGGCCCGCCAATCAGCGTGCTAGCCGCGGCGACGCGTCATTGATAGCCGCCCGAGGGCCGCCCGGCGCGACCGAGACGCCGCATCACGTGTCCGCCGGCGGCGGCCGATGACGCACATCGCGCTCGCGGGAATTCTCTCTCACTCCCGTCCGACGAATGGGCACGGCTGAGCACGCGATGAGAACCTCCCTCCTCCGCCTTTTAAAGGGCACGTCCCATATATATATATATTAAAAGAGAGAGAGAGAGCATTATGTGCGAGGTGGGGTATCCCATATTAGTGCACGTATAGTATATTTTAGCTTTGTCTGTTTATATAAATCCTGTACATATTACTGCGTGTCTATAAAAAATAAAATTTACGCCATATAAAGTACCTTAGTGTGCACCGATAAAATATATTGTGACATTGTTATAATAATTTTATACACACATTATGGACCACACTCCACAGAAAGCTAGTCCCTGTCCTTCAAAATTAAGAAATGCATCCCCAGTCCCTCTCACTACCAAGGAAATGTAATAAGCGAATAGAAAGTGAACCTATCCAGTTGATGCTGACAAAAAACTCCACATGCACACTGTATAAAATAATATGTTTCACCACCCCTCCCCTCCTTTTCTTTCCCATTTAACTCTAACCAATTTTAAATCCCTGGGATGTGGGTGGCGCTGTGGGTTAATGCCTCAGCGCCTAGGACTTGCCGATCGAAAGGTCGGCGGTTCGAATCCCCGTGGTGGGGTGCGCTCCCGCCTATAGAGTGAGATGAGCGCACAACCCTAGAGTCTGTCAAGACTGGCCCGTACGGGCAGGGGTACCTTTACCTTTACCTTAATTTTAAATCTACCACTATGCTGAAGTTACCTTTCAGCCTTTCCTTGTCACCCTTTGGAATACAAATCTCTACACTTCCTGTGTTAAAGAGAATCCTGAACGAGTGCTTTGAGAATAAGGCTGACTTTCATTCACTCTTTCTGCTCAGTTGTGATAGCACCCAATGATATGTAAATGTAATGCACTAAGATACCCGTTTAATCTTATTTGTTAGAATAGTTCTCGCATCTTCGTTTTCTTAAAAGTGTAACCTAGCCAGCACTTCACTTTGAAGTTTCAGAAACAAAGTTTGTTCTGGAATCTGTGTGGTTTCTCATTTAGAATCTATTTTGCATTTAGCCTAGTAGTTTGAAAGCACGTCAAAGTGCAAGTAGATAAATAGGTACCGCTCCAGCGTGTCAGGATCTCCGCTCGGCCAAGCTGATAAAGCTCATCCTCCTCCAGCCGAGCCTTCGGAATCGCCTCCTGACGATAATAACGACCTGAGCCTTTGATGAGGCCTCAGGCACATTCCCATCCAGCAGAGAATCCAGGAAGGTAAGGCCAGGAAGGTAAATGGCATTTCCGTGCGCTGCTCTGGTTTCGCAAGAAGCAGCTTAGTCATGCTGGCCACATGACCCGGAAAAACTGCCTGCGGACAAACGTCAGCTCCCTTGGCCAGTAAAGCGAGATGAGCACCGCAACCCCAGAGTCGTTCACAACTGGACGTAACTGTCAGGGGTCCTTTACCTTTACTTTTTAAAAGTTGCAGTCTATGCTTCCTCGGAAGCAAATTTCAATGAAACAGTAGAGCATATGCAAGAAGTAAATGTGAGATATACATTAAGTAGAAAATATGCATCTGCTGCCAAGTGAGAAGCTCCTGTCAGTGTTTGTAAAAAAAAAAGAAAGGGTTCTGACCTCCCTTTGTGACCTCAGCCTGGTTCTCGGACCCTTGTCGGCATAAAAGAGTCCACGAGAAAAGTATCCTTGCAGAGTTTTATTCTTAAAAGTCTTTGTGCAAAAGCGACTGACCAACTATACACATCAACACTACCAGCTCAGCTCAGCTCAGCTTAGCTTAGCTTAGAAGATGCAGAAGATCCATGTTTATTGCGCAACAGGTTCAAGGCGAGATTGAACCCCGAGGATGGGGTGACATGAACTTTTAAAACTTCCCTCCATTTCCCATGATACAGTGCAGAAGCATCATCAATACATCATGGTTACATCATGAATACATTAAGAAAGGGTTGGGTTACACAGGATTAACATATGGAGGAGGGGGGGAATATGCAGAGTTGGGGATATGCACAGATAAGTACATCCTGAGTACCGGTGATGAGGGAACAATAGAGTCCAGGTTTGCAAAGTCTGTCACCTGGCACTGCCTGGAGGAAAGGCTTGGCAGGGTGATTTGACAGGATTAGGGTCTTCCTGAGTGTATGTGACATCTCGCTTGGGGAATTATGGAGGACACCGGAGGAGTCTTGAAGTCGTAGAGATATTGAGCAGATTGGCACCGAAAGTGAGAGAATCGGTGCTACGGTTGATTTTCTATGAATTTTTATGTATTTTTGTCCATTTAGGTAGTGACAGTCGAATTTGGAAATAACTAGATACATTGTAGCAAGATTTGACAGGTTTACAAGTTTACGAGTTTTGATTCCATTGTTCTCCCAGCGGGGAGCCGTCAGCAGCTTGTCAAAGGTTAAACGAGGCGTGCAACAGCTGGAGCTGAGCTAGCTCTGCAAGGCGAATGCATTGTTTTGATTGGGTAGAACGCTCCAGTACGCAGATAGGCGAGTTCATTCATAAGATACAAAATACAACTTTGTACGGTCTACCAATGGAAACAATTGAGCGGGAGGGGGGATAAGGCGCTCGGGCTTATTTCGCCCGGTCTATTCATGATAACGAACGGGCATAGGAAGGGAAAAAGGCACTTTATTCATGGGGCTTGGGGTTGAGTGTGGTGCTTGTGTAACAGTGAGGGGACTGGGGTTCCTGTGGGGTCGTGTGCCCCTTGAGGTCATCGCCTTGAACCCTCTGGTGACCGGCGGAAAGGGTTGGAGAAGACATGCCGCCCCCTTTCCGTATCATTGTACAGATCAGCACATTTTAAAAGTCTTAACTGTGGATTACACATTCTAAGAAAGCTAATGTTTGGCAGAACTGTAATACTGCTTACATTTACCTTTTATTTAGTTAGTTGTGCTGAATTTATATTGTAAATAGCACGCCTTATCTGCATAAAATAAAATATATACATTTAAATAATCAATAAGAAGCCAGAAGTTGAAAACAAATAGACATAAAAGAACCAAAACAATAAAATGAGCAGTTAAAATATGCATACAGTGGTACCTCGGTTTACGAACCTAATCCGTTGTGGAACTCCATTCTTAAACCGAAACCGTTCTTAAACTGAGGCGCGCTTTCCCTAATGAGGCCTCCCGCCGTCGGTGCCCTTCCACCATTCGGATTCCGTTCTTAGACCGAGGTAAAATTCGCAAACTGGGAGACTACTTCCGCTTTTGCGGAGTTCGTAAACTGAATCGTTATTAAACAGGACTGTTCTTAAACCAAGGTACCACTGTATTTAAGAAACACATATTGAATACATTGAGGCTTGCATTGCAGGGGGTTGGACTAGATGACACTCTGGGTCTCTTCCAACCAAAATGGAAAACTGCACAGGCTCCGTGTATTTGAAGAAAGAGCAAAGCTTGATGGCAGAACACCTGCTTTACATGCAAAAAGTCCCAAGTGTTATGTATTCAGACTGGCTGCAGTTCTCACTCTGGGCCACCAGTATGCAAATGAAGGATTGAGAGTTGCTTTCACCAATTGGGTAGTTAGTTGCAATTTGTTACTGTTACAAGTTATTGAGCATTATATATGGCAACCAGCTTCACTGTTGTTCAGAGAGACTTAGAGCAGTGCTAACTGCTGTAATAAAGAGCTGTTGCTTAAAAGAGCTGTGTCTGTCGCCCATCTTTCCCACTATATAACACTGGTGATGAAGGTGGGATCGGGATGAAACAAGACACAGCCAGAGCTGAGCTACTAAGCTGAGAACTCAAGAGCTGAGATATCGCTGAGGCTAGCATCCTGTCCTTCACCATTCAGTCAGCGTCAAGGAATCATGGCGTTGCTACTGCCTCTACCCTCATATTCTCCAGCAACTGAGTCCTGGCAGTCTTATCTTGCCCATTTCGAATGCTACCTCAAGGCAAATGCTTTCACAGACCTGACAGACAATCGAAAGAGAGCTCTCTTCCTCACTGTCTGTGGTTCAGAAGTTTTCGAGACGGCTCGGGCCCTCGTCGCACCACTTGCTGTGCAACCTGTGCTTTGGGATACATTGATTGAGAAACTCAAGGGGCACTACGCACCTAAAATCTCAAGAATCGCTGTTCGCCACGTTTTCCATCACCGGATACAACTGGAGGGGGAGACAATCAGCGAATTCCTGGAGGCCCTCAGGAAGGCTGCATACCACTGTGAATTCCGGGACTTGGACGATGCCTTGCTTGATCAAATCGTGTGCGGTGTGAGGGACGGAAAGCTACAGTGCCGGTTCCTTGCCAAATCTGACCTCACTCTCAAACAAGCCATCGAGGAAGCCCAGGCCATGGAGGCAGCAAAACATTCAACAGCAGAGATCTGCAAGGCCTACAGCCCTACGATTCCAAAAAAACCAATTACGGTTTACCATGAGGAGATCAGCAAATCCGAGAGTTGTTCAGATAACGAGGATGATGTCTGTTGCATCAAACAGGAATGTGGAATAGTCAAGCAGCGAACAACAAACCAATCAGACTGTGCGGGTTGTGGTGGCAATCACCCCCGGTCCAAATGCCGTTTCAAGGACGCCATCTGTCGGCGTTGTTCCTGTAAGGGACATATTGCAATGGTTTGTTGTTCGTCTACACCAGCAGACACACTATTGGCATCGGGAAACAAAAAGTCACTGACAAGGTCTGCCAACGAGGACTGCCACTCCGTCACCAACTGTGGCTGTTTGGCTGAGCAGACTGTTGGCTGGGCTGACAGGTCTGACCACTGGAAAAATTATGTAACTGTGACAATTGAGGGCAAACCATGCGACATGGAAGTCGACACGGGCTCTGCCATGTCTATCGTATCTTGGAGTACCATCAAAAGATTGATTCCCAAGGTATCCAAGAGACAACTTGAGTCCCACCACTTACATTTGAGAGACTACCAAGGAAACAGCATTCCGGTTGTAGGTGTGGGTAAGTTCAAAATAGCTTTCAAGGGTTTTTTGGGGACGCTTTAGCTAGTTGTGGTCAATGCGAATCACCCCAACCTGCTAGGACTGGACTGGTTTGCGTCCCTGGGGTTGGGAATCACAGGCATCCACAGTGTCTCACAGTCAGACGCTATCGTCGCGGAGTTCTCAGAAGTTTTTGATGGAACCTTGGGACAGTATGTGGGGTCGCCCATATCTTTTAGCCTCGACCCACTGGTTTCACCCATCCGGGTGAAGCCTCGACACGTGCCGTTCGCACTCAAGCCCAAAGTGGACGAACAATTAGATAAGCACAGGGGGTTCTGGAGCCAGTGGACAAGGCTAAGCAGGAAACTCCTATTGTGATGCCCATCAAGCCTGATGGGTCAGTACGCATCTGTGCTGATTATAAGTGTACGATAAACAAGGCGTCCATTGCTGGCCTCTGACAGATTTCAGGTTTGTCCTCCAAGTTTAGTCCAGATAATATTGTATTTTGTGGGGAAACAAGGCCGATCCGGGCATTGAAGTCACCTCCCAAGACAAGCCGAGGGTTAGGTGACAGAGAGTCTATACTTTCGAGTAGTTGGTCAAGTTTTTCCCAATATGATCTCAGTTCCCCACAAGACTTTACTGGAGGTATGTACACGCAGATGCAATAAGTATTTCTCAGGAGACTATCAGAGAGGGACAACACTAAAAAATTAGGGGTGGTCAACGAGGGGCACTGTTGAATTGATACATTAAGAGAGGTTGACACCAGCACCGCCAGCCCCCCACTAGGCCTTCCATACTTTACAGTTTTAAGAGCTGGTTGAGTACAACTTGTAAAACCCTGTAATTCAACCATAGTGCCCTCTTTTGCCCAGGTTTCTTGAAGCAAGATGATATCATATGTTTGTAGATAAGAACAGAAATCACTGTCTTGGATCTTGTTCGTCCACCCTGTTACATTCCATGAGAGAAGTTTAATTGTTTTACAGTGATTTACTCTTAGTCAATTGTTGGCCAATGTACTCTCGGAGTTTACCAGTTTTTGAGGCAACAGAGTATTGCTAATGCTAGTGGAATAATCCAAATGTTCGATTATTTCAGTCGTTGTACATAAAGTACTCACATTTGTAATCACTGGGCCTTTTCTTTGCAAATCGCTTGCCAATGGGGATTCCTTGGGTGTATTTCCTGACTCCTCCTCTTCTAAATATCTCATCTTTGTCCAGTACTCCGGTGGTTCTATAGTTATCATTCTTGTCAGGGAACTGCCATCGGAAAAGCAGGAGGTGAAAGGGCTCACAGAGGCTGAGAGAGACTTATCAGCTGAGGAGGGAACCAGCAGGGGGAGAGGAGGAGCTCCAAGGGAAAGTGAGTCGGAGGGATGGCTCAGAGATACTTCCAGTGAAAACAGTGGGGAGGTTTCAGGACCTCCTATAGGGACACCCACTCCTCGCCGGAAACTGTCGCGCCGAGAGTCCAGAAGACGCGTTTCCGTTAAGGAACTTTTATGCTGGAAGAAGTTCCGTAAACACCCACTGTCGGATTCTACAAGCGACTGACGGAGCCATGCTTAAGGAGCTCCGTTACAGACAGAGGTTTGTGGACTTAGCCAAACTCTGAGGGACTAGGAATTTCATGCACAAGCAGCTCATCATCCCATCACAGCAATCCGACAGTCCCTGAAAGCAGCTTGTGCAGAGAGGCATCATGAGCAACCCAGCCGGAACCGGAGAAGCGGGAGGAGCTGGAGCGGGTCCAAGCCTGGAAGAAAGGTACCGGGTGTTGGAGGTCCAGCTAGCGCTGCAAACGGCGAGGCTCGAGGAGAGGAGGGCGCAGGATGCAGAAAAGGCAAAAGGCGCCCCACTGGCAAGAAAGATGCCAGGATTGGTGCAGAGGTTTGGGGGGGACCCCAGGAACTATCAAGCCTTTAGGACAGAGATGCAGTATGCTCTCAATCTGCAGTTTGACGACTTTCCCGACGAGGAATCGCGAGTGGCGTTTGTGGTTGGCCATCTCGAAGGGGGGGCGAGAGACTGGGTTAGACCCCTGATGGCAGGGAATAATGAAATCCTGAAGGACACGAGGAAGTTTTTTCGCGCCATGGACCTGATGTTTTCCAGCGACATTGAGCAGGGAGTGGTGCGCAGACAGTTGATGGCTTGTAAACAGGGGAGCCGATCTGTCCGTGAGTACTGGACTGAGTTTACCATGTTGATACATAAATTGGGGTGGGATCTATCGGCGGAACCCATTCAAATGCTTTTCGAAGAGGGGCTTTCTTCGGCGGTGAAAGACGAACTTTCCCGGGCGCCCAGGGCGGAGTCTATGGACCAGCTGACCAAATCAGCGCTGACCATTGGAGTGCGCCAGGAGGCGAGAGCCTTGGAGAAGCGGGAAGGGAAAGGAGAGCATTGGAGGGATTTCTGCATTCCAGAGATTCCGGAGCCAACTTTCCCGCCAGGAGAGCCGATGGAAATTGGAACAGCGCGCGCGCGCGCAGTTTCAAATCCCAGTGAAGGGCGGAAGAAGGAGGGGAAGAGCGCCAAGAAATGTTATCTCTGCCAGCAGCCAGGTCACCTTGCCAGAGTCTGCCCGCAAAGAAAGGAATGGCAAGGGATGGCGGGAGCTGTTGGGGGAAAGGAGGAGGAAGTCCAGGAGCAAGTAAAAGCCAACGCCTGGCTGACACCGTCAGGGCACAGCAGCCAGGCCAAGGAGCAGTAAAAGTGCCCACGCCGGAACCTCCAAGACCAGCCCTAGTGATAGAGGTGTTGCTAGAGCTGGCAAATGGACACCCACTAAAGATAAAGGCGCTATTGGACTCAGGCAGCTCCTGTAATTTTATGAGTAAGGAGTTTGCAGCTGAACACCAGATACAGACAATCCCTTTAAGTAACCCCCTGCAGGTGACCACGATCGATGGGAGGGAGCTGTTGGGAGGAGAAGTTAGCCTACAGACCGTCCCAATGGTTATGAGGGTTGCCAGGCACACCGAAAGAATAGCGTTCAATGTGGCCACCTTGGGAGGGGCTCCCATTATTTTGGGAATGAGCTGGCTAGCGTTGCATGATCCGCTAGTGGGCTGGCATCAGAGAGTGGTCTCCTTTGGGTCAGCACATTGCCTGGAACACTGCAAAGAGGGGAAGGCTCCGGAAGGGGCAAAAGCCTTTCTAGCAGGGACGGAAGTAACGGACAAAGGGAAGGTGCCCAAACAATACGCTGACCTGAGCAATGTCTTCAGCGAAAGGGAAGCAGACAAACTACCACCGCATAGAGCCTTTGACTGCCAAATCAATCTAGTCCCTGGGGCCCAGCTCCCAGTGGGCAAGCTGTACGCCATGTCAGACAGGGAAATGCAGGAGTTAAGGGAGTTTATTGATAAAAACCTGAAGAGAGGTTTCATCAGAGAGTCCAGAGCGGTGGGGGGCAGCCCAGTGTTTTTTGTGGACAAAAAAAACACGGATAAACCGAGGCTTGTAGTGGACTACCGGGCCCTAAATGCAGTGTCAGAACCAGTGGCTTTCCCCATGCCCAGAATTGATGACATTTTGACCAGGGTGAGGAAGGGAAAGATATTTACTAAACTGGACCTGAGGGGGGCATACAACCTGATACAGATAAGGAAGGGGGATGAATGGAAAACCACCATGTTCACCCCTTTGGGGGCTTTTGAATATCTCGTTATGCCCTTCGGATTACAAGGAGGCTCAGCATGTTTTCAATCGTTCATGAACCACGTCCTTGGACCTCTGCTCTACAAGAATTGCGTGGCCTTCCTAGATGACGTGTTAGTATATTCAGAGAATGAGGAGCAGCATGTAAAGGATGTCAGGGAAGTGCTGAGCCAACTGCAAGCAAACCAGCTGTGGGTGAAATTGGAGAAGTGTCAGTTTCACGCCAAAGAGGTGGAATTCCTGGGGTACCGCTTGTCAGACAAGGGATTAGCCATGGATCCAGGCAAGGTCCAGGCGGTGCTGGAATGGAAGACACCGAAAACGAAAAAGGATGTGCAAAGATTCTTAGGGTTTGGGAACTTTTACCGTAAGTTCATCAAGAACTTTGCCCACTTAACGGCTCCCATCACGGACTGTCTCAGCAGCAAGAAGAAATTTGTTTGGACGGCGGAGGCGGAGCAAGCATTTGAGGAATTGAAAAGGGCATTCGCTTCGGAAGAACAGCTCCTGCATGTGGATTTACAAAAACCAATGAGAGTGGAAACTGATGCATCAGACCGGGCGGTGGGGGCGGTGCTTCTTCAGCCGGGGAAGAATAAGTCGGAGTGGAGACCGTGTGCCTTCCTCTCGCGTAAGCTAAACAAATCCGAGAGGAACTACACGGTATATGACCGAGAACTACTCGCCATTCACGAAGCGTTCCGGAGATGGAGACACTTACTAATTGGTGCACAACATAAGGTGCAAGTGTGCACGGACCACAAGAATTTAGAGTATTGGAGAACGGCACGAGTGCTCAACCAACGACAAGTGAGGTGGGCCCAGGAGTTCTCCAAATTCCATTTTGAAATTTGCTATGTGCCAGGTCCAGAAAACGTCAGGGCGGACGCTCTCTCACGCAAACCTGAATATTTGGAGGGGGAGGGAGCACCCGAAGAGAGACATATCATCCCAGAGGACCGCTGGGTGTGTGGGGCGGCCTGGGTGGGGCAAAGGGAACTGGTAGAGGGAACGGAGAATGATGAATACGCCCAGAATAAGCTCAGATGTTTAAGGAGAGAGGGAGAAAACCCCGGAGGTTTTGAAGAAAGAAACGGGGCATTGTATTACAAAGGGGCACTATATATACCCGAAGGGGAATTGAGAGGGAGAGTACTCAAACAGCTGCACGACAGCCCCACAGCGGGGCATTTTGGGCAACACAAGACCATGTGGTTGGTTACCAGGGAATTTTGGTGGCCAAAGGTGAGGGAAGATGTACGGGAGTATGTAAGAGGGTGTGACCAATGCCAGAGAGCCAAAGGAGAAAGGCGGGCGCCAGCGGGGTTATTAGAACCGTTACCCACACCAGAACGACCGTGGGAGGCGGTATCGATAGATTTTATGACTGATCTGCCGAAATCCAAGGGGAAAACCGCCATCCTGGTCGTAGTAGACCTGTTAACTAAGATGGGCCACTTTGTAGCTTGCTCACATGCAGTCACGGCGGAAGAGACAGCGAAATTGTTTGTAGAACATATTTTTAGGCTGCAAGGCGCCCCCTTGAGGGTGGTCTCAGACAGAGGCAAACAGTTCACGTCCAGGTTCTGGAGGAAGCTCATGAGCTTACTGCACGTAGAGGTCAATTTTTCGACTGCCAGGCACCCTGAAACCAACGGGCAGGCGAAGAGAGCAAACGGTATCCTCCAACAATACCTGAGGTGTTATGTCAATGACAGAGAGAACGATTGAGTCGAAAAGTTGGTGCTAGTGGAATTTGCCTACAATAATGCGGAGAATGTGTCCACCGGGATGAGCCCCTTTTTGGCTAATTATGGGTGCCACCCCAGGGCGTTTCCAGGGGGAGGAGGGGAGAGATGGAGTGTCCCGGCCGCCGAACATTTTGTAGAAGAAATGGAAGCGATCCATCGTCAACTCCAACTCAACTTAGAAAGGGCCAAAGAAGAATATAAGAGGCAGGCAGACAAGAGCAGAAGGGAAGGTGAAACCATTAGGGTGGGGAGTCAGGTGTGGCTGTCAACCCAAGGGTTGCCGTTCAAGGGGGGTTGCAAGAAATTGAGACCCAAAAGATTGGGACCATTTGAGGTCATTCAACAGGTCAACCCAGTGGCTTTCAGACTCCGGTTACCAAACCACATGAAACTGCACCCAGTGTTCCACAGGTCATTACTGTCACCGTATAGGGGGGAAGGTGAAGGGGTCTCCACACGGGGGCCAGTCTTAGAAGAGAGGGAAAGCAGCAACCATGTGGCGGAAATCATCGACTCCAGGTGGAAGGGTAATCAGGTGGAGTATTTGGTAGCGTGGGAAGGGGAACCGGAGTCGGAAAACGCCTGGGTGACGGCAGAGGAGATCAATGACGAGATCTTGATCGAAACGTTCCACCAAAGGTTCCCCAGGAAACCTCAGTCAGTAGCGAGGTTCCGGAGGGAGTACTTTGGCACCACCGACGAGGAGGAGGAACTGGAAGGATTCAGGGAATCGGAGTTGGAAGAAGGTACAGACTCCGATGAGGAGGAGTACTTAGAAACCAGAAACAGCAACCGGTGGAGGGAAGTGTTCGAGACTTCGGAAGATGAGGGAGGTTCTTTCAGGGGTTTTGCTCCCTCGCCGCCCGCAGAGGAGGGGAGGGGAGGTGGTGAAGGGGGCCCTGGAGGGGAGGTAGATGTCAGGGAACTGCCATCGGAAAAGCAGGAGGTGAAAGGGCTCACAGAGGCTGAGAGAGACTTATCAGCTGAGGAGGGAACCAGCAGGGGGAGAGGAGGAGCTCCAAGGGAAAGTGAGTCGGAGGGATGGCTCAGAGATACTTCCAGTGAAAACAGTGGGGAGGTTTCAGGACCTCCTATAGGGACACCCACTCCTCGCCGGAAACTGTCGCGCTGAGAGTCCAGAAGACGCGTTTCCGTTAAGGAACTTTTATGCTGGAAGAAGTTCCGTAAACGCCCACTGTCGGATTCTACAAGCGACTGATGGAGCCATGCTTAAGGAGCTCCGTTACAGACAGAGGTTTGTGGACTTAGCCAAACTCTGAGGGACTAGGAATTTCACGCACAAGCAGCTCATTATCCCATCACAATTCTGTTGTGGCCATTGGGTCTATTATCAATCTCTGCTTCCGGTTCTTTAATCTCTTTCAATGTCTGGCTCATAAGATCAAGCCTCTTGATAACTGTTTGTTGCTCTTCCTGAGGGAGATTCCTAAAGGAGCTGAGAAAATCCTCTTCCAAAGGATTTACACAGTGCTCAGATTCCTGAAGATGATTATCTAGAGGAATCGGCTGTTTCTTTTGGCTCACCTGGTTATTTTGATGATGGGCATGATCCTGCGAATTCAACTCAGGCATGTCTGTTTCCTCCCCACCTGTCAAGTTTTTTTGTGCTGTCATTACTTCCATTGGGGATCCAGGCTTTGGTTTTGTGGGCCCCTTTGAAGCACCAGTCCTCATCTTATATAAGGGTGCAACAATAGAATTGCGAAATACCCGGGTTGGAAAAACTCCTCGGCTTGACAATCTGAATTTCAGCTTGTGAATCAGTGAGGGCAATCTAGTAGAGGAAAAAGTTAACATAATTTTTTGAATTTGAATTGTGGTATTCAAGAGTTCAGGGGACGCGGGTGGCGCTGTGGGTAAAACCTCAGTGCCTAGGACTTGCCGATCGTATGGTCGGCGGTTCAAATCCCCGCGGCGGGGTGAGCTCCCGTCTTTCGGTCCCAGCTCCTGTCCACCTAGCAGTTCGAAAGCACCCCTAAGTGCAAGTAGATAAATAGGTACCGCTTTATAGCGGGAAGGTAAATGGCGTTTCCGTGTGCTGCACTGGTGCTGGCTCGCCAGAGCAGCTTCGTCACGCTGGCCACGTGACCCGGAAGTGTCTCCGGACAGCGCTGGCTCCCGGCCTCTTAAGTGAGATGAGCGCACAACCCTAGAGTCGGACACGACTGGCCCGCACGGGTAGGGGTACCTTTACCTTTACCTTTATTCAAGAGTTCAGTCCTAACGAGGTCGATCTCTGTAAGTCCAATACCAAGTAAGTCTGATAAATGTCGTTTGGAACGCTGGGCACCTTTCCAGCTAGGAGTTTGATCTGGCCTTCCACAAATTGTCATGCAGATCTTTTTTGGTTGGAAGATTAAGAAGAATTTGTTTTAAGAGCCTCTGCGCGTTCTGTGTTGGGCTTAGGGGTCTGCTCTTGTTGTCGCCAATTCCCTTTGGTACTATGGTGTTCTGTTGATGCCTGCTTGTTATTAACTGATAAACTGTGGACCTCTTTGGATAATTGGGTTATTTGAGAGGCAATACCTCTAATTTGTTGGAAGATATGCTCAACCGTTCTTGCAATTAGAGTTAATTGGGTGCTCTCCCTACTTGTTATTCCTTCCTCTCTGACCGCCACAGGATCAACTTGCTCCATTGCTGGGTTCAGTTCCACGCTCTCAACTTGAATACTCTCCCCACACTCACAATCATCTTCAAGAGGAGAAAACCGGTTTTTTGTTGGAACTATAAAAGCAGATTTGTTAAAAAAAGTCCTCTATTTTAGATTGTTTGGAAGCCGGTGAGAGAGCTACATCCTCTGGGTCCCTGTGGCGTTTACTAGCAGGCATAGCGTCACCGTGGGGAGTAAACAAGGAGAGGTCTCCCCAACCAAAAAAGAGAAAAAAAATAGAAAGTGCTCAGTTTGTTCAATTTAAGAGCTTCTCTGTGTGGAGACTTGTTCAGTTTCTGTTAATTGATTCTCATGAAAACTTACAGATTCTGGCTTCACACAATTAACTCAAGGCAGTGTCAATTTACTCTTGGCAGAAAGCCAAGGTCTGCTTGACCTAGAAACTACTTACTCTGATTGGTTAACGACCAGCACTCAACTCTGTTATCTAGGAATGCTAGCTCAGTTTGGGTTTGGTGTGTTAGGAGTAGGAGTGCTGTGTATGGTTAAGAGAGAGAGAGAGAGAGAGAGAGAGAGAGAGAGAAAGGATTTATTTTGCTTTGTTTTGTATGCAGAAACTCTGCTGGTTTTATTTTTCCTTTTAATAAATCCTGTAAATAGTTATTCTGAGTCTAGCTGACTAGTCATTTCCACCTCAACTAGCTTCTTCGCTGTGCAGGAAAACTCTGCTACGTTTGGGCTAAAGCCATTAGAGCTATGCCTGACACTTCAAAGTTCCATGAGGTTATGGGTATCGTGCTGCCAGCCTGAGTTGTGGTGGTGTCAGCATCAACGGTGTTGGTTCCAGTAGTTCCAGAAGTTGTTGTTCCTGTTGGTGCAGCAGATGGACACTGGCTGGTTCCTGACTGTTGTGAGCTGGTGACGCAGTGGACACAAGGACAACAGCTGCAGCGTGTGAGTGCTGGGTGCTGTGGTTCCTGTTTTCTCTCTCGGTGGTCGTGAGTAGCTGGTTCCGGGTTCCAGGGACATCGCTCTCAAGATGGCCTCACAACCAGTTCAGATGGCTTTTGAGCGTCTGAATGACTCCAATTACTTGCTGTGGTCGGAACGCATGCAGGCAGTGCTGCAGAGGGATCGTCTCTGGCAAGTGGTGAGTAAGTTTCCTGCGAAGCCTGATGATGAAGACCTCGATAAAGACCAAAGAGCAAGGGCCACAATTGTCTTGGGGCTGGAAGATTCCCAGTTGCCGTATGTGAGGGGAATCAAGACAGCTAGAGGTGTGTGGCAAGCACTTAAAGAACTCCATGTGCGTGAGACAGCGGTTTCCAAGCTGTTCATTCGCAAGGCATTGTACAAGGCAATGTTACAGCCTGGGGTTACAATGCAGGAACACCTACACAGTTTACAGTTAAAGTTTGCTGTGCTACAGGAAAGAGACTGTGCGTTAGACCAGCAGGAGAAGGTGGCTATTATTTTGAGTTCTCTCCCGGAAAGCTGGGATAATTTAGTTTTGTCTCTAGAAGGCATACAGGAGCATGATTTATCAATCAGTTACGTTACTGGGCGTTTGATTGAAGAATGGCAGAAGAGGCAAGAAAGGTCGTTTGCTACAGAGGCTTCTACAGGCGGGCGGTTTGGAAGGAGTTCTCATGCCGTGCCAGAGGTGAAGCAAAAGCAGCGTACCGGTGAGGAGTCAGCGTTTGCTGTTAGGCGTTGTTTCCGATGTGGGTCTTCAGCGCATCTAAAATGACAATGTCCGGAGTTGGTCAAGTCTCAGTGGCCGGTGCAGGAGCAGAGACGAGATCAGCAGCAGCAGCAGCAGCAGCAGCGTAAAAAGAAATTCTTCAAACGAAAACAGTCGGCTCAGCTGGTGACCGCCGAGGTCAAGATTGCTGATGAGAAACAAGCTGTCTGGGTGGTCGATTCGGGAGCGTCTCGGCACATCGTAAATTCAGATGAATTGTTTGTTTCCAAGAACTCAGCACAGCGCAGCCAGGTGGCTCTAGCAGACGGAAGTACTTCCGAAGTGATTTCGGGGGGTGCAGTTTTTGTTCCTTGTCTTCGTGAATGCCTGCAAAATGTACTTTGTGTGCCTTCATTAAGGAGCAATCTGATGTCTGTAGATTGTTTGCTAAAAGCTGGGTTTAAAGTGTATTTTGAAGGAGACAGTTGCATTATTAAGAAGGCTGGTGAGATTTTAGGCACTGCTAAGTCAGAGGGAGGCTTGTTTTGGCTTAAAGCAGGATCTCAAGTTGCAGCAGTAGTCAGTAAATCTCAGCCTGCAGTGAATAACAAAGCTATACATGACAACTGTGTGCACTTATTGCATAGGAAAATGGGGCATGCTGGCTGGAAAAGTGTACTAAAAATGTCTGAATTGGCTGATGGGGGTAATTTAAAGAGTTGTAACAAGTACCTTGATTGTAATGTTTGTAAAAAGGTTAAAACCCACAGAGTCTAGTACCCCAGAAGTGACAGAGTTAGTGAGTCACCGCTACAGCTGGTTCACATGGACATAATTGGTCCATTTGCTGTAAGCAGGGGTGGATCGCGTTTTTCATTAACAATTGTGGATGACGCCACGCGTTACTCTTGGGTTTTTCCCATGAAGAATAAGGGTGACGTGTTCACTAAGTTTAAAGGCTGGGTGGCATCTGTGGAAAGATTTCTGTCCATTAAACTCAGAAGGATTCAGACGGACAGAGGTGGCGAATTTATGTCAAATGCTTTTAGAGATTGGTTACAAAAGCGTGGCATTGGGCATAGAAAAACGAACGCTTTTTCCCCAGAGGAGAATGGCGTTGCAGAGCGAAAACACAGATCTTTACAAAATATGATGTTTGCCATGCTTGATGATGCTGATTTGCCCATGTCTTATTGGGGGGAGAGCATGCTCACCGCGTGTTATCTCCAAAATAGGCTCTTTCATCAAACAATAGGTACAACTCCGTACTTTAAATTGTTTCAGAAAAAAACCAAAATTGACCATTTGCATGTGTTTGGATCAAAAGCCTGGGTATTAATTCCAAAACAAATGAGAAAGAAGGGAGATCCTAAGACCAAACAGTTAGTGTTTGTGGGTTACCAGGAGCTGGGAAAAGGTTTCCGCTTTGCTGAAGGGACAAATGGCATTGTGATCTCCAGGAATGCCAATTTTTGTGAACATAGTGGCTGGGAAAGACTACATGCCAATACTGAGGTTTGGTTTGAACCTTCCCAGGAGCTTCATGACTCTGAAGGTAAACATAGAGAATCAGAGTCTGAGGGGGAGGAAAGTTCAGATAAGAGCTCTCAAGAAAGTGGAATTAGCCAGAGACCAGTTGCTATTCAACAAAAGAGAGGTCGTAGTTCTGAGGAGGAAAGTGGGTCAGAAGAAAAATTTTCTCCCAGAAGATCTAAAAGACAAAACAAAGGAGTGCCTCCGGTGCGTTTTTCTCCAGATACTGCAAATGTGTTTAGTGTAATTGCAGAGCCCAAGAGTTTTCAGGAGGTGTTAAAGTTACCAAAAGAGGAGGCAGAGCTCTGGAAACAGGCAATGGAGGAAGAGATGTCCTCTCTGAATGAGCACAAGGTCTTTACACCAGTAGCAGCGCCTGAGGGGGCAAAGATTGTAGGCTGCAGGTGGGTGTACAAACTTAAACCTCTGGTGACAGGAAAGTACAAATACAAAGCTTGTTTAGTGGCTCAAGGATACTCTCAGAGGCCTGGAAAAGATTATGACGAGACTTTTTCCCCTACTGCTAAGGGGGACAGTGTAAGGCTGATTCTAACGCTTGGAGCAAAGAGAAAACTCCTGTTAAACCATTTTGATATCCAGACTGCATATTTACATGCATCAATATCAGAAGACCTGTATCTAGCCGAACCGCCTGGTTATGAGACAGGTTCCAATAGAGTGTTGAAATTAAACAAAGCTCTATATGGTCTCAAACAGGCTGCAAGATCTTGGAACAAATGTTTCCATGAGGCCTTAGTGTCATTTGGTTTCAAGCAGAGTACAGCTGACAATTGTGTTTATGTACGTGGTACAGGCAGTGATCAAGAGTTTTGTCTGATTTATGTAGATGATGTATTGTATGCTTGCAAAACAGATAAACAAACTAAAAGGTTTGCCAAGCAATTGTCCAGTAAGTTCAAAATGAAAGACTTAGGCCCGGTTAGGACATATCTAGGGTTGGAAGTGTGCTGGGCCCAAGATGGCAGCTGCCTAATTAGTCAGCAGAACAAAGTTAAACAACTACTGACTACATACGGGATGCAGGATTGCAAAGGGACAGTGGTGCCTATGGATCCAGGTTTCATAAAAACACTTCATATAGATGAGAGTCCTGAATTTGAACATCCTGATGTATATCATTCTGTAATTGGAAGTTTATTGTATCTAGCACAGTGGTCCAGACCTGATATTAGCTACGCAGTAGGCATATTAAGTAGATTGGTCTCAAAACCCACACTAAATGCCTGGAAAGGGGTAAAACAAGTTCTGAGATACCTCAAACAGACAATTGGCTATATGTTACAATTAAATTCTTCAGAGGATGAAATGTTGAGTTGCTACTGTGATAGTGACTGGGGAAATTTGCCAGATAGAACATCTGTCACAGGACTAGTCATAATGGTCGGTGGAGCTTTAATCAGCTGGCGGTCACGCAAGCAAGACGTTGTAAGTGTGTCATCAACGGAATCCGAGTACGCCGCATTGAGTGAATTGTGCAACGAGATGATTTATTTCAAGCATTTGTTAGCAGATTTAAATGTAAATTGTGGAGAACCAGTACGAGTTTACATTGATAATCAGGCTTGTATAACCTTAAGTAAAACAGAGGGTTTCAAATCACGTTCCAAACATATCTCTGTAAAATACCAAAATGTACGTTGCTGTGTACAAGACAATATAATCACATGTACTTATGTATCAAGTGAAGAAAATGTAGCAGATGTATTAACTAAACCATTGGCAAAGATAAAGAACAAGCAAATGTGCAAGGGTTTAGGTTTGCTGAAAAAATAATCTCCTTATTTGATGTTAATTGTCCAGCAGAATCTGTGAGGGGGTGTTCAGTTTCTGTTAATTGATTCTCATGAAAACTTACAGATTCTGGCTTCACACAATTAACTCAAGGCAGTGTCAATTTACTCTTGGCAGAAAGCCAAGGTCTGCTTGACCTAGAAACTACTTACTCTGATTGGTTAACGACCAGCACTCAACTCTGTTATCTAGGAATGCTAGCTCAGTTTGGGTTTGGTGTGTTAGGAGTAGGAGTGCTGTGTATGGTTAAGAGAGAGAGAGAGAGAGAGAGAGAGAGAGAGAGAGAGAGAAAGGATTTATTTTGCTTTGTTTTGTATGCAGAAACTCTGCTGGTTTTATTTTTCCTTTTAATAAATCCTGTAAATAGTTATTCTGAGTCTAGCTGACTAGTCATTTCCACCTCAACTAGCTTCTTCGCTGTGCAGGAAAACTCTGCTACGTTTGGGCTAAAGCCATTAGAGCTATGCCTGACACTTCAAAGTTCCATGAGTTTCAGGAACAAAGTGTAGAAGGGAGTTGGCGGTTAATAGCTAGCAGCTGGCGGCCTGCCCAGGATGCTTCACAGAGTTTGCCCAAGATGTTTCTCATAGCATAGACAAGAAGGTGCTGTTAGAATCTCAGTAGGTTGGTAAGTTTAAAAGTAGAGAAGTAAAAAAGGAAAAATTACTTCCCTGGGTGGCAGTCAATGCTAATTACAGTCCTGTTATCTGTGGAGCTCCGAAGCCTGCTTGCTAAGCCGTCGCCATCTTGGATCTTGGATCAAATGGATTACCCCTTAAAAACTGGGTACATCATGCTGCCCAACTGATGGGCAAATATGACCTCTCAGTGACTGAGATTAAAGAACTCCCCTTATATTCACAGAAAAATATTTTTAAACGAACTATAAGGGCAGTGGCAGCTAAAAACGATCTAAACTCTATGTGCACATCTACATGCACCCCATTGTATTTTAAACTTAGAGAGGTCAATGAACACATATCTTATTTTAATGAATTGACTTTTGTACAGCTTCGAAAAGCTTTTACAGAGCTACGACTAAATACAATAAGCTCTGCTTATAGAGATGGGAGACACAGAGGCATACCAAAAAATGAACGTGTTTGCATTAGGGGATGTTCTGAAGTAGAGGACCTTATGCATTATATCTTGCACTGTCCGTTATATAATGATGCAAGAAAAAGATTTTTGGTACCTATAATGACAGGGTCCCCTGGCCAGAACCCCCTTGACATTATTTTATATCTCCTTGCAGACACAGATAAGTATGTGACCTGGTGGGTAGCACTTTTTGCAACTGCTGCTAGGAAAATTAGAGCAAATTATATAGCCGAGGTAGCCATTAACTGTAAAGGAGATGAATTTATTTGATCCTATCTATCTACCTCAGGCTATGCTCTATGTTTGTCACCAAACTCTGAGTACAAATTGCACACTGTATTAATTTATATTGTTTTAACATTAGTGACCATGTGGTGATTTTAGCTTATGAATTTTAGTGTTTAATGTTTTTATTTGTACATTGGGGTACTTTTATAGCTTTGTTTAGAGTACGTAATGTTTTAATAATATAAATGTTTTAAGTCTTTTTTTATCAATTCAGTATATTTTCTTTTAATTGTCAAATAATTCTGTGTACATTGCGGCAGCCTTTGGCTATGTGCAATAAAACTGACTGAGACTGAGATAAACAAGGCTCTTCAACAGCATGCATACCCTGTCCCTGTCGTCCAACACTTGCTGCACTCGCTGGGAGAAGGCAAAGTTTTTGCAAAATTCTACCTTGCGCAAGCATACTGTGATGGGATGGTGAGCTGCTTGTGCGTAAAATCCTAGTCCCTCAGAGTTTGGCGAAGTCCACAAACCTCTGTCTGTGACGGAGCTCCTTAAGCATGGCTCCATCAGTCGCTCGTTGAATCGGACAGTGGGCGTTTACGGAACTTCTTCCAGCATAAAAGCTCCTTAACGGAAACGCGTCTTCTGGACTCTCGGCGTGACAGTTTCCGGCGAGGAGTGGGTGTCCCTATAGGAGGTCCTGAAACCTCCCCACTGTTCTTGCTTGAAGTGTCTCTGAGCCCTCCCTCCGACTCACTTTCCCTTGGAACTACACTTCTCCCCCTGCTGGTTCCCTCCTCAGCTGAATGGTCTCTCTCACCCTCTGTGAGCCCTTTCACCTCCTGCTCCTCAGATGGCAGTTCCCTGACATCCACCTCCCCTCCAGGGCCCCCTTCACCCCCTTCCCTCCCCTCCTCTGCGGGAGGCGAGGGAGCAAAACCCCTGAAAGAACCTCCCTCATCTTCCGAAGTTTCGAACACTTCCCTCCACCTGTTGCTGTTTCCGGTTTCCAAGTACTCCTCCTCATCGGAGTCTGTTCCTTCTTCCAACTCCGATTCCCTGAATCCTTCCAGTTCCTC